>NC_045778.1:78399447-78714447 GCF_008692025.1 Phocoena sinus
AACATTTTACTGTTTGTTGAATGTCTGCTTTGTGCTAGACCCTCTCCTGAAGCCTTCAGGATAATCCTTCAGGGTAGGCATTATTACCTCCTGCCCCATCTTCCTCTCCCTGGTTTAGAGATGAGCAAACTGAAACACAGAGACTCAACCATTTCCCCGAAGTCACACACTGGAGGACAGTGGTGCTAGAACCCATATCCAGGTCTACCTGACTTCAAAGCTCAAACTCTTTCCATCATCCCTGTCCCTCAACATATTTCATTAAAAACACTATATTAAGGTGAATTAAACGACAGCAATTTCTTTGATTTCCTCCCTCAGTGCTCTGTTTAAATGCAACATGGTATTATGGTACTTTGTGTGGTCAGGACCCAAGCTGACCTAAGCCCTTCCCTGGCCCCGTCTATGCAGGACAACTAAAGCTCCTCCACATGCTTCGCTGCCATTAATTCTGACGAATTGCTCAGAACACGTTTTTAGCATATTGCATCACACGCTTTGGCATAAGGACGATTATTCTGTAATAAATGAAAGGATCACATCCTCTCATGAAGAACAGGCAGCAGTGGAAGATCAATTTCTTAAAAAGATTTTCTCTTTATTACTGTCAAGGGGTTAGATCTAGGATAGTGTAGCATACAGATAATAAAGGTGAAATACAGGATACTTTGCAGATAACGACTATCCACTTTCTTTTTTCTGACAGTTATGGAGGGAAAGGAAAACCACAGATGTCTGATAAGACCCAGAGACATCCTTTCATTATGTGTCTTAAGAGACAGGAACAAGTGAGAGTAGAGGAGATCACAGGAAAAAATTAGGAGGATAAAGAAAAAAAACCGAAGAGTCCCGTATTATATGGGTGGTTTCTGATTACTGCACATCTGCAGACAATATTTGAGATTTATTTCTTCTCTCTGGAGCTTCCTTGCTGGACTAAAGTTGATGTCTGGAGCTATGTATAGCTTCTGTGAAAGGATCCCTTGGCAAATTAAATTCTACGGTTTTGTCTTCATTCATACTACATACTTTATACATCTCTGCAAATAACCATTGGAATTTAAACTAGAAAGCAACAAAACAGTCCTGGCTGTAGGTCTAAACAAAACTGGAACACTTGACTATTCTGAAGTCATCCCTGATCATCTTTTTCTTTTAACACTTTTCCCATTGAAACGGTTCTTTCTCGCTTTTAGAATGATCAACAGCGAAGAATGAAAACAAAGATGCTACTGCACAGCTTCTCAAAATAAGTCTCTATGCTAACATCATCCATATGAAAATAGGAAGAAAATTGTCATAAAAATTTAAAAGGAAAGGAAAGGAAAAAATACAAATTAATCTGCACTCTTTGCCCGCATGGGCCTGGCCTTGAGAACATAGTAAAAGTCCTTTACAAATGACCACAAGTTAATTGTGGGCAGATTCAACTTTTTAATGGAATTATTTCAAGGCCTAAACATAAGGTTCCCATAAACACAATTCCAAATCTCAAAGTACTACAAAGGCCTTCACCCCAGTCGAGAAGGAAAAGTAAGACACCCCTCACTATATACACATCACTAAGACAGAAGCATGCCATGCTATAATATCGAAGGTGGGGTTCACGCTGATTATAATTGATGAACTGACCTGGTTTCAAGTCAGTTTGGGATCTGGGAAGTTTCTAGATACACTTTAAGTTCAGGTAACAATTTGTTCTTTTTCTGTATTTATTTTTAAGTGATCACTTAACTGAAAGAAAGAGAAATAAGAGTATAGATTACAAAGAAATTATGAAACAAAGCACATGAAAATAAACACAAATGTAACAGAGCAACAAGAGAAAAAAAGGGAGAACAATTATCCATAATTTCACCATCTTAACACTACTATTTGTAGCATTTTAATTTTTTTCCCTTCTGGTCTTTTTTGCTATGTGCTTATGTATGTACACACTCTCTTTTGTTTTAAAAAAAAAATGGTCGTAAAGTGAGAGAGTGGCATGGACATATATACACTACCAAACGTAAAACAGATAGCTAGTGGGAAGCAGCCGCATAGCACAAGGAGATCAGCTCGGTGGTTTGTGACCACCTAGAGGGGTGGGAGGGAGAGAGACGCAAGAGGGAAGAGATACGGGAACATATGTATATGTATAACTGATTCACTTTGTTATAAAGCAGAAACTAACACACCCCTGTAAAGCAATTATACTCCAATAAAGATGTTTAAAAAAAAAGCCAAAAAAAAAGGTCATATTCATATTGTGATATAATTTGTAACTTGTTTTTTAAAATTTAGCATCATTAGCATTCACAAAGTTCCTACATAATTTTAATAATTCATTTAGTGAATGTACCATAATTGATTATTCCCTTACGACTGTTAAGCGCATGTTGCATCTAAACTTTGTGTGTGTGTATATAGAATATCTTCATGCATACTGCTTTCCCTTTTTTCTCTTTCTCTTTCCTTTTTTCATCTTTTATTTTATCCCTAATTCCCACTTCCTCATTTCTTACTTTCTTCACTAAGGTTAAGATCCATCCACATTGCTATGTTGTTGTTTCTGGCTTCAGTAAACATTCCTTGGTGGGCAACCATCCCACTCTATGTAAGCTGTCCACTCTCTAGGGCTGGGACCCCGGGTTATCTCCAACTCCCCTCCACTACCAATAACCCTGCCCTTTACATGTCCCTTTTGGGAACATACTTACAATGTCCCTTTTTAAATGTGTTTGAGAATTTCTTGGGAAGGTGTATCCAGGGTGAGATTGCTGGATCATAGGGCTTGTAATACTAACTTTGACTAAGAACAGCTGAGGTTGCTTTCAGAATGGTTGTGACTTTCTATGTTCTTACCAGGAGTACATGGGAATATTGTATCTCCATGTCTTTTCCAACACTTGAAGTCATCTCACTTTCTAATTTTTGCCAATCTCGTAGATGTAAAGTGGTATCTCATGGCTGCTTTAATTGTCACCTCCTAATTTCTAATAAATTTGAGTGTCTTTAAAGTGGCCTGCTAGCCTTTTGGGATTCCTCTTCCGTAAATTGCCTTTCCATATCTTTCCCCCATTTTTCTATTGGGGCTGTCCTTTTTTTTAGATTTGCGGGAATTCCTTCACTATCCCAGATATCTTTTGTTGGTTTTAGACACTGCAAATAAATTCTATGCTATCATCTTACTTTAATCTTTATCTATAATGTCTTTCATGGACCAGAAATCCTTTCTTTTGATGTAATTAAATTCATCTTACACTTTACGATTTGTGCTACTGAAGTTTCATTTACAAAGTCAGTCCCTTCTCCTAGATCATAAATACACTGTCCTATACTTCACTGTATGGACTTTATGATTTCATGTTTACAATTAGGTTTGATCTGTAGTCCACTTTTGAATGTGGTGATAGGTAGGAATCTGATTTTTTTTCTCCATATAGTGAGCAATTTCCCCAATCCTATAAAATAAAATAACCTGTCCTGTTCATATTGATTTGTGCCACCTTTGTCATATATTAGGTTCTCATATATACATGGATCTGTCTCTATCACATTAGTCAGGCTGTTGTCTGCTCTTATACTAATTTCACATTTTATTTCTTTGTAGTACGTTCAAACCAATGTTAACCTTTCTTTTTCACAGTTAATTTATCTAATCATGGATTTTTTTTCCTATTTATATGTCAGAATAAGTGTCCTGATTTCCTAAAAAATTCCAGATGGAACTCTGGTTGATACTACTCTGAATTTATACAGTAATTTGGGACAGTTGACATTTTTATAATATTAAATCATCCTACCCAAGAGCATGAAAGTCACTCTATTTATGCAACTTATGATCTATGCACTTTATTGGAGTTTTAAAGTTTCCTCCAGAAAGCTCATGTATATTCTTTGTTAATTCCTAGGTACATTGTATTTTTTCTACTGCAAAGAGTATCTTATTTTTAAAATTATATCTTCTAGTTGGTTATTGCTGGTATCTCCTAATCTAGCAAACTTGGTGAACTCTTTTATTAGTTCTTTTACTGATTATTTTGAATAAAAATAGTTAATAATTGTTTCATCAAAGTTTTACAATTTAGTTGCACACAGTTGTTCATAATTTTCTTTCATTACATTGCATTTAAAATTTCTATTATGACTATTAATTTTGTCCTATACATTTGATATTTTGCTTACTAATTTTGCTCTTTTCAAGTAGATGAGTATGCCATCTATACATAATGACAGATTAATCTCTTCTCTTCTAATCCTATGTCTCTGTTGTGATGTGAGACAATACTTGTTAAGAGTGGGCTTTCTTGTCTTGTTTCTTTCTTAAAGGGAATGACTAAAATTTCTTCATTGAGTATAAGTTTTGGTGGAGGTTTCTGACACATAACCTCTACTAAGTTAACACGTACTCCTATTTCTAGTTTGCTAAGAACTATTTTAAAAACCATAAATAAGTGTGTTTTTGTCATATAATTTTTAGGAATCAATTTTGATAATCAATTGTTATTTCTCCTTTAGTTCATGAATGTGCTGAATTACATTCATAGGTATTCTGAGGATGAACCATCCTTGCAGTTCTGATATAAACCCTACTTGATGATAATTTATTAGCTTCGGTTCAGTTAATACTTTACTTGTCCATCTATGTTCATAAGTGAAGTGAACATGCAACTTTCTTTTCCTGTGTTTTTCTTATCGAGTTTGGGAACCAAGCATACACTAGCCTCATCAAATCATGTAGGTAGCCTCTTCTGACTTCTGGAACAACTTAAGATAAAAAGGAATTATTCTAGGACTTCCCTGGTGGCACAGTGGTTAAGAATCCGATCCCTGGTCCAGGAAGATCCCACATGCCATGGAGCAACTAAGCCCATGCACCACAACTACTGAGCCTGTGCTCTAGAGCCCGTGAGCCACAACTACTGAGCCCACGTGCCACAACTACTGAGCCCACGTGCCACAACTACCGAAGCCCACAGACTCTAGGGCCCGTGCTCCGCAACAAGAGAAGCCGCTGCAATGAGAAGCCCGAGAGCACCACAACGAAGAGTAGCCCCCGCTCGCTGCAACTAGAGAAAGCCCACGCAGCAGTGAAGACCCAATGCAGGCAAAAAAAAAAAAGAATTATTCTATAAAAAATTGGTACAACACCCTCATAAAACCATCAGGGACTTTTTTTTGAGGGAGGGGAGATGAGGTCTTTGAACACCTTTTCTATTTATTTAACATTTATTTCATTAAAGTTTTAAGATGTATTTGCACACTGTTGTTCGAAACTCTTTTTTATTACATTTTAAAATATGCACTGTGCCAGTAGTAATTTTGTCCCTTACAGTTGATAATCCCTTTTTTCACTTCTTTTTTTCTCTCAATCAGTATTGCCAAGGCCTGTCAGACTTATTAATCTTTCAGAAGACATTTTGTTTTTCTTTAATCCTATTTTTTTAAATTATATTAAATTATATTCTATTAATTATTTCTTACCTTCTTATTTGGTTTGGATTGCTCTGTAAGCTTGTTTTCCAATTTCTTACCTTAGCTTTAATTTTTTGTCTCACCTTTAAAATTTGGTTTTCTTTTTGTTTTTTTTTTTTGCGGTACGCGGGCCTTTCACTGTTGTGGCCTCTCCTGTTGCGGAGCACAGGCTCCAGACGCACAGGCTCAGCAGCCATGGCTCACGGGCCCAGACGCTCCGCGGCATGTAGGATCCTCCCAGACCAGGGCACGAACCCGTGTCCCCTGCATTGGCAGGCGAACTCTCAACCACCGTGCCACCAGGGAAGCCCTAAAATTTTTTTTTATTGAGGCATAATTTACATACAGTGAAATGAATGATGTTTGCGTATAGTGTGATGAATATTGACAATTATATACTCCTATATACCCCAAACCCCAATCAAGATATAGAGCATTTCTGTGATCCCAGAAGTCTCCTCCTGCCTTTTTCCACTCAATCTTCACCAGCCCCCTAAGAGGCAAATACTACTATGTTTTCCATCACCACGTATCAGTTTTGCCTTTTCTTCAACATTGTGTAAATGAAATCATACAGCAGGTACTCGTGTTTGGCTACTTTTGCCCAGCATGTTTTGAGATCCGTCCTTTTATTACTAAAATGTATTCATTGTACAATTAAAATCATGATTTGTTTACTCATTCACCTGCTAATGGACATTTTGAGGGTTTTTTTTCCCTCCAGATGATCATGAATAAATCTTCCAAGAATATTTTGTACAAGTCTTTTTGGGGACATATGTTTTTGTTTTCTTGGGTAAATCCCTGAAAATAAAATTACTGAGTCACAGGTCAGATATACGTTTAATTTATAAGAAACTACCTATGTGTTTTCCAAAGTATTTATACAATGTGACACTTCCACTACCAATGTAGGAGAGTTTGAGTGCTCTGTATCCTTGCCAACATTTAATGCTGTTAGTCTTTTTGACTTTAGCCAAGCTAGTGAGAGTGAAGTTGGTTTCTTGTTGTGGTTTCAATCTGTATTTCCCTTATGAGTAATGACGTTAAACACCTTATGTGCTTATTCACCATTCATATATCTTCTTTTTTTAAGTATCTGTTTATGTACTTAGCCTATTTTTAATTGGACTGATTATATTTTTATTATTGAGTTGTGGAAAATATTTGCACAGTCTGGATTCAAATATTTTGCCAGATATATGTATTAAGATTATTTTAATCAATCAAAAGAAAAGGCAATTTTTCAGTGACTTGCCTTTTCTTTTTCTTGATAGTATCTATTGATGACCAGAAGTTTAAAATTTTGATGAAATGCAATTTATCAATATTTCTTTCATAGTTTGATCCTTTGTTTGGTTCCTGCTAACAAATATTTGGTAAGATATTCTCCTGTATTTTTTTAAAAATAAATTTACTTATTTATTTATTTTTGGCTGCATTGGGTCTTGGTTGCTGCACACGGGCTTTCTCTAGTTCCGGTGAGCAGGGGCTACTCTTCGTTGTGGTGCATGGGCTTCTCACTGCGGTGGCTTCTCTTGTTGTGGAGCACGGGCACTAGGTGCATGGGCTTCAGTAGTTGTGGCACATGGGCTCAGTAGTTGTGGCTCACGGGATCTAGAGGGCAGGCTCAGTAGTGGTGGCACCCTGAGTAGTGGTGGCTTATCTGCTCCGCGGCATGTGAGATCTCCCCAGACCAGGGCGTGAACCCGTGTCCCCTGCATTGGCAGGCGGATTCTTAACCACTGCACCACCAGAGAAGTCCCTCTCCTGTATTTTCTTAAAATTAAGTTTTATATAGGATGAGCAAGAGGGTAGCAGTACATTGTTTTCTTCATATACAGTCAGTCCCTGACTTAAAATGGTTCAACTTATGATTTTTTTATCATTTGATTGATATTTTCAAAGAACTAGCTTTTGGATTCACTGATTTCTTTTTACTATTTGTTTAACATTTTATTGATTTCCATTTATATCTTTATTATTTCCTTCGTATTTAATTTGTTTTTCTTTTTTCCATACTCTTAAAGGAGAAGCATAGATCATTAAGATTAGACTATTATTCCTTTCTAAAACAAGCATTTAAAGTTACACAATTTTCTCTAACCACTGCTTTAACTTCAACCCCCAAAGTCTGATATGCTGCATTTTCAATAAAATTCAGTTTAAAATTTTTCTAATTTTTCCTGTGATTGTTTCTTTGCCTCATGTGTTATTTAGAAGTGTACTGTTTAATTTCAAAATATTGGAGCATTTTATATTTGCAGACGGTGAGACTGACAAGGGCTTAATTTCCAAAATATACAAATAGCTCATATAACTCAACCAAAAAAAACCCAAACAACCCATTTGAAAAATGGGCAGAAGACCTAAATAGGCATTTGTCCAAAGAAGAAATACAAATGGCCAATAGGCTCATGAAAAGATGCTCAACATCACTAATTATTAGAGAAATGCAAATCAAAACTACAGTAAGGTACCACCTCACACTGGTCAGAATGGTCATCATTAAAAATTCTACAAATAACAAATGCTGGAGAGGATGTGGAGAGAAGGTAACCCTCCCACATTGCTGGTGGGAATGTAAGTTGGTAGAGCCACTATGGAAAACAGTATGGAGGTTCCTCAGAAAACTGAAAACAGAAATACCACATGACCCAGCAATCCCACTCCTGGGCACATATCCAGACAAAACCCTAATTCAAAAAATACATGCACTCCTGTGTTCATAGTAGCACTATTCACAATAGCCCAAACACAGAAACAACCTAAATGTCCACCAACAGATGAATGGATAAAGAAGATGTGGTAAATATATACAATGGAGTACTACTCAGCTGTAAAAAAAAGAATGAAATAATGCCATTTGCAGCAACATGGTTGCAACTAGAGGTTATTATACTAAGTGATGTAAGTCAGAAAGAGAAAGACAAATACCATATGATATCACCTATACGTGGAATCTAAAATTTTGACACAATTGAAACTATCTACGAAACAGAAACAGCCTCACAAACATAGAGAAGAGACTTGTGGTTGCCAAGGGGGTGGGGCGGTGGGGGGGTGGTAGAGGAGGGATGGATTGGGAGTTTGGGGTTAGCAGATGCAAACTATTATATATAGAGTGGATAAACAACAAGGTCCTACTCTATAGCACAGAGAACTATATTCAATATCCGATAATACAGCATAATGGAAAAGAATATTAAAAAAGAATGTATATATATGTATAACCGAATCACTTTGCTGTACAGCAGAAATTAACACAACACTGTAAATCAACTATACTTCAATGAAAAATGGAGCATTTTAAAGATATCTGTATTGATTTCTAATATAATTCTATAGTGGTTAGAGAACTTACTATGCATAATTTCAAATTTAGCAAGACTTGTTTTGACCTCTGTGTCCACTTAAAAAGAACTTGTATTTTGCAGTTGTTGGGTGAATTTTGTCATAAATATCATCAACTTAAGCTTGATAATGCTATTATCTCTAGCCTTATCTATTTGCCAACTATAATAGCAAATGCTATTATAATAGCTATTATAATGCTATTATTATGTTATAATGCTATGCTCTTATTTGTCTGACGTTTTGTCTACTGGTCCATCAATTACTGAGACTGGAGTGTTAAAATCATTAACCATACTTTTTCCACCTACTTCTCCCTACAGTTATTTTGTTTTTTAATGTGTTCTCATGCTCTGATTGGGTTCATACACATTTAGGATTGTTAGGTCTTTCTGATTAGTGGATCCCTTTTCATTAAAAATCTCCCTCTTTATCTCTTGTAGTACTCCTTGTCTTTAATTTTATGTTTAATATTAATAGAGCCACACCAGTTTTCCTATAATTTATAATATATAGTTAAGATTTTGATGTCTTTTTCTATCCTTTTACTTTTGACCCACTAATGCCTTTATAGCCTTTATCTTTAAGGTGAAACTCTTGTAAAGAGCAAATAGGTCTTGCTTTTTTTTTTTTTTTTTAATCCAATGGAATTAGGCTAAAGTCAACTGAGAATAAAGAATACATTACACCAAAATGGGTCCAGGAAACTAGTAGGAAAGTGAGAATTGTTTTAGTAACCAAGAAGGTGTCTGGCTAATATGAAAGGACGAACATTTTAAATCCAATTATCCAGGTGGCCTGAATTTACTAAGCTATTTCTTAACCTCTAGTTTCATGTTTTCTTGACAGTCCTGATTCAAGAATGCATTACAGGAGGGCGGAAGTCACTTAATTTTAACCTCTTAGGGGAAAAACAGCAAGTAAAAAAATCAAGTAAGAAATTTTTTGCTTGTTCCTCTTTAGAACCCTGCCCATTACTGAAGATGTGCTCACTGGATAATTAAGTACTCTAGCGATAATTGGGGCATTAAGACGCTGGAACAGAAAGGCGAGATTTCATTATTTTCCAATAACCTGTAGTCTTTAGGCTGTGGTGCTCCTACAATCAATATTTTTATCTCTGTGAGGGCAGTGTACATTCATTTCGTTACACATCTAGCATTTCCAAAGAGGCCATTGTTTCACACAAGTGGAGTCAGCCCAGTACTCTGTTATTATAATGAGTTCTCCTCCAAGAGGCATAAAGTACTAGGAAAATTGCAAACTTCTGTTTTAACCAGCATGATTTCCAGCAGTTTTAATGGATTTTTTCTAAAAAAAGAAGAAAAAAATCACCCTGACAACAAACAGTTGTGTTTATCATCTCTGCCACGAAATAGTGAAGATCTGACTGCTGTTCAGGTAATCAATTTCCATGAATTACTAATAACAGTTATAAGACCGATTAAGTCTCCCAGGCTCAGCAACTCAACAGTTGTGTGTAAGCTATAATTTGCATTAAAAATAGTCATCTCATGATACAAATCCTGAGACCATACTAACTTCTTAATTTTTTGTAAGAGATATGGTTTGTTATTTATACAACATGTGCTTGCACCTAATTGCACAACTAAGGCTTATCACAGAATTTTTACATATCAAACATTTTAATTTAACCTCAAAATTTAGTTTCTCAGCTCTCAACCTACCATGGAAATCATGTTTTTAAAATTTGCAGTTGTAACATAGTACAGACTGATTTTTTTGAAGGAGTTTGCTAAATAATTAGAAGAATATTAATTTAAAATTCAGTCTTCAAGAAACATACTGGATCATAACTTGAAGTGCTGTTTACAAAACTCTCCCTGAATTGTGTTAATGTTTGCTTCATGAAACAGGTTCTGTGCCTTGCTGCCTTTGAAATTTGAAAGAGGAAGATTTTGTTGTTTTTATTGTCTTCTGACTATATATTTGCATGCCTCTGACTTTGATTCACTCTGCTCTCTGAATGTGAAAAATGAAAAGGCCATGTTTATGTGACACTCGCTAGGACAATGGCCAGGTCCCTCTTGGTAGCTGAAAATCTAGATCATGAATCTTGATAGAGAAAGATGTCATTCCATAAATATGTAGGATGTCCTTAAGCCGAGAGATCTATCATGTTGGCCTTATTTGTCAGATGCAGAAGAGCAAAGCTGTTCTCCTGAGATGCTGGGGGGTCCCAGCAGAGGCTCCCTTCTGGAAAGAAGACTTCCGCAGGAAGCTGGTCTGAAGACTGTTTTCTTCCCGGCTATGCTTCCCAAAGAATGTCCGTCAAAGTGAAAGACAAAGAAGCATTATTTAAACTGTGCAGAGAAAACCCCAGCAATCAATACCATCTACAACCCTAATCTTTTCAATAGGTTAGGCTGTGAAATTTGGTTAGAAGATCGATTTAGGTATGTTTTCATTTTAGGTGTGAAGTGTGTTTTATCTTGACGGTGTGGAATTTCACCTTTTACTGTTAGTTATGAATACAAATCAGAGGTCAGAGCTGAAATTTTGGGCTTGGAGTAATTTCCCCATTAGTCCTATGTAATGCCAGCCTTCCAAACATTTAAGCATTTTGAGATAACATATACGAAATGTGCAGCATAAATTTTTAAACCTAGCCTTCTATGAAAATGATTACACATAATACCAAATGACTACAATTTATGGTTCTCTGAGAAAACAGGAGGAATCAAATTATTCCTGAAGTCAGATTTCACACGGCTATCAATGGGCTGTATGAGACCAAGTGACAGGTAAAAATGGTACCCGTCACCACCAAGTAGATAATGTGACCTTAAGTTCCTTTATACTCCACGCACTCCTATATTTGAGCGTGTTTTCTAAATTCTAAAATAGAATGGCCATGAGAATATACACTGCCCATAACCCAGTTATATTTAGGAAATGATACTCTTTGCTACCATATGCATTTGTGAATGTGTAGGGGAATATTTATCAGGGAGGTGGCCGTGGGGTGAGGGGAACAGTTTGGAAATTAAATTGTTCAAGTTAAAAAATTTTTAAAAGACAAGCCAGTCATCTATATTCTGAAGAAAGCTTGTATCTATTTTTGCTTTTCACTAATGAATGCTGGATACAACCGTTGTAACTTAGACACATTTTCAACAATTTTTTTCTGTCTTTTAATTTCAAAGTCTTAAAATGCTAAAGCAGGTTGGGATGCCTGAAACTGTGTAGTTCAGGGTTCCCCTCGAGGCAGGAATTTCTTAGGGAACAAACATTCCTACAAATAGTTATCCAGAAGCCACTCGAACCTTCTGTGAGACCCACACTTCTTCCCTTGTGAGGCAGGCTGCACAACCGTTGCTGGCGGAAGAGTCTTCCTCGTTTGCCACGGAAGGTCCCTCTCTGTGACATGCATTCTACCGTGGCACCACATCCTCTTTAACAACAGAGAGGAGCTTTTCACAGGACTCTTCAACCTTGGGAGAGGGGATTCTAGCACCTTCAAACCTTCCCTTTTCCAGGCTAAAGAGGGTTTCACACTCTTTCCTTTAAAAAGCATAGTAAAGGGCTTCCTGGGGGCACAGTGGTTGAGAGTCCGCCTGCCGATGCAGGGGACGCGGGTTCGTGCCCCGGTCCGGGAAGATCCCACATGCCGCGGAGCGGCTGGGCCCGTGAGCCATGGCCGCTGAAAGCCTGCGCGTCCGGAGCCTGTGCTCCGCAACGGGAAAGGCCACAGCAGTGAGAGGCCCACGTACTGGAGAAAAAAAAAAAAAAAAAAGCAGAGTAAAGGGAGCAAAACTGGCTCTCAACCTTGTTGGGTCATTGTTCCCTTGGAAAATCAGATGCAAGCTGGCTTCCGTTCCCTTTCTAAAGCAAATAAGACACATGCACTTGCCCTTAAAAGTGGATGGCAATCTCAGGGGTTGCAAGAGTGCAGGTTGAGAACCGCTGGGTCTCGTAGGGGGTGCTCTGGTTGTCGCAGGGAGCACCAGAGGCCAGCGAGCAGCACTCGGCGTGGAGGTGTAAGAGGGCAGCGATCCGCTGAGGGAGCACAGGGCACAGGGAGCCATGAGGACGTTTGTTTTTATTTTGATTCTTTTCAGTGAGACCACTGACACCGGGGTGTTTTGTTTGAAAAACTAAATGCAGATGAATTCTGGTTCACTAAGGGCTGTGGATATGCTGAATCTGACTGTGACTGCGGGTGCGTGTTAGTGTCTGGCTCGGCCAGCATCACACGTGAACCTGGCGGGAGGCCCCAGTGACTGAGAGCTCTCTCCCTTCCCGCCACCATCCTTACTGTTACATGGCCATCATCATCGGAAGAGCAGCCGATCTCTCCTCAATACAGCACCTTATGCCTTAGAATGAACAGCAATGATGCTACAGCCTCATAATAACGAGTAAGGAACAATTTCATTTTCCTTTTACAGATGAGGAAACCAATCCTGAGAAGATAAACGACTTGCTCAGCGTCACGGGGGTGAATGTGCCCAGGACCTAGCTGGCCGGGTTCCCCGTTACCCCACCCAGCTCTTTTATCCACACACAGCCAACTCCCACCTACTAACCCAGTGGGCTGCACGATAATCTCACTGAAACAGAGTGAAAAGAGCTGTATCCAAGCCTTTCCAAACCTCACTGTCTAAGGCCGTGTCTCCACACAAGTGGGACTGAAGCCCTAGGAGTGAATCCTTCACTTCTGGTCCCAGAGGAACCAGGGATGACCAGATGGGAGGAGCAGCCTTGGCAAGGGGGAGTGACCCATGGAAGGAGGTGATGCCGTCCCCTGCGAGGAGGGGATCTGCTTGACCCCCAGCTTCAGGAGAACAAGTGGCCTTCCCTGAGACTTTGTTCGGGGGGCCAGATAACATCTAACAGTAAACAAAATCCTTAAGAAATCACATCTTGCCCCTGGCCCCACCCAAGAAGTGTGAGGATGACAGCCAGCTCCACAGAGAAAACAAAAACAAAAACACAAACACAAAACCCACACACATGAGGAGATGCGTTAGGCTGGCGACCAGCCGTGTGTAGCTAATCTCTGCTTTGGGGTGTCTGATGCCAGCGTCTGTTGGACTTCAGCAATGTCTGCTCCATATTTATGCTCTTCACTTTCTTTTCTGACCTTGAAGATGCATGGAAATATTTTCCTCCGCCACCGTTCCGAGCTACAGAGGTGAGGTCCATTCACGGCAAGGAGGGAGAACTGGTTGTTGTTCAGGCTTTGTGCTGGAAAGCTCTTGTAGCAAACCAAATGCCCTCCCGATATGAGACAGAAGGCACATCCCAGAGAGGCCTCCTAGGCTGGCCAGAGAGTGGAAGTAAGTGCTCCTGTCTGCTGCCTTTCAGGCTCTCCAAACAGCTTGGGGCCACGTGACCAGGAGGCCTGAGCAGGGCAGGCGTGCCACTCAAGCAGAAACCAACCCATCAGGGCCCGTTGCAGAGACTCTGAGGGGGGCCCCCGTGTTTTGCCAGTTTGGGGATGGCCCTGGCCTCACCCCACACAACGCAGGATACTTTGGATGCTGCGGTGGGGCTTTTACTAGGAAAACAGATACAAGTGTGCTGTAGGTGGGCCCAGTACAGGACCCTGCTCACTGCCGGCACGTGCCTCAGGCACGTCTTACAGGAGGGAAGCACTGCCCACTGTCTGGAAGCGCCGGCTCGGGGGCTGCTGCGCACCTCGCTTCCTCAACCCAGGCTTCTGTTAGAGATGCCAGCTGAGCTTTGGAGGACGAGGTGGTTAATCTTATGTGTCAACTTGACTGGGCCACGGGGTGCCCAGATTATTATCACTGGGTGTGCCTGTGAGGGTGCGTCTGCATGAGATTAGCATTTGAATCTGTGGACTCAATAAAGCAGTTTGCCCTCCCCAGTGTGGGTGGGCATCTTCCAATCCACTGAGGGTCTGGTGAGAAGAACAAAAAGGCAGAGGAAGGAGGAATTCGCCCCCTTTGCTTCCTGCCTCACTGACTGAACCGGGATATCTATATTCTCCTGCCACTGCACTGGAATTTACCCCACCGGCTCCTCTGGTTCTCAGTGTTTGGGGCTCCGATGGGAATTGTACCACTGGCTTTCCCGGGTCTCCAGCTGCAGACGGCAGATCATGGGATTTCTCAGCCTCCAAGTCACATAAGCCAACTCCTCATAATAAATAGACAGACAGACAGATAAATAGACAGAGATAGATAATTTCCTGCTGGTTCTGTTTCCCTGGAGAACCTGAGTAGCCCAGAGGACTTGGGACCATGGGACTCTTTCTAGAGTCAGGGCTCAGACCTGGGTCTTCAAAACACAAAGCCAGCACTCTTCTGACTGGCCACACTGCCCCAGAGCCAGTAAGATGGCAATATTCACAATAGGACAGTCTCCCCCACCTACTGACAGGGCCTGAGATGACCAGAGAGGAGGCTGAGCCGGATGTGCAAAGCCTCTCAGATGGTTTTAGGTGCGGCACCAAGACGGGCAATGCTACCAGCGCACTCACTCAGGGACAAAGTGATTCCCTTTCCAATTCCCTCTGGATCTCTTTGGTTCCAGTCACGAACAAAATCCCAGTTGGGTGTTAGTCTTTAACACTTTTCCAACGCCCCAGGCTCAGAGCCTTCTGCAGACAACAGCTTCAGGCCAGCTGTTAATAACACTTTTTTGCGTTCACTGCATTTGCTTTTATAGTTATTTTTTTTCCCATTTGTGACAAGTGATACTTCTTTTTCACTTACAGAAGTGACATAACACTTAAAAAACCACATATTACTTTACAAAAGGTAATCAATTTAAAGAAAAATTCTAATTAATTGAGAGGACAAATGGTGCACAAATTCCACCAAGGTTTGGAAAACACTAGTATTAAGACCTAAGGTGCAATCTTGGTTTTGAACCCTGGCTCTGCTGTTCCCTAATCATGTAGCTTTGTACAGATCACCTAATTATTGTTAAATAATGAGATACTGAAAACGGAGTTCTCCTTGGAGTATAAAATAATAATTATTTACTGCTATTGTTATTGAATAGTTATATTTAAGAGTATCACATCTCAGTCATGCTTGTAGTTGTCATTTGTTGCTACGACAACTATGGGTGGACAAGCAGTGTGCAGAGAGTACCCAGATACTGTAGGATCTCGGAAGGAGGCGTGAGGGCTGAGACCCGGGCAGGGAGGGAAGAGGTTCACTGTCCTGCTTGGCAGTAGGAATTGCAGAGCTCTTCATCAGAGAAATGGATTCCTGATGGCATTCCAAGGACAATACGGTGTTTGTCAGCTGGGCCAGGGACACAGGCTCCTGCTCTCTTGGGGAATGAAAGGGTCTCTGCCAAAGGGGGATCCAGAGAGGGGCTTCAGGGAAACCCAGAGCTAGATGCCTGTCGCTCTGTTACAGGTGGGGGCATGTCAGCCAGCAGCACTCCCCGCAACAGAAAAGCCAGCCCTTCACGGGGAGGGGGTCCCAGTGTCCATCTGAGTCCACAGGGAGATGCCTGGATATACTCCTTCGGGTGCCTCTGGGAGATGCTCCCACAGCTTCCTGTTGGCCTTGTCCTGGGAAAACTTAGAAGAGGAAGGTTCTCGGCATATTGTGTAGCTCTTCCCACAGTCTTGGGGTCACGACTCATCTACTGCTTTGTTTCACCTTTTTTAAAAAAAACAACTTTCTGAGGTAAAGTTGACACATAATAAACTACACATATTTAAAGGGTAAAATTCGATGAACTTCGGCGTATGTACACACCCACGAAACCATCTGCACAGTCAGGACAATGAACATGACTGTTTCCCCCGAAGTTTTCTTAGTCATCTGTCCCCCAATCCTCTCTGCACCTCCATCCCCAGACAGATCTGCTTTCTGTCATTATAGATGAGTGTGCATTTCACAGAATTTTATATAAACAGAATATCACAGTATATATTCTTTCTTTGTCTCCCTTCTTTCAGCATAAAAAAATCATCAGTGCTGTTGTCATAGTTCATTCCATTATACTGCTGAGTCCATCACACGGATATATCACAACTTGATAATATGTTCATGCGTTGATGGACATTTGTACTTTTTTCCAGCTTTTGACTACTATAAATAAAGCCACTCTGAAGGTTTGAGTACAGTCTTTGTATGAACATATGCTTTCATTTCTCTGGGGTAAATGCGTAGGAATGGCACGGCAGGTTTGTGTAGCAGGTCTGTCTAACTTTTGAAGAAACTGCCAAAATGTTTTCAGAAGTAGTGGTATCACTTTATATTCCAGCTACTCGTGTATGAGGATTCATTCCAGTTCTTACAAATCCTCCCCAGCACTTGGTGTGGTCAGTCTTTTCCTGTTAGCCATTCTAGTAGACATGTAATGGTATCACATCATGGTTTTAATTTGTATTTCCCTAACTGAGCACTGATGCTAAGCACTTCTTCATGTGCTTATCTGTCATTTGCACATCTTTTCATAAAGTGTCCGTTTAAATATTTTCCCATTTTTAAATTGGGTTGTCTTATTACTCAATTATAAAAGTTCTTTAAGTATTCTAGTCCTTTGTCAGATAAATTTTTACAAATATTTTCTCCCAGTTTGTGGCTTGCCTTTTCATTTTCAAAACAGAGACTTCTGAAGAGCAAAAGTTTTAGTTTTAATGAAATCAATGTACTACATTTTTTTATTATATTGTGCTTTTTGTTTGTTTTTGTTATATTTAAGATATCTTTGCCAAATCTACATCATTAGGGTTTTCACTTATGTTTTCTTTAGAAGTTTTATAATCTTAGCTCTTACATTTAGATATATATTTCATGTTAATTCTTATATATGGTGTGAGGTAAGTGTTGGGGTTCTTTTTTGCATATAAATTCAATTGCTCCAGCACCATTATCCTTTCCCTATTAAATTGCCTTGGCCCCTCTGTTGAAAAGCAATTGATCATGTATATGTGGGTTGACTTCTGGACTCTATTCTGTTCCATTGATCTCTACGTCTATGTTTATGGCAGGACCACACTGTCTTGATGACTGTAGCATTTTTCTTTTTTTTTTAATTAAAAAATTTTTTTTATTATTATTTTTTTGGCTGTGTTGGGTCTTCGTTGCTGTGCGCAGGCTTTCTCCAGTTGTGGCGAGCGGGGGCTACGCTTCATTGCGGTGCTCTCGGGCTTCTCACTGCGGTGGCTTCTCTTGTTGCAGAGCACGGGCTCCAGGTGCGCAGGCTTCAGTAGTTGTAGCATGTGGGCTCAGTAGTTGTGGCTCGCGGGCTCCAGAGGGCAGGCTCAATAGGTGTGGCACACGGGCTTAGTTGCCCCACGGCATGTGGGATCTTCCCGGACCAGGGATTGAACCTGTGTCCCCTGCACTGGCAGGCAGATTCTTAACCACTGCACCACCAGGGAAGTCCCATGACTGTAGCTTTTAAATGAGTCTTGTAATCAGGGAGTGTACATTCTCCAATTTTGTTCTTTTTTTTTTTTTTCCAAAATTGTTTTGGATATTCTAGGTCCTTTGTATTTCCACCTAAATTTTAGGGTCAGTTTTCCAGTTTTAACTTGCCTTCCTGCATGATGCTCGGTCTAGGCATTTTTGGTTTACTTGGGCACCTAGGAAAGGTGGTGACTGCAGCCCCTCTGGTCCATGAAATAACGGGCTAGGGAAAACACCTGTGTCTCTGTCTCTCTCTTTCCCTCCTAACTTGTATAATTATTCAAGGAATACTTTTGGCAATTAAAATTCTTGTTATATAGTCACAGTCTATGTCAACCATGTCTTCATGGTTGAATCTCTTTCTCTCATCTGGATGCCAGCCATCAGGATCCGTGGTACAGATGAAGACGGTGGACACTTACTTTAATAAGCTAGAAGACTTCCTGGCATGTTTTGAGTAAATTGTGCTACAGTCATGCAGAACTGGATTAATGTCTGTTTTATAAATAAGAACCAAATGGTATCACTTTGCCTGTAAAGTGTAACAGCCAGTGTCACCCGGTTACATCTCCGTCTGCTGTGTTAGGAAGCATTATCGTCCTTACTGTTTTATGTTTCTCTCTGAAGTACCAGGAAAGGACTTTATGTGACTCAGTCCAAGAGAGCTTTGTATCACAGCCTAGAGCTGACAAGCACGGAATCCAACCCCACTGGCCACAGGACACAGGGCTGGGCCTAGGGTAAAGCTGTGAGGTACCTGGAGCATGACATGTACTAGCCGTCGGGTGGCCCTGAAAGTGAGTGCCACAGGAAAGCTTGCACCCTGGGGGCCTCCCTCTCCTCACCCTAGTCCTGATTTGCAGGACAGTTGGCCGGGGAATATTTTGAAAACCGAAGTGGATCTTAGTCATCAAGGACTCGCGTTTTCAGCCTAGCGTCATGCATTTTCTATACTCTTTTTAAAAAAAAAAATCTTGGCCTCATGCTTCTCCCACCTCCCAAGTCAAACCAAACCGAAACAAAAAAGACACAACTCATTCCCTGAACCGAGTTCACATAGTGGGTTTTAATTAATTTAATTTTTCATAAATCAAACTTTTCTTTTGGAAGGTTTCTACTTTGTGCCAGGTCCTGGGCTATGACAGGAAAGGCTGGGGTGGCCCCTGCCTTCCAGGAGGGAATAACCTCATAGGAAGAGGAATAAACCCATAAATCATTAAAGGCAAAAAGGAACTGGAAGGTGCTGCAAGAGAGGGGCAGGTGCCTTCCATCCTTGCTCAGGACAGGGAGGGAGCTCTTCTACCTCCAGGGAGAGTCTCAGGGAAGAGGAGGTGAAGGTTAGCACCCATCAGTTTTTATCACCCTGTTAATGGCAAACAATTATGACAACACGGCATCACAGGTAGGGAACACTATAGGAGCCCGTATCTGCTAAGTGCTTTATGGCAGTTTCTCCTTTGATCCCCATAAGAATCTGATGTACACATGTATACACATATATACACATATATATTATATCTAGTGTATGTATATTTCCCCCATTTTACAGATAAGAAAACTAAGGCTTGGAGAGAGGCTAAGTCACTTAATTGGGATTTATCATTATTAGCAGCTAGTAAGGATAAAAGCCAAGACTTGAATCCAGGCAGTCTCATGTCATAGCCCAAACATTAGCAGAGAAAAACGTTTCTTTACGTTAAATGGACTCATGTTGAGCCTTGAGTGGAACTATCTTGGCTCTTTTTATTTGGAATGGTACAATATTTAAGTGTGTTGAAAGGTATAGCTCGACACGTACTTTCCATCCTAAAGCGTGTGCGCTGACGGTCGTGAGGCTTCTGCTCTCACACAGGCGTGCGGGAGGACAGACCACACCACCCCTTTGTCCTTACATGTATTCATGGAGCTAAATAAGACTTTACCAGCTACAATAACACCCGTCAGTTATCTGTGCTATAGTGTAAACAATGAAATTCTTATTATGTACTCAGAAACCACAAAGCCATTTCCATGGAAACTCTGTTTTCATGTCATATCTTTAATGAATAGGTAATGAAAGAAATGCTGCATTTACAACTTCATTACTAGTTTAAAAAAATAGAAAGCACACACTCACACACATACAAACCCAGCCATAAATTTGAATTATGGTCATTGTCATGTTTTAGAACACAGTGAACATCATAGGGGAATTTTCAAGGCTGTCATTTTGGATTGCGTGGATGGAGGGAAGACGAAAAAGAAAATATGTTGCCAAAAGCCTACCCGCCATGCCAACAACTTGCAGTGTTAGTCTCACTCTTTATCTCATTATGATTTTAATAATTTTGGCACAGAATGAGTCCCCATGCCCAAGAACAAGTATGTTTGGGAGTGGAGAAGGGAAATGTCAAATGAAACCCTTGTTTCCTTCAGATACCCACAGCTGACCTGCCTCTTTTTTTAAGAGGATATGTTAAAAATGGTAGTCTTCTTTGAGCCTCTCCCATCACGAGAAGGTTGACGAGATAGGAATCTGATTTGCTGTTAAAGGATTGCTTTAATGTAACATAAAAGATTATCTATTCACTGCATCTAATTGCCGAGGGGAATCAGTTCTGTGACATCAGTGCAAGTATCTTTAAAAAGCCTTTTACAAGAATTATTAACAAAGAATGTACAGCCTCCATTCTGATGGTCTGATCAAGACGTGTGAGCAGGTCTGAAGGGACAGTGATAGAACCGCAGGATGACAGGGAAGAGGAAGAGGCCATGATGCCGCCTCCACATACTCAGCTGCCCACCACTTCCCTGACAAGTAGACTGGTGCTTCCCTGCCACTGCCCACACCCCTCTCCACCCCGTGCCATGGATGGAATGTGCAGATGGGGTAAAACATCTCAGGGGCAATTCGATCGGCACAGAAAATTATATAAAACCTTATTCCCATTCCATCAAACCGTCCTGTCTTCCGATCCTTGCCCAGGTCAAGTGTCTGATAGCTCAGGAAATGTCTCATGTTTCCCGGCATGGTTATGTACCATCAGGCGACCTAGAAATGACGTCCAGTAGTTCATGGAGCAGCACGTCCTCATTCACTAGACCCCATCATTTGAGGTTTGTGATAATCTCAACGATAACTGGGCTGAAACTCATCTTCATCTATTACTGAAGAGAACATGCTAAGAAGATCCACAGGGAAAGAAAGATTTCAGAAAAGATATAGACTTCTTTCAAATGCCCTTGGTGGCGGGTGGCGGAATGCTCATTTGTCTAGAAAACATAACTTATCTGTTCATTAAAGTTCTTTCCCTGAGAGCTTTGGCCAGGTGATTTTTTCCAGTGTAACTCTGAGTACTTGAAAATCATAAAGCTGCATTTCTTTAATAATACTCTACGGATGAGAGGCATCATGCTGTAATAAAGAAAAATGTTGTCTGGGCTCCCTTTGAACCTGCTGTGTGGCCTTGGAAATTCCCTGCTCTGGGTTGTTTCCTTATCTATACATTGAATGGGTAGGACAAGATGGTCTCTGAGGTTTAACGTCTTGTGAATTCATGTGCTTTTCACCAAACCCCAGGCTGACCCACCTCTACTAGGCTGAAGCACAGAGGTGGCTGTGTGAGAAGCAGCTGGACACAAACACTGCCACTGGCAGGACCCCCAGGGCTCCCGACCTCATGGAAGCTCCTGCTCCTCATCTCTGTCCACGGTCACTGCAGTCTTTGTCCACACACGCCCATGGGGAGCTTCAGCCTCCCTGGGAGATGCTGTCCTGTGTCTTTGAGGCACCTTGATGTGAACTTACAAGGGCTACATTGTCAGTATCATATGAGCCAGCCTCTAACACACCCTCCAAACTCAGGACAATCCATCCAGCCATTTCTGTGTGATATACAGGAGCATCGACTCTGCAGGGGGTTGGGGGAGGTCACAGGCCTGGACTTGCTATCAGACCTTCTGGGCTTGGGGTTCAGCTCTGTGGACCTGGACAAATCACTCCAAGCTTCTCTCTGCAAGTGAGAACACTAATACCTACCCCCAAATATCTCTCTAGGTAGATCTGAGGACCACCCGAGAAAGTGGGGGTGGAATTGATTAACAAACTGTAAAGTAAGATATAAGTATTACAGGAAAAGCAGAGCAGACACACTCGTCTCCCTCAGACTCAACAGGCTGCCAGCTGCTGTCAGTCCCAGCACTGACCCCCTGCGGGCACCTACCACATTCAAGTTAGGTCAGGTCATGGCTATATTCTGCCACATTCCTCTGTTTAACGCTTTCTTTTTTCCTCTTTCTTTTTAGAGATTAGCCTTTTTCTTTCCTTAGTTCTACTCATAGCACCTTCCACAGTGTTGGGCAGAAAGGATTCCACAATTATAATACTTTACATATGTTTTGGTCATTTGACAACAAACAATTATAGAATCTATACAAAATACAAAGTGGTGGGCTTCCCTGGTGGCGCGGTGGCTGGGAGTCCGCCTGCCGATGCAGGGGACATGGGTTCGTGCCCCGGTCCGGGAAGATCCCACATGCCGCGGAGCAGCTGGGCCCGTGAGCCATGGCCGCTGAGCCTGCGCGTCTGGAGCCTGTGCTCCGCAATGGGAGAGGCCACGGCAGTGAGAGGCCCGCGTACCGCAAAAAAAAAAAATACAAAGTGGTTTTTCCCTATAGATGAGTCACCTTCTAAAGGGCAAAAGATCCTTTAGATGAACCCTTTCATTTCTGGAATTCTACCCTAAGGGTATAATCCAAAATATGTAAAAAGTTTTATATGTAAATATGTTCATTGAAGAGTTATTTATAATAGGGAAAAGTTTTAATTAATATAAATGTCCAAAAGAGGAAAAGGAGTCAATAAATTTGAGTGTCTCAACTATGTAGATTATAGTGCAGCCACTGGAAACAGTATCTGAAAGAGTAGAAGTGCTACAGTTTCACATGCAGGCAGGAAAAAAACAGAGTGCAGAATTGTAGACTCACCCCTAATCCATTTATTCAACAAACATCTCTTGAGCACGTGCCATGTACCAGGCATTGTTACAGGCCTGGAAGCAGAGCCCTGCACAAGGCATGTGGTCTCCAAGCTCTAGTGCAAGAAACACACCAGCGTAGGGGGGAATGGGTGGAGATCTAAAATAAGCCAGCAAATAAACAAACAAGAGAAATGCCAGGTGGTGAGAGAGCTGCACAGAGAGAAAGGACTGGGGCCATCAGGGAAAGCCTCTCTGTGGATGGGATATCTGAGCTGAGGTCTGAATTACAATCTGGAAACACACCTGACAATACCAATGGGACAAGCACTCCAGGCAGAGGAAAGAGCCAGTGCAAAGGTCCTGAGGTGGGAACAAGGGTGGATCATTTGAGGAATAGACAGAGGGCACAGTGGCCAGGGGGACATTTATGAGCGAAGGTTGCAAAGGAAAGCAGGGCCATGTTCTGAGGCCTTATTAGTAGGGGAGTCAGCCAGGAGGCTGAGATGAAGATAGAAGGAACCACAGGAGGGGGTGGTATGTGGGACCCCAGGTGGGGGATGGAACACTCAGCTGAGGACCATGCAGCAAGGGGTCAGGAAGGTGGGAACAGAGAAGAGCACGTTTTCACAACACGGAGACAGTTGAGGACACCAGTAAGAGACATGCATCTCCCTGACACCAAATCAGAAGCCTGGCTGGAGCAGGTCAAGGACATGGCAACAAGAGACTGCAGTCAGTTCTTCCAAGGAGTTCTGATGAGATGCGAGTAGAGAACAGGATAATAGGTAGAGGTGATGCAGGGCCCTGGGAAGCCTTTTCCCTGCCAAGATAAGCACTAGTGGAGCCCTTTTATGCTGTTGGGAGTGAGGAGGGAGACGCCGATGATTCAGGAGAGGAGAAGCGAGTCACTGAGAGGGTGCTCAGGTAGGAGAAGCACTGGCCTGGATGCACATGGTTGGGGGCAGGGGCCACTGGGTTGGTGGTGCTGGTCATGGGAAGATGGGGCCATGACTCTCACTGCTCCTATTTCCCCAACTAAGAATAGTTACCAGGTAAGACAGGAGAGCTGTGTGTGTGTGTGTGTGTGTGTGTGTGTGTGTGTGTGTAAGTGATTTCAGAAGGAAGAAGTTATGAAGCAGGGACGTGTTGGGTGTCCATTAGGATTCGTCGCTGTGAGTTTTACACTCTGGTGAGAATGGCCATCATCAAAAAGCCTATAAACAATAAATTCTGGAGAGGGTGTGGAGAAAAGGGAAGCCTCCTACACTGTTGGTGGGAATGTAAATTGGTACAGCCACTATGAGGAACAGTATGGAGGCTCCTTAAAAAACTAAAAATAGAACTACCATATGATCCTGCAGTCCCACTCCTGGGCATATATCCAGAGAAAAACATACTTTGAAAAGATACATGCACCCCAATGTTCACTGCAGCACTGTTTACAATAGCCAAGACATGGAAGCAACCTAAATATCTACCAACAGATAAATGGATAAAGAAGATGTGGTACATATATACAGTGGAATATTACTCGGCCATAAAAAAGAATGAAATAGTGCCATTTGCAGTGACAAGGATGGACCTAGATATTGTCACACTGAATGAAGTAAGTCAGAGAAAGACAAATATCATATGATATCGCTTATATGTGGAATCTAAAAAAATGATACAAATAAACTTACTTACAAAAGAGAAATAGACTCACAGACTTAGAAAACAAACTTATGGTTACCAAGGTGAAAGGTCAGGGGGAGGGATAAATTAGGAGGTTTGGATTAACATATATACACTACTATATATATAATAGATCATCAATAAGGACCTACTATATAGCACAAGGAACTCTATTCAGTACTCTGTAATAGCCTATACAGGAAAAGAATCTGAAAAAGAATGGATATATGTATATGTATAACTAAATCACTTTGCTGTACACCTGAAACTAACACAACATTGTAAATCAAATTTACTGCAATATAAAAAAAAATTCATGGCTGAGGGTTTTAAAGTCTCCCCCACCGCCAGCATGACTGTGAGCTTCTCTCTAACAATGTCCAGCTGCTCAGGTGGGCATGGGGTGGGAGGTGTGACCAGGATGCTTACACGTACCTAATGCCCAGACCAAAAAATGGTGAGGAGATAGACCAAAACTCTTGTGGTGGGTGTTTTTCAGTGGTGAGATCATGGCAAGATTTCTTTTCTCCTTTCAATTTTATATATCTTCCAAATTTCCTATATGGAGTTTTAATAATAGTGGGAAAATAATTACAGCTTTTAAAAGAAAAAATATGGATGAGGGTGGTTACAACCCCCCCATATGTCAGATATTTTTCATCTGGCAGGGTTGCTCAGTGATGGTCCAGCAAAATATTCAAATCAGCTGAAGAGTATTTCCAATTCACTTTTTTTTTTTTTTTTCGGTACGTGGGCCTCTCACTGCCATGGCCTCTCCCGCTGCGGAGCACAGGCTCCGGACGCGCAGGCTCAGCGGCCATGGCTCACGGGCCCAGCCGCCCGCGGCATGTGAGATCTTCCCGGACCGGGGCACGAACCCGTGTCCCCTGCAACGGCAGGCGGACTCTCAACCACTGCGTCACCAGGGAAGCCCTCCAATCCACTTTTTAAAAGTCAACTTTGTATTTTGTGTAATTTGAGATTTAAAGAAAAGTTGCAAAGATAGAGAGTTTCTATGTACCATTCATCCAGATTCCATAAATTGACAACATCTTACATAAACATGCTGCATTTGTCAAAATTAAGAAACTATCACTGGTGCAGTACTATAAACTAAGTCACAGACTGTAATTGAATTTTGCCGGTTTTCCCACTAACATCCTCTTTCTCTTCCAGGATCTAATCTGGGAAACCACATTGCATTTAGCCAATTAGCTCTAAAAGATTCCTTGGCCAATGTGCAAAAATTGTTAGTTTTATCTACTCCATAGTGTCACTGTGAGAATTAACTGAAGAAATCTGTAGGAAAAAGCTGTGTAAACTGAAAAGTGTGACACTGTACTGAATGATGATGATGAGGATGATGATACAAACTTCACATTGTTAAACCCGTGTGCTGAAATTGAAGGGGAAATGAGAATAGAAACCTGCATTTGTAGACCATCTTGTACTGCTTTAAGTGCCTGAAAGTCTCATCTGCTAATAAGAAGCCATCATATATTGTTTACTGTGTATGTCAAGCACTGTGTTGTGCGTATATTCGTTTCCTGATGCTGCTGTAACAAAGTGCCACAAACTGGGTAGCTTAAAACAGCATAAGTTTACTGTCTCACAGTTCCAGAGGCGGAAGTGCAAAATGAAGGTGTTAGTAGGGTTGCATCCTTTTCGGTGGCTCTGAGGGAGAATCTCTTCCATGCCTCTATTATAGCTTCTTGGGGTTGCCGGCAATCCCTGGCTTTTTTTGGATTGTAGAAGCGTCATTCAAATCTTTGCTTCTGTCATCACAGGTGTTCTCTCTCTCTCTCTCTCTCTCTCTCTCTCTCTCTCTCTCTCTGCCTTTCTCTGTGGCTCTGTGTCCAAATTTCTCACTTCCTATAAGGGCACCAGGCATTGGAATAGGGCCCACCCGTATCCAGCACAACCTCATTGTAACTGTTATGTCTGCAAAGACCTTATTTCCAAACAAAGTCACATTCACAGGTTCTGGGTGGGCCTGAATTTTAGGGGGACACTAGTCAACCCAGTACAGAGCTCTAATTCATTAACTCATTTCATATGACTCATCAACTTTACGAGGCAGATACTTTTATTACTCCCAATTTATAGACAGAAAAACTGAGGCTTAGAAATTAGAAAGGTCAATAAC
This sequence comes from Phocoena sinus, assembly GCF_008692025.1. Lineage (NCBI taxonomy): Eukaryota > Metazoa > Chordata > Mammalia > Artiodactyla > Phocoenidae > Phocoena > Phocoena sinus. Next base: position 78,426,411 of record NC_045778.1, read on the forward strand.
TTGCCCAAAGTCCAATAGCCTTAAGTGGCCATGTGCAAACCGGTCTCTCAAGCTCCGTCTTCTTTACCACTATCCCAGTGTTTCTCAACCTGGGGTTAAAGGTCATATTCTTGGGATTCTTCTAGGTCTCAACGATAAGTTAAAGTTTTTGTTCTTTTACTCTGACAATACTCTCCTAAAACCCACGTCAACATATTACGGAAACTTGCCATGTAACCAAATGCTGTGCCCAGTGCCCAGCCTTGTAATTGTGGGTAGGATGGAGTTGGGGTCAGGGCCAAGCATGAGCAAACAGAGGACAGCACATGTAAAGAACACCTCTCGCCAGGTGAAGCCCAGATGATGTCACGACATGCCGGGCAAGTTCAGGATCCCGGGGAGGTGAACTTGGAAAAGCTCCTGTGACAGAGGGAGGTGAGGGGGCATCAGAGGCAGACACTCAGGAGTCGAGACCTTGAGAACTCCCAACCCCGCCTGCCCAGGAGCACCCCGAGGAGAGTCAGGTGGTTTAATTCTGGCACAACATCATCTGTCACATTAAATTCAAGCTTTTAATTGGACTTCTATAGTTTCATGGTTTTGTTTGTATTGAATCTTTAAATTTGCTTTGGTTTTTATAGATGTATAAGAGCTATAACCATAAGGAAATTGTACCTAATTTATGTTTGCACATATCTGAGTAATATTATAATAAAAAGAATTAAGGTCAACCCAAGGAATTCATGAAGTTTTGTTCTAGATGGAAAAAAGCCAGCCTCTGCTCTGTCTTGCTTCCCGGTTTCACTCCTGCCAGGACCTACCAAGGACAATGTGCTCTCATCCCACTTTGCGGGGAGGAAACCTGGTCCCCAGGAAGGCAGGTGAGTTCCCAAGAGACGTCACACAGGTGGTTTATAGGAGAGCTGAGAGGACCCACCAATTGGTCAGGACTCCAAGCAGTATGGGGCAGAAAACTCAATTCAAACCAGCTAAAAATTTAAAGGGAATTTATTGGTGCATATGACTACATAGATCAGGAGTAAAGCTTACTTTGGGTTGGTTTTGATATGGGGTTCAGTATATGACCAGGACTTGGGTTACCTCTTCTTCTTAGCTCCTCCACTATTTCTCAGGTCAGCTTTGTCCCCAGGGTCCCAAGATGGCCACCAGGAGCTTCCTGGACTTGGTGCTTCTCCACTCAAGCCCAGTGGGGACATAGCAGCCTAAAGGAAACCCCCATGCACCCTCTTGGCTCTGACTGGGCTGCATGCCCATCTCCAAAGCAACCCTAGACCCAGCGGAAAATGTGCGCTAGTTGCCTTACATCTAGGTTATGTGCTCCTCTCAGAGCCAGGAGCGTGGATAAGGCCACCAGAAGTGCATGGACTGGGGGTGACATTCCCCAGAAGGAAACTGCGTGAAGTTACTGAGGAAAGAGTAGATGGAGGCTGGACACAAACCTAACAGATGTTAATGTGAAAAAACACAGTGGTTGCAAGCTCTTATCTGAGTTTTTATCCCAACTCTACCACTTTTCTTGTTGTGCAAGCTTGAGCATCTTGAATTCTCAATACCTCAGTGTCTTCAGCTGTCAAATGCGGATCATGATAATATCTATATCTTAGTGTTTTGGGGGCAGGGTAAAAATTAAATCAGATAATACACTTAAAATGATTAGCCCAGCATCTGGAAAATAGAAAATAGAATGTTAGCTGTTATTCACACCAGTTTTTAATCTGGTCCCAAAACACAGAGGCCAATAGTGAGGATAACAATGTCCAGGGTAAGGGCTGGTGGGGGATCCTGAGCTTGACAGGTGAAAAACCTGTACTTGCTCAGAAGAAATACACCTGGCTCATCCCCTAATCATAAAACCTCTTAAAACTGGTGTTGGTGGAATAAACAAATGAAACTTAATTTAACTTAAAAGCTGTTGCATAGCAAAGCAAAATTTAACTTAAAAGCTGTTGCATCAACAAAACGAAAAGACAACGACTGAATGGGAGAAAATATTTGCAAATGATATGACTGATAAGAGGTTAATATCCAAAATATATAAACAGCTCATACAACTCAATATCAAAGAAAACAAACAACCCAGTGAAAAAAAAATAGGCAGAAGACCTGAATAGATACTTTTCCAAAGAAGACATACAGATGCACAACAGGTACATGAAAACATGCTCCACATCACTAATCATCAGAGAAATGCAAATCAAAACCACAATGAGATATCACCTCACACCAGTCAGAATGGCCATCATCAAAGAGTCTATAAATAACAAATGTTGGCAAGGATATGGAGAAAAGGGAGCCCTCCAACACTGCTGATGGGACTGTGAATTTGTGCAGCCATTATGAAAACAGTATGGAGGTTCCTCAAAAAACTAAATATAGAACTACTATATAATCCAGCAATTCCACTCCTGGGTATATAACTGAAGAAAATGAAACACTAATTTGAAAGAATACATGCACACCAATGTTCATAGCAGTATTATTTACAATTGCCAAGATATGGAAGCAACCTAAGTATCCATCAACAGATGAATGGATAAAGAAGATATGACATATATATATATTATATATATACACATATATAACATATACACAATGGAATATTACTCAGCCATAAGAAGAGTGAAATTCTGCCATTTGTAACAACATGGATGGACCTAGAGGGTATTATGCTTCGTGGGTATTATTAATTAGTATTATGCTTAGAGGGTATTATTATTCTAAGTCAGACAGAGAAAGACACAAATACTCTATGTTATCACTTATATGTGGAACCTAAAAAAAAAACAAACAAATGAATGTATATAACAATACAGAAACAGACGCAGATATAGAGAACAAATTAGTGGTTACCAGTGGGGAGAGGGAAGGAGGGAGGGGAAAGAGAAGAGTATGGGATTAAGAGATGTAAACTACTATGTATAAAACAGATAAGCAACAAGGATATATTGTACAGCACAGGGAAATATAGCCGTTATTTTGTAATAACTTTAAATGGAGTTTAATCTATAAAAATATTGAATCACTATGTGCTACACCTGAAACTAATATAATATCGTAAATCAACTCTACTTATGTTAAAAAAGTGGGGTTGGTGGCAAGGTTTCCTTAAAGGTGGAAAAGTTCAGGTTCATAGATGTCCTGTGTCAACAACGCAATGCATGCCCCTGTGTGGGCGTGTGTGCATGGGTGTGTGCATGTATGTAGAACATGTGTGTGAGTATATGGACATGTGAGTGTGTGTGTGTATGTGTGTGTGTGTAGGGGATCTGGAATAGTGATTTTTTAAAAATTGGGGTATAGTTGCTTTACAATGTTGTGTTAGTTTCTGCTAGTTTCTGCTGTACAATGAAGTGAATCAGCTATACATATACATATATCCCCTCCCTCTTGGACCTCCCTCCTACTGCCCCCCATCCCACCCCTCTAGGTCACCACAGAGCACCAAGCTGAGCTCCCCGTGCTATACAGCAGGTTCCCACTAGCTATCTAACTTACACATGGTAGTGTCTATATGTCAATCCCAATCTCCTGATTCATTATCCCTTCCCCCCACCGCCCAGTGTCCACACATCTGTTCTCTACGTCTGTGTCTCTATTCCTGCCCTGCAAATAGGTTCATCTGTACCATTTTTCTAGGAATAGTGATTTGAGGTCCTCAGAGCAAGCTCAGTTTTGGAACCACGCAGGTAAGAGGATACCAAAGGGCAGGTGGTCTGTGGGGACAAAAGCCTATGAACCCTGGAAACTGCCAGAGGCAAACGTATGGCTCAGGGGCCCCCAGGCTTCGCCTTTCTCCCTCCCAGTGAGGCTGTGATCTTGCTGCTACTGATTCTGGTTCAAGGACCAGGAGGACCCCAGGTGTAAAACTGTCCCTTAAACGAAAGTGACTGGAGAGAATGTGTGAGTCTCTCAGCATGTGGTGGGAATCTGAGTATAAACAGGCAGTGGAGTAGCAGGAATTCCTCTGTTTTCTTTGCAACTCTGTTGGGACCCAGCTGTGCTGTGCAGGGAATGAGGTGAATGGGAAAGGTCAAAACCCAAATCTAAACCCCAAACCAAAACAAACAGCAAAATCTTTGCCAGTGCACTTCGCACCTGCTTCTGCTCTGTGGAGCTGCCCCGTTCCTCACACCAGGTTCTGAATCCTGGGGACTTTTACCAGGGTGTGTGTGAGTGTGTGTGTGTGTGTGTGTGTGTGTGTCACTCCCTTGGCTGCCGAGGCAGTATCCTTCCCTAGGCTGCATAGGGTGATGTGCCAATGAGCAGTATTCCTTAAGATGGGGACAGAGAACACTCTTCAGCCTTGTTCATCTGTAAAGAGGATGTTCTGTTTCAACTAGTTCCAGGCGATCACAGAAATTCACCAAGGTGAGTTAGATGCCTTAAACATTCTGTTAAAAGTTTTGGTTTTCTAGATAGGGTTCTAATTCAAGCTCATGTTGAAAATTTAATTAAAAACCATGAAAAGGAAATGCAGGGAACAAATCAGTGAGGGGGCTGCTCGGGCGAGCACATCTTTTTAACGGCAGGTTTCTTTCTGATAGGCAATCTGAGGATCTGCAGCATGAAGGATGGAGAATCGTTCTTAAAGATGAAACTGCAAAAAAGAATGTGTGGTGATGCCTTCTCAGAGTCATCTGACTCATAACCAGGGTAAAAATGGAAGGGCATAATTACTGCTGTGCACCAAAATTTATGTAAAGAAGGTTTATCGTTGCGCATTCAGAGTGCTGAAAATTGGGAAATAATCTAACTTTCTAAACTAGGAAAACAGTTAAATCATGTTATTTTCACATGCTGGTCTTTAATGTAGTTATTAAGAATCAAATTTGAAAAATATTTAACGAAAGGCAAATACCTATGACTCAATGCCCAGTTTAAAAAAGGAGGGTTCAAAACTCTGTATATTGTATGATGCCAATTTTGTGTTAAAATATACAGAGAAAAGACCGGAAGGAAATCTTTAATATGATGACAACGGAAGCGAAATGTATGTCTTCACTGCTGAGTGGGGAAATTGGTGGTCTTCTTTCTTCTTCATGCTTTCTCTACAAAACTTTTGCAAATGCACATATGTGTGCATATATATATACATGTATACAGCATACATATAATGTGATATAAACATTATGTATATATCACATTTATAATCAGAAGGCTTTTGTTTTTTTTTTTTAATTTGGCCATGCAGGGCAGCATGTAGGATCTTAGTTCCCTGACCAGGGATCGAACCCGTACCCCCCATATAGGAAGCGCGGAGCCTTAACCGCTGGACCGCCAGAGAAGTCCCTCAGAAGGCAGTTTTGAAGATATTCAGAATAATGGGAAATGGACACTGGGGCTACAAGTACATATTGTCAGTAGATTAAGAGCTTGGACAGTTATCTTGAGAACCCTCACTGAGCTGTGGGAAAATTCAAAAAATCAAGTCTTCCTGACTCTAAAAAAGCTTCCCTTCACTCTGCCTCTTGCTGATGACTGCAAACTTTTGCCTTCCTCCTTCCTTTTACACCGAGCCTTCTTTTTTTTTTTTAAACTTTCTATTGTACATTGGAGTAGAGTTGATTAACAGTGTTGTGTTAGTCTCAGGTGTACAGCAAAGTGATTCGGTTATACATATACATGTGTCTATTCTTTTTCAAATTCTTTTCCTAATAAGGTTGTTACAGGATATTGTGCAGCGTTCCCTGTGCTGTACAGTAGGTCCTTGTTGGTTATCCATTTTAAATATAGCCGTGTGGACATGTCAATCCCAAACACCCAGCCGTCCTGAGCTTCCCACATGCACCATCTCTCTGCACCTCCGCTCCTCTGACCTGGTGATGATTTGACTTCTACTCCTCAGCTCCATGGACAGTCTTCTCCTTTAGAATGCTGGTGACCTCCTGATGTCTGAATCCTCATTTGTCTTAGTCAGCTTGGGCTGCCGTAACAGACCCAGAGCCTGGTGGCCTTAAACAACAGACACTTATTCTCACATAGTTCTGGAGGCTGGATGTCCAAGACCAAGATGCTGGCAGGTTTGGTTTCTGGTGAGACCTCTCTCCCTGGTTTGCAGATAGTCACTGTCTCGTTGTGTCCTCACATGGCCTTTCCTTTGTACATGCACACTCTTTGTGTCTCTTTCTCTTCTTAAAAGGATACCAGTCCTATTGGCTTAGGGGCCCACCCTTACAACCGCATTTAACTTTATCTCCTTAAAGGCCCTATCTCCAAATACAGTTACAGTGGGAGTCAGGGCTTCAACATGTGGATTTTAGGGGGGACACCATTCAGTCCATGACACCATCCTGCCAGCACTGACAGCTCCGTGTCCACCATCTTCCACTTAGCTTCTAGGTACCATGCTCGTCTGCTTCTGTCTGCCTCTCTGGTATTTCTTCTCTAGCTTATTCACTATTATACTTTTTTTTTTTTTTTTTTTTGGCTGCATTGGGTCTTAGTTGCAGCATGCGGGATCTTTGCTGTGGCATGCAGGGATCTTTCGTTGTGTCACGTGGGCTTCTCTCTAGTCGTGGCATGTGGGTTTTCTCTCTCTAGTTGTGGCGTGCAGGCTCCAGGGCACATGGGCTCTGTACTTGTGGCACGCGGGTTCCAGAGTGCGTGGGGTCTGTAGTTTGTGGCATGCAGGCTCTCTAGTTGAGGCGTGTGAGCTCGGTAGTTGTGGTGCGTGGGCTTAGTTGCCCCGAGGCATGTGGGATCTTAGTTCCCTGACCAGGGATCAAAACTGCATCCTGCATTGGAAGACAGATTCTTTTCCACTGGACCACTGGGGAAGTCCCACTATTACACATTTTAAATTTGCTTCTTAAATGTTCAGGCTCCTGGGGCCCTCCCTGGCCCCCCTGTTGTCTTATCCTGAGTGATCTCATCAATCTCTGGAGGTCTGTGTGCTGATGATGCCCAAATCTCCACCTCTGACTCTCAACTTCTCTCCCCAGCTCCTGTCCCAACATTCGTACTGCCTATACCAGTCATTCTTAACTGGGGACAATTCTGTCTCACAGGGGACATTTGGCCATGTCTGCAGATGTTTTTGGTCATCTCAGCTGGGGTTGGGGGCGCTACTGGCATCTGTGGTTGCTGCTAAACATCCTACAGTGCAGAGGACAGAATGATCCAGCCCCCAAAGTCAACAGTACTGAGGCTGAGAAACCCTAGCTACACCTTGGCTGAAAGTGTCCCCATCTCCTCTGTTTCCCAAACACGAACCTTCCTTTCCAAGCTGTGCCCCTCACACCCAGGTCATCCAGATGAATTCCCAGCTCCCACACCCTCTTCACCCACTGCCTCAGCTGGGGGATCATTTAGTCTCCCTGATGCTGCAAATTCTTTGGGCTCAAGACTCGCTCCTCTCTACATACTGTTTTTCTGCTTCTGGAAGATCTTTTTTTTTCAATTTGAAAAATATGCCAAAGCATACATTGGGGAAAAAAATCATCACAATCTCACACTTGATAGGTGAAGTAAAAAGCCCTTCAGTCCCTCTAATTTCACCCCTGACAGATAACCACTGATGATAGTTTGGAGTGTACCCTCCTAGTTATTTTTTCTGAAAGGATATGACTATAGACATGCACACTTAAAAAAAATAAATAAAATGGAATTGTGCTGTATGTATTGTTCTGCAAATCATTTTCGTCCTTTAAAATTATATCATTTCCCAGGTCAGTATATACAGCTTTTCCTCATTCTTTTTTTTTGCGGTACGCGGGCCTCTCACTGTTGTGGCCTCTCCTGTTGCGGAGCACAGGCTCCGGACGTGCAGGCTCAGCGGCCATGGCTCACGGGCCCAGCCGCTCCCCGGCATGTGGGATCCTCCCGGACCGGGGCACGAGCCCGTGTCCCCTGCATCGGCAGGCGGACCCCCAACCACTGTGCCACCAGGGAAGCCCTTCCTCATTCTTTTTAACAGTATCTGGTGGTACTGTTCTGCTCTTGTAATACTACAAACTTTTGTAATGTAAAATAACATGTTCATGACTAGGGCTAATAAATTATTATGAAGGAACTATAACCCCGGTAAAGAGCTATGGGCCTAAACTATTGGCTAAGTCAGAAAATGTGTCAAAATGCACCGTCACTTGCAAAAAATTGGTTTGCCTTTGAAAATAAAACCTCCCTGCCCCACCTTCCCTCCCCCCCACCCCGCCCCGGGCTTTTTTTTAAAGCTCATGTGCTACCTATTGGAGATTACCGTGGTAGTCTGACATTTATCAATGAAGTTTACAAAAGCTTGGAATGAGAAACTCTCTTCCTCAGAGAGCCTGCTAAAGAGGAGGCAAGCCCCACGCACCCCAGTCCTCCCTCCCACTCCTGTACACCCATTCTCAGCCCATGAAACTTAAGCATAATTCTGCCTTCAGCGCACTACCAAAAACAAGTCATTTCAACGCATTTGAGAAGAGCAGGTGGACGGCCTTCTGAACTGTTTGGGAATTTCTGAGTTATGAGTCCCTGACATACACAAATACTAAAAATAAATTACCAAACAAGCATGAAGTGCTCAGAATCCTTTGCTTCCAAGTATACTTGTTTATAAACAATTAGATTCAGCAGAACCATAGAAGGATATTTTTGTTCTATTCTACTGAATCCAACAATGAAGTCTGGTGGGATAAAGAAGTCCTTGCTCCATATAAAAAGTAACAAAAGCTCAGTGTACCTCAGCGATGTTTGTCTTAACACGATTCCTGGAATTTGTACTGTTTATGTTGAGAACATACTACTCAGTTCATTTATAAAGTCAGCTAACCAGTGGCCATGAGAAAAACAGTACCTTATAGTTTCAAGACTGAATTTCTTTCAGAAGATATGTGGGTGTTATTGAATCACAGAGACCCAAAATAGCAGATTAACTGACCAAAGCTACCTAACACATACAGTTGGGGTAGTAAAATACCATAGGAATTTGGATTATGCACTCGAACCTAAAGGCTTTCAGGCTAATCTCTTCCTTTCGCCTCAGTGGTCTTTCTAATCCATGTGGGTAATTGAAACAATCTGCATTTTGACTGTGAGTGGTCTGAAAATGAAGTGACTGCAAGTTAGAAATAAGATCGTGTAGGGTCAGGTGGTCTTTAATACATCAGGTGATGAAATGAGATCTTTCTTGATCTTGAGGGCATACATGTTTATTCAGAGTTTCCTTAGTGTCTGCTTAGAACTGGAAGGGCTCTGGGGGGGTCACCTCGTCCCACCCTCAATGCCTGACTTTACAAATGGGCAATCTGAATGTCAGGATGTCAGCAAGTCATTTGGCTGCTCAGGGGTAGAAATGAGTTTGATGCGAGTCTCCTGAGGAAAGTTCAGTATTCATCAGAGGGCAGAACTTGAACTTGGCAGGGAAACTGTAAGTGTAGTGGCCATGAAGAGTCCTAAAGTCTGAGCACAAACTTTGTCTAAATCCTTGGCTAGTTTCTGAGCTATGGCAAGCATGTTCTTTTAACACTTGTAAGGTGGATGCAAGGGCACTAGGTGCTGTTGTAGCTTGTACATACTGTGGCTGATTTACCAGCTCACCTTGTTGATGGGATGGGTGTAGCTAGGTCTGCAGCTCCATCATTCCTGCCAGGTCCCTGCAGCTTCTCTGGTCCAAGCCCATGCTGAGATGCAGAGGCAGAAAATGGACATAAATTGTCTGATGATCCCCTTTAATTACTTAAAGTCAAATCCCTTAGAAAAACTGCATATTCTCTGTCATTCTTATTGGTTCTTATTGTTGTTGCTTTAAAATCACACCCTGAGTGATATAGCATTCAAACGGAAAAAAATAAGAAAGCAGCGGTGACTATATTAATGTTAGAAGAAATAAATTTTAAGTCAAAGAGAATTATTAGAGACCAAGATGGATAATTCATAATGGCAATAAGGTTGGTACAGCAGCAAGGAAGATACAACAGTTACACTAAATGTGGGTCCATATAGTAACAGAGTTACAAAATACATGAAGCAAAATGGACAGAACTAAAAACAGAAATAGACTAATCCACAATTATAGTTGGAGATTTCAGTAGTCCCATTTTAATATTGATTTTTAAAAAGCAGTAAAGATGGACAAGATTCGATGAACACTATCAACCAGCTGGACCTGTTGACATTTATTCCATTCAATAAGAGCAGAATGCACTTTTTTTTTCAAGGACATGTGGAACATTTACTAAGATAAACTGTAAAACAAGTCTCAATAAATTTAAAAATGTTAAAACAATAATCACAAGAGAATTAAACTAGCAATCAATAACACAATGATCTTTGGAATATCCCCTAATATTTGGAAGTTAACCACTTCTAAATAACCAATGGATCATGGAAAGACTTTCAAGAGAAATTAGACAATATTTTGAGCTGAATGAAAATGAAAACACAATTTATCAAAATTAGATACAGTAAAAGCAGTGCATAAAGTAAAATGAATATCTTTAAATGCTTATGTTAGAAAAACAAAATGTTCTCAAACCAGTAACCTAAGCTTCCATTTTAAAAAGCTAGAATTAGGGGGCTTCTCTGGTGGCGCAGTGGTTGAGAGTCCGCCTGCCGATGCAGGGGACGCGGGTTCGTGCCCCGGTCCGGGAAGATCCCACATCCCACATGCCGCGGGGCGGCTGGGCCCGTGAGCCATGGCCGCTGAGCCTATGCGTCTGGAGCCTGTGCTCCACAACAGGAGAGGCCACAACAGCGAGAGGCCCGAGTACCGCCCAAAAAAAAAAAACAAAAGAAAGCTAGAATTAGGTAAGCAAATTAAACCCAAAGTAAGCAGAAAGCAGGAAATAATGAGGAGTGGAAATCAATGAAACAGAAAACAAAAAACATAAGACAAAATAATTAAAACCAAAAGCTTATTTTTGGAAAAATATCAATAAATTTAATAAACATCTACCTAGACTGATCAAGAAAGAAAGAAAGAAGGGAAATTGGTTCAAGATGGCAGAGCAGAAGGACGTGTGCACAATCCCTCTTGCGAGAGCACTGGAATCACAACTAACTGCTGAACAATCATCGACAGGAAGACACTGGAACTCAGCAAAAAAGATGCCCCACATTCAAAGACAAAGGAGAAGCCACAGTGAGACGGTAGGAGGGGCGCAATCACAATAAAATCAAGTCCCATAACCGCTGGGTGGGTGACTCACAGACTGGAGAACACTTATACCACAGAAGTCCACCCACTGGACTGAAGGTTCTGAGCCACACATCAGGCTTCCCAACCTGGGGGTCCGGCAGTGGGAGGAGGAATTCCTAGAGAATCAGACTTTGAAGGCTAGCAGGATTTGACTGCAGGACTTTGACAGGACTGAGGGAAACAGAGACTCCACTCTTGGAGGACACACACAAAGTAGTGTGCTCATCGGGACCCAGGGGAAGGAGCAGTGACCCCACAGAAGACTGAACCAGACCTACCTGCTAGTGTTGGAGGGCCTCCTGCAGAGGCGGGGGGTGGCTGTGGCTCACCGTGAGGACAAGGACACTGGCAGCTGAAGTTCTGGGAAGTGCTCCTTGGCGTGAGCCCTCCCAGGGTCCACCATTAGCCCCACCAAAGACCAGGTCGGCTCCAGTGTTGGGTCGCCTCAGGCCAAACAACCAGCAGGGAGGGAACCCAGCCCGACCCATCAGCAGACAAGCAGATTAAAGTTTTACTGAGCTCCGCCCACCAGAGCAACAGCCAGCTCTACCAACCACCAGTCCCTCCCATCAGAAAACTTGCACAAGCCTCTTAGATAGCCTCATCTGCCAGAGGGCAGATAGCAGAAGCAAGAAGAACTACAATCCTGCAGCCTGTGGAACTAAAACCACATTCACAGAAAGAGAGACAAGATGAAAAGGCAGAGGGCTACGTACCAGATGAAGGAACAAGATAAAACCCCAGAAAAACAACTAAATGAAGCAGAGATAGGCAATCTTCCAGAAAAAGAATTCAGAATAATGACAGTGAAGATGATCCAGGACCTTGGAAAAAGAATGGAGGCAAAGATTGAGAAAATGCAGAAATGTTTAACAAAGACCAAGAAGAATTAAAGAACACCTAGAAAAATTAAAGAACAAACAAACAGAAATGAACAATACAATAACTGAAATGAAAAATACACCTGAAGGAATCAATAGCAGAATAACTGAGGCAGAAGAACAGATACATGACCTGGAAGACAGAATGGGGGAATTCACTGCCCTGGTACAGAATAAAGAAAAAAGAATGAAAAGAAATAAAGACAGCATAAGAGACCTCCGGGACAACATTAAACATGATAACATTTGCATTACAGGGGTCCCAGAAGGAGAAGAGAAAGAGAAAGGACCCGGGAAAATATCTGAAGTGATTAGAGTTGAAAACTTCCCTAACATGGGAAAGGAAATAGCCACCCAGGTCCAGGAAGCACAGTGAGTCCCAGACAGGATAAACCCAAGGAGAAACACACTGTGACACATAGTAATCAAACTGACAAAAATTAAAGACAAAGAAAAATTATTGAAAGCAACAAGGGAAAAATAACATACAAGGGAACTCCCATAAGGTTAACAGCTGATTTCTCAGCAGAAACTCTACAAGCCAGAAGAGAGTGGCATGATATTTCAAGTGATGAAAGGGAAAAAACTACAACCAAGATTACTCTACCAAGCAAGGATCTCATTCAGATTTGACGGAGAAATCAAAAGCTTTACAAACAAGCAAAAGTTAAGAGAATTAAGCACCACCAAACCAGCTCTACAACAAATGCTAAAGGAACTTCTCTAAGTGGGAAACCCAAGAGGAGAAAGGGACCTACAAAAACAAACACATAAAATTAAGAAAATGGTAACAGGAACATACATATCAACAATTACCTTAAACGTTAATGGGTTAAATGCTCCAACCAAAAGACACAGGCTCGCTGAATGGATACAAAAATAAGACCCATATATATGCTGTCTACAAGAGACCCACTTCAGACCTAGGGACACATACAGACTGAAAGTGAGGGGATGGAAAAAGATATTCCATGCAAATGGAAACCAAAAGAAAGCTGGAGTAGCCATACTCATATCAGATAAAATACACTTTGAAATAAAGAATGTTATAAGGACACTACATAATGATCAAGGGATCAATCCAAGAAGAAGATGTAACAATTATAAATATATATGTACCCAACATAGGAGCACCTCAATACATAAGGCAACTGCTAACAGCTATAAAAGAGGAAATCGACAGTAACACAATAATAATGGGGACTTTAACACCTCACTTACACCAATGGACAGGTCATCCAAACAGAAAATTAATAAGGAAACATAACCTTTAAATGACACAATAGACCAGATATATTTGATATTTATAGGACATTCCAACCAAAAACAGCAGATTACACTTCAAGAAAAAAAACGGAGAGGACTCAAATCAGTAAAATTAGAAACAAAGAAGGAGAAGTTACTACTGACCCTACAGAAATACCAAGGATCATAAGAGACTACAAGCATCTGTATGCCAATAAAATAGACACCCTGGAAGAAATGGACAAATTCTTAGAAAGGTAAATCTCCCAAGACTGAACCAGAAAGAAACAGAAAATATGAACAGACCAATCACAAGTAATGAAATTGAAACTGTGATTTAAAAACTCCAAGAAACAAAAGTCCAGGACCAGATGGCTTCACAGATGAATTGTATCAAACATATAGAGAAGAGGTAACATCTATCCTTGTGAAACAGTTCCAAAAATTGCACAGGAGGGAAACCTCCCAAACTCATTCTATGAGGCCACCATCACCCTGATATCAAAACCAGAAGACAATATCACAAAAAAAGGAAAATTATAGACCAATATCACTGATGAATATAGATGCAAAAATCCTCAACAAAATACTAGCAAACAGAATCCAGCAACACATTGAAAGGATCATACACCATGATCAAGTGTGATTTTATCCCAGGGATGCAAGGATTCTTCAATATACACAAATCAATCAATGTGATACACCATATTAACAAATTGAATGATAAAAACCATATGATCATCTCAAAAGACGCAGAAAAAGCTTTTTACAAAATTCAACATCCATTTATGATAAAAACTCTCCAGAAAGTGGGCACAGATGGAACCTACCTCAACATAATAAAGGCCATATACAACAAACCCACAGCAAACATCATTCTCAATGGTGAAAAACTCAAAGCATTTCCTCTAAGATCAGGAACAAGACAAGGATGTCCACTCTCACCCCTATTATTCAACATAGTTTTGGAAGTCCTAGCCACGGCAATCAGAGAAGAAAAATAAATAAAAGAATCCAACTCGGCAAAGAAGAAGTAAAACTGTCACTATTTGCAGATGACATGATACTATACATAAAGAATCCTAAAGATGCCACCAGAAAACTACTAGAGTTAATCAATAAATTTGTTAAAGTTGCAGGATACAAGATTAATGCACAGAAATCTCTTGCATTCCTGTACAGTAACAATGAAAGATCAGAAAGAGAAATTAAGGAAACAATCCCATTCACCGTTGCAACAAAAAGAATAAAATACCTATGAATAAACCTACCTAAGGAGGTAAAAAACCCGTACTCAGAAAACTATAAGACACTGATGAAAGAAATCAAAGATGATACAAACAGGTGGAGAGATATACCATGTTCTTGGATTGGAAGAATCAAGATTGTGAAAATGACTCTACTACCCAAAGCAATCTACAGATTCAATGCAATCCCTATCAAATTACCAGTGGCAGTTTTTACAGAACTAGAAGAAAAAATCTTAAAATTTGTATGGAGACACAAAAGACCCTGAATAGCCAAAGCAGTCTTGAGGGAAAAAAACGGAGCTGGAGGAATCAGACTCCCTGGCTTCAGACTATACTACAAGGCTACAGTAATCAAGACAATATGGTACTGGCACAAAAACAGAAACATAGATCAATGGAATAAGATAGAAAGCACAGAGGTAAACCCACACGCCTATGGTCAACTAATCTATGACAAAGGAGGCAAGGATATACAATGGAGAAAAGACAGCCTTTTCAATACGTAGTGCTGGGGAAACTGGACAGCTACATGTAAAAGAATGAAATTAGCACACTCCCTAACACCACACACAAAAATAAACTCAAAATGGATTCGAGACCTAAATGTAAGACTGGACACTAAAAAACTCATAGAGGAAAACATAGGAAGAACACTCTTTGACATAAATCACAGCAAGATCTTTTTTGATCCACCTCCTAGAGTAATGCTAACAACAACAAAAATAAATGGGACCTAATGAAACTTCAAAGCTTTTGCACAGCAAAGGAAACCATAAACAAGACGAAAACACAACCCTCAGAATGGGGGAAAATATTTGCAAATGAAGTGACTGACAAAGGATTAATCTCCAAAATTTATAAACAGCTCATGTAGCTCAATATTAAAAAAAAAACAACCCAATCCAAAAATGGGCAGAAGACCTAAATAGACATTTCTCCAACAAAGACATAGAGATGGCCAAGAAGCACATGAAAAGCTGCTCAACATCACTAATTATTAGAGAAATGCAAATCAAAACTACAATGAGGTATCACCTCACACCAGTTAGAATGGCATCATTAGAAAATCTACAAACAACAAATGCTGGGGAGAGTGTGGAGAAAAAGGGAACTGTCTTGCACTGTTGGTGGGAATGTAAATTGATACACTATGGAGAACAGTATGGAGGTTCTTTAAAAAACTAAAAATAGAATTACCATATGACCCAGCAATCCCACTACTGGGCATGTACCCAGAGAAAACCATAATTCAAAAAGACACATGCACCCCAATATTCACTGCAGCACTATTTACAATAGCCAGGTCATGGAAGCTACCTAAATGCCCATCAACAGACGAATGGATGAAGAAGATGTGGTACATATATACAATGGAATATTACTCAGTCGTAAAAAGGAATGAAATTGGGTCATTTGTAGAGACGTGGATGGATCTAGAGACTGTCATACAGAGTGAAGTAAGTCAGAAAGAGAAAAACAAATATCGTATATTAATGCATGTATGTGGAACCTAGAAAAATGGTACAGATGAACCAGTTTGCAAGGCAGAAATAGAGACACAGATGTAGAGGACAAACGTATGGACACCGAGGGGCGAAAGTGGTGGTGGGAGAGGTGTGATGAATTGGGAGATTGGGATTGACATATATACACTAATATGTATAAAATGGATAACTAATAAGAACCTGCTGCATAAAAAAATAAATTAAAAGTCAGAAAAAAAGAAAGAACGAACGCAAAATGTACCATTATGATGAATGAGAGAAGGGATTCCATGGGTATTTAAAAAAACAAGGAACTATTGATATTAGGAAGAACTTTATGCCAATGAGTGTGATAACAGATGAATTGTACAAATCCCTTGAAAGACATGGATTACCAAATGAACTCAAGAAGAAACTAAAAAGATGAAAAAGTGAATTCTCTATTAAAATCAGTCCTGCAGAGAAGATTCTAGCCACTCATGACTTTACTGGTGAATTCTATCAAATACTGAAGGCAGAAATAATACCAATCTTATAAAAAATTTTCAGAAAATACAGAGAACACATCCAACTTACCTTATGAAGCCAGAATTACCCTGATAGCAACCCAGAGAAAGACATCAGAAGAAAAAATATTAGGAAATCGAATCCACTAAAGCAACAACAACAACAACAAAACAAATACTAGGAATGCAAGGTTGGTTTATCATTAGAAAATTAACCACTGTAAACCATTCTATTAAAAGAATAAGGGGAAGACCATACAATTATCTAAATAGAAGCAGAAAATCACGTGGCAAAATACAACACCTGTTTCTGAAAACTCTTTGCAAACCAGCAATAAGATAAAACTTCCTCAAACTGATAAAGAGAATTTACAAAAAAACCTACAGCAAATATCATACCTAATGATGAAATAGTGAACACTTTCCTCTCTGAAATCGGGAATGGTCAAAGGATGTCCGCTCTCACCACATCTATTTAGCCTTATACTGGAAATCCTAGCAAGCGCCATAGGGTGCACGCGCGCGCGCACACACACACACACACACACACACACACGCATACAGATCGAAAAGGAAGAAGTAAAACTATTTTTTATTCTCAGGACACATGATTGTGTACATAAAAAATTATTCCCAAGGGATCTCCAAAAAGGTACTAGAACTAATCAGTGATGTTAGTAGGATCCCAAAATATAAGGTCAGTATAAGAGTCAATGATATTTTTATGTACTAGCAATGAACAATCGAAAAATAAAATTTTAAATATCATTTACAGCAGTATAAAAATATGAAGTATTTAGGCATAAATTTACTAAAATATGTACAAGAGCTATACACTTCAAAATATTGGTGGGATAAATTTAAAAACATTAAGAAAAGGTGAGGTATAACATGTGCATGGATTGGAAGATTCAATATTGTGAAGATGTCAGTGTTCCCCAAATTGATCTACAGATTCAACAGAATTCTGATCAAATTCTTCGCAGTTCTTTCTGTAGAAACTGACAAGCTAAACTAAAATTTATATGGAAATTCAAAGGACCTAGAACAGCCAAAATAATTATTTAAAAAGAACAAGGTTGGAGGACTCACACTACCTGATCTCAAGATTTAATATAAAGTCACAGAAATGAAGACAGTATGGTATTGGCATAAGGATAGACATATAGGCCAAGACTCTTATTTATAGTTAATTGTTTTGCACAAGGTAATTCAACGTGAACTTTGGGTCTTTTCAAAAGAACAGTTGGTTAGCCGTATAGAAAAAGTGAAACTCAATCCTTCTCTCTCACCATATTAAAAGATTAATGTAAAATAGATCATAGACATAACTGTATGACCTTAAAATTATAAAACTTCTGTAAGTCAGCATCAGAGAAACATTTGTGACTGCTGGTTTAAAAAGATTTCTTAAAAAGCTAAACAAAAACAAACAAATAAAAAAACTAAAAACAAAAAAAACCCTTTTGTTCTTCATCAAAGTGGAGAAAATGAAAAGGTAAGCCACCGCCCAGGAGAAAATATTTGTAAAGCAAATATAACAAGCGGCTGGTGTTAAGAATATGTAGAGAACGCTTACAACGCAAATAATAATAACAAAAATGAACAACCCAATTAAAAAAAAAAAGGAGCAAAAGATTTGAACAGAAATTTCGTAAAAGAAGATTGACAAATGGCCAATAAACAAATGAAAAGATGCTCAGAGAAACAAATTAAAACCACAATGAGAGACCACTAATCATACCATCTGAATGGTTAAACAACTAATGATATCAAGTATTAGTGAAGATGTGGAACAAGTGGAACTTTAATACACGGCTGATGAAAATAAAAAATGGTGCAGCCACTTTGAAAAACAGTTTGGCAGTTTTACTGAAGTTAAACGTACTTGCCAAATGACTATCAATACCACTTGTAGATGTCTACACAAAGACTTGTACATGAATGTTTGTAGCAGCATTGTTCATTACAGCCCAAAACTAGAAACAACCCAGATGTCTTCATATGGTTAATGGATAAAAACATTGTTGTTTATCCAGTCAATGGAGTATAACTCAGCAATGAAAAGGAGCAAGCTATTGATATAACAATACAGATTTATCTCAAAAAAAACGAAAGAAGCCAGACATAGAAGAATATAGGCTGACAATTCTATTTATATAAAATTCTAGAAAAGGTGAAACTATAGTGACACCAAATAGGTTGCCAGGGGTCAGGGTTGGCGGGGGCGGACTGACTGCAGCAGGGAACTTTTAGAGTGATGAACATGTTCTATGTCGTGATTGTGGTGGAGGTTATGTGACTATGTACATTTGCCCAAACTCATTCACTGTGTACTTAACAGGGGTGAATTTTATTGTATGTAAATTATACTCCCCAAATGTGTCCCCCCAAAAGTAAGAATAATTTCTGGACAGACAAGGACTTCAAACAGGAAATTTCAAAAAAATTACATGTTCTCCTCCCTTGTTGTACATACACAGTCTATCACTGAGGAAGCAATAAGCTGATTCTTGCTTAAGATTAAGAGACACTAGGCAGAGTTTATGAATCCCATCATTACATGGGATATCAGAGGACTGTTCCCATGGATCTCCCACACCCCTGAGCAGTAAGTGTGTCTATCTTTTCCCTCTCTCCTCCAATAGCTTCAAATCTCAGAGACTTTGGCTCAAAATGAGTTGTACACCTGCAACTTTTTCCTCTTGTCTAGCATACCTTCAGGCAGGACCAACCCAATAAATCTATTTTATTTTCACAGTTTATCTAGGGGCATTTGAACTTCCCTGGTACCTATTTCACTGCCAATTCCTCCTTATCTACTCCAAATCCTTAACGACTCCATTTTCTCTCATTCCCTTCCTTTTCTCCCCTGAAAGCCAATGAAGCAAAGCTTATAACCATCTTCTGTAAAATAACCGCTCACACCCCTGAGGTACGATCATTCAATCACACTCCATCCTTGCACACTGAGCTAAATACTCCTTGTGCTCATGCTTTT
This sequence comes from Phocoena sinus, assembly GCF_008692025.1. Taxonomy (NCBI): domain Eukaryota; kingdom Metazoa; phylum Chordata; class Mammalia; order Artiodactyla; family Phocoenidae; genus Phocoena; species Phocoena sinus. The sequence goes on from NC_045778.1 coordinate 78,445,900, forward strand.
CATATTTCCCCATATTTCTGCCCAGAGAAAGGCACCCTGGGCCTCTGGTTGAGAGTGCACTCTGGGAAAAATCATTGTTTTCCAGGAACCCAGGATTTTGTGTTCCAGGAAGTGAGGAATGGGTTCTGCTACTTGTTCACTGCACAGCCTTGGGGCAAGTGGCCTCTCTGAGCCTCAGTCTCTTCATCTGATTATTGGAAATCATAATATCTATGAGAGGTGCTGCTGATGAGCACATACTCACTAATTTTCCTCCTCCGCTCTTGCTTCCCAATCCAGAAACATGCTAACTTCCCTTGTACCTTGGAAAGTGTCCCTTGGCAAGTACTATGACTAAACTCTACTTATGTAGGTGATTAAGATATTGCTTAGACACTGTATTTTTGAAAATTAATGAAGCAAGATAATAATAGCTAGTATTGATATAGTCTTTGGTCTGTTATCTTAATTATGCTTTATGAAGCTACTATAAAACTGTTAAGTAAGATTACTGCAAGTTAATTAATATTTATTATACTCCTGGAAGCAAAGTAGAGCCTTTATAAATCAGGTACAGTGAACTAAAGAAAATTCTTCCTGAGTCTGCAGGATCCAGTGCCACTGATGCTGTTGATTTGCAGCTAAATTAACCCTCAATTTTCAGCCAGCACTGCTGAAATAAGCAGGGACCCTCATGTATGAGACCTGGTGTGAACTAAGAACCAAGAAGAAAGAACTAAGAAGTCATTGAGGACCTGCAAATTACAGTACTTGAGATAATGCCTGCAAAATGACAATAACAGCCCTTTTTTCCTTTTTATCTCCTACTTTTCCTTTAGTCTTGTCACCAACTTCCCAATTTGTTGTCTTTCTATTAGTATACACCTATTCTTTCAGGGGAAGGGAAAAGAGGGGGTGGCAGGGGTAGGGAGGGAATGAAAGATGTGAAAGCACTGCATTAAAAGTAGCTAATGACTTGTCAATCAAACTTTGATTTTGGGCTTCATCAATGTTCCATTTACCTGTTCTTGCTTTATGCTATGTGGCCTGGTGGTGGTCTGTGATTTGGTGACTTAATGAGTAGTAGTATTTGGTGTACGTACATACTTTAATTTACATGATCTTATAGCTGCCTTTGATAAAGCTAAACATGCTTTACATATAGCCTCTCTCACCCTTATCATCGCAGATTTTCTATTCAAGTTTGTTTCAGAATTGGTTTACATTTAACTGTCTAATGGAATGTTGACCAATCTGAGGACAGAGGGGTTGATTACCTTGTATCTAAAAGCCTACCCTGCACTCGGAATAGACAGGTGTGTTTACTCATATGCACATGTAAGTCATTTATAAATATTTACATATTACCATATGTACAAACCATATTCCTAGGATTTGTCTAGATGTGGGATTTACCTACACTGTGGTATCGGGGAAGGAATATGACATCTAGCAGAACAGCCCTGAGAGCCAATCCTGCCTCTTAACACTCACTAGCTATGTAACGATGGAAAATCATTGTGTACTCTTACTGCCCCAGTTTCCTCTTCCTTAAAATGAGGACCATAACAACACAATAACAATAATTCCACCCATCGCTCCAATCTTATACCTTATTATATTTTCCAGGCACAAAAACCATGCATTTGAAAAATGCAAAATTCTGCCCAAGGCTAGTTATTGCTTCCAGATTTTATGGTAAGATGGATATCCAGGTTGTCAGACTGTAATTGAATTTGGTACAATCTGAATACAAAATCTCTCTAATGATTTTAAAAGATTTAAATTCCATGCTTTTCTAAGATAAGTTTCTACTTCACAACTATTAGGATGACTATTACAAGAAATATTTTTAAGCCCACAAAACAACTAATATTGGCAAGGATGTTGAGAAATTAGAACCCTCGTGCATTGCTGGTGGGAATATAAAATGATAAAGCTGCTGTGGAAAAGAGTATGGTGGTTCTTTAAAGAAATTAAACATAAAATTACCATATGATCCAGCAATTCCAATTCTGGGTATGTATCCAAAAGAATTGAAAATAAGGACTTGAACAGATATTTGTAAACCAATGATCATAAGAGCATTGTTCACACTAGCCAAAAGATGGAAGTGGATAAACAAAATGCGTTCTCTCCATATGATGGAATATCATTCAGCCTTAAGAAGGAATGAAGTTCTGACACACTCTACAACATGGGTGAAACTGGAGGATATTATTCAAAGTGAAAGTAGTCAGACACGAAAGGACAAATATTGTGATTCCACTTATAGGAAGTACCTGGAATAGTCAAATTCACAGAGACAGAAAGTAGAATAGAGGCTTCCAGGGACTGGCAGAAGTGGAGACTTAATGGGTACAGAGTTTCAGTTTGGGAGAACGAAAAGTTCTGGAGACGGATAATGGTGATGCTTGCACAACGTGAACGTACTTAATTCCACTTATTTTAAAATGGTTAAAAGGTAAATTTTGTTATGTATATTTTACCACAATTAAAAACTTTTCCCATGCTTTTTTTCCTGACCTAGCTACCTTATTTTAACTATCGGTCTTTTAAATACTACATTTCAAAGTTACCCAACTTGAAAGGCCCAGTGGAAACTGGCTAACAAGAGAAATTACTGGGGTGGGAGCTTGGTCATGTAACTTCATCCCCCCGCACCAAGTTGTGAAATGCTTTCTCTCAGCTGCGGTAGCTCTTATTTTAAAGTATAACCATGTGTTCAAGTTTTATACATACCTATATATATCCCATTCCATAGTACTATCTGTATCCTATTCCATACCTTTAAAAAAAAAAATAAAACTTGGGCTTCCCTGGTGGCGCAGTGGTTGAGAGTCCACCTGCCGATGCAGGGGACGCGGGTTCGTACCCTGGTCCAGGAAGATCCCACATGCCGCGGAGCGGCTGGGCCCGTGAGCCATGGCCGCTGAGCCTGCGCGTCCGGAGCCTGTGCTCCGCAACAGGAGAGGCCACAACAGTGAGAGGCCCGCGTTCCGCAAAAAAAACAAAAAAACTTTTATTTATTTTATTTTATTTTTAATAAATTTCATTATTTTTGGCTGCTTTGGGTCTTCGTTGCTGCGCGCAGGCTTTCTCTAGTTGCGGCGAGCAGGGGCTACTCTTCGTTGCGGTGCGCAGGCTTCTCACTGTGGTGGTTTCTCTTGTTGCTGAGCACGGGCTCTAGGTGTGTGGGCTTCAATAGTTATGGCTTGTGGGCTTAGTTGCTCTGCGACATATGGGATCTTCCCGGACCAGGGCTTGAACCCATGTCCCCTGCATTGGCAGGCAGATTCTTAACCACTGCACCACCCCGGAAGTCCCCATACCTTTTTAAAAACTAATTTATTTATTTATTTATTTGGTTGCACAGGGTCTTTGTTGAGGTAGTCAGGCTCCTTAGTTGCGGCATGCGAACTCTTAGGTGTGGCAGGCATGTGGGATCTAGTTCCCTGACCAGGGATTGAACCTGGGCCCCTGGCATTGGGAGCACGAAATCTTATCCACTGTGCCACCAGGTAAGTCCCCATACCTTTTAAAAATAGGTGGACATGCACCCTTTTTAAAAAGTGTTCATTTTATTTTGTTGCTGGGTTTGTTTTGTTGGGGTGGTGGCGGCTTTTATGTTTTCTTCCTTGTTTTGCTTCCTTTCACGGAAACACGCTTTGCACTATATGGTCACGCCTTCGTTTCCACCACTGTCCTTTCTCACCCTTCACTTGTCCTGACTCTCGAAGCCTCTCAGCTAATTTATCGTGCATCAGTGAAAACGTAACCCTTCACCTGCATCGTACTTTCAGACAATCTCAGATCCGTCTGGTTTTCTTCCAAGGAACTTCTAACTCACCAGCCGCCCCACAGCTGCGTTGTGTTACTTCCTCTCTTCTCCTACCCGAAGGCCCTGTCTTCCTCAACCAAGACCTTTTCCCTGATAGGTCCCTGTTCACCTTCGGGACTGGAGCATTCCCTCATTTCTCAGTACATTTTCCTCCATGTCCACCTCTGCCCTGGAACTAAGCGCTCTCCCAACACTGTTCACTCAGGTCGAATGCACCACAATGTGCGTGTGTATCGGCTCCTTTTCTCTCCTTCCCCTGCCAAGAAATTTCTCTGCCTAGCATCCTATCTGTTCTCAAGTTCATTTTCATTTCGCTCTGCTGGTGCTCTTTACATAATGTTTCTAAATAGGAAATTGGAAATTTAAGAACGTTTTCTATGTTCTTTTTTTTTTTTTTTCCAAATGATATTGTAGCATGAAAAACATCTGATTCCCAAGAAAACCTCTGAATTTCATGATGGTTCCTCTCGACTGTTGGGCTAAATTCGCTGCCTTTTCATCACCTTGGCGCTTAGTCGCATTAGCCTGATTGTCCCATGAGACGATTTCAGTCTCTGCCTTGCCTTTTATTGGCCCTGGTCCCGAGCAGCCTTCATGGGAGGGTGGATTTGAACGTGGTGGTCTGCTGTGTCCTGGGCAGGGAGGCAGCTCAGCATTGCAGTTCAAAACGTGGCTCTGAGCCAGACGTGCAGGTTTGGGCCCTACATCCACCACTTGCTGCACCACTGTCAGCTCTGTGAACGTGGATAACGCAGCCTCTGTGAGCTTCTGCTTCCTCATCTGTAACATGAAGGGGCTTTATAGTATCCACCTCTCTGTGGGAACTGATGAGCTAACACCCAAAGCTCAGTGCCATGAGTTGACAATCACCCAGCATCTGGACTGCACGCTCCCCTGGGCAGGACCTCGCTTTCCCCGCCTTGTCCCTGGGCGGGGATACAGGGTGCCATGCGCAACCTGCCTGGCTGGCACACAGCGGAGTGTGAAGGGGGCAGGTGGGGGATTAAGACAGGCGATGCTCTCTGGTGCCATGCTTGCCTGACCCTCAGGGCCTTCCCTTTATGACACTCGCCACCCCCTTGGCAGGTGCCTCATTCACAAGCCCACACTAGAAACACGTACACCCTTCTTGTGCAGCCTCCTCCCTTCAGTTCCGGCACGTGCTTCGTACCAGACGTCACATTTCTTCTCAACCTGGACGCCCTCAGACTTTTCTCTTGTGTCATGCCGGGAAAGCCTGCCTCGTCCTGCAGGTCCAGACCCAGTCCCCAGTCCGGCTCCCCACATGGCTAACCTCTTCTTTCACCTCTTATACCCCTGGGTCTCTCTCCAGAAAAGCCTGCCTCGTCCTGCAGGTCCAGACCCAGTCCCCAGTCCGGCTCCCCACATGGCTAACCTCTTCTTTCACCTCTTATACCCCTGGGTCTCTCTCCAGAAAAGCCTGCCTCGTCCTGCAGGTCGAGACCCAGTCCCCAGTCCGGGCTCCCCAAACAGCTAACCTCTTCTTTCACCTCTTACACCCCTGGGTCTCTCTCCAGGAAAGGAAATCTGGGTTCTGCCTGCCTTGCATTGTTTGGAAACCATGTCAACCTTTATAATGAAAAGCTTGTGCAGTTATAATCTGATTTTAATAACACAGGGGCTTCCCGTCTTGGAGACAAGGCTTTTCCCATTTTAAAACATGTCTCAGCCACTGCCCTTCCTGTGAAGGTCACACCAGAGTGCAGGCTCTGGCACCGGGCAGTCTGGGTTGGAGTCCAGATCTCCTACTCTTTAGCTGTGTAACCCGGGGCAAGGTACTTAACTTCTCTGTGCCTCATTCGTACAGCGGGCTTTTACATCTCACAGGTTGTTGTGGGCATTAAATGAGATAATGCCTGTAGGATGCTTAGTGTTTAGAACGTAGTAACGTTCCCAGTAAATATTTCTGAGACTCCTACCACCAGTAGCAAGTCTTGCCGTGCTTTCTAATTTCTGCTTTTTGTTCAGCCAAGCCACCCAGAATCACAAGGAGACGCTGTGCTGGGCAGAGCTCACGTCCAGTTTCCGCCCTGGTCAGCACCCACATCCGTCCTTCCGTCCTGCCGTCTTCTCCCCTGGGCATTGCCACGGGAGCTGGCAGCACTGCGTGAGGACTCATGGACGTTTCCTCTAGGCACCCGGGGCAGCTGAGCAGCTCGACTGAAATCTGTCCTCCCGTCTCTGTGCCTCCAGCAATGGCCACTGTCAGTTACTGGGCCAACAGTGAGAGCCGGCACAGGGCGAGGTGACACGGACGGTCTCCGGAACCCGGCACGCGTGGTGATGACAGATACATACGTGAAGCTTCAGAAACCGAAGCGGAGGCTCAGCGAGAGGGGTCTGCAGTGGGGGCAGGTGGGCGTGCAAACCACCTGGGGGTGGAGGCCACAGAGGGCCGGGAGGGCGTGATGCTGAGGTGGGGCCTTGGGGGCAGCGCATTCCAGGCAGAGGGAAGGATTTGAGGGAAGCCCAGAACTAAATGCAGCCAAGTGTTACTGGAGTGTGAGGGACAGAACGCTGTGACTCCGACTGAAGTCGATCAAGGTACCAGCTGGATGGTTGATAAAACCTCCTGGAGAACGTAGCTTGATCCTCAGGCTGGCTCCCTAATAAATCCGCCCCACCCCCAAAAAAAATTACCTCCCCAAACTGCTGGCCTCTTCCTCAGGGTAGAACCTGCCCAGGTGTCACACCACACGGGATGAGACAGATCCAGAGGGGCCACGTGAGCGTCACCCCTCTCCTTGTCCCATCCCTGCTGCCGCGTGGGAGAGACTTCTCTCTGGGAACTGCGGAGTGGAGACGTTGGCTCTGCACTGATGCGCCCACCACCACCCACCGTCTCCATGCTGCCCTCCCCGCTGCACGTGGAGCCCAGGGTTCACCCCTCTGTAGAAGCTCTGTCTATACTGGGAATTCTTGCCTGTCCTACCAACGCTGGGAGCCAGAATCCTGACTGCAGGGTCCACTGTTCTGTACCAGGAGCAGACACGAATGTGTAATGTTACTTGCACTAATTTCAGAGTCAGAACTTCATAAAGAAAACCAAAGGATGTATTGAAATATCATGTAGGCACCTCGAACTCACAGTCCTTCTCTATAACCAGGTCCTCTTTCAGTGTCGCCTGTTTCAATAAGTTGCTGCACCAGCCAAGCACGGCAGAGCCATCCTTAACCCTTCCTCTTCCATCCACTACCAGGTCCTGCCCATCCTACCTCCCAAACGTCTTCCCAATCCATGTGCACCTCTTCCTCTTCCTCGAAAACCCCAGTCCAAGCTACCACCACTTCCTTCCTGGACTCCTAAGAAAGCCACATGCCATCTTGAACATCCCCAATCCATTTTCCAGTCAAAACCAGGGTGATTGTTTTCAAACTAGAAACCTAGCGGTGTCTCCACCACCCATTCCCTCCTCTGCCTCTCTCTGCTCCTAGGATGGAGATCCAAGTTCTCACCAGGACCAATGGGGTTTGCATGGTCCCAGCCTCCTGCCTCTGCCTGTTCCTGTACAGAGGCTTCCTCTCTCCCTTCTCCTCCCCTATCCCCTGGACCTCTGCTCACCTTCTACCTGGGAGCTTCCTCACCCTCACTGTCAGGCCGATGCATCCCTCAGAACTCTGCCCATACGGAATTCCCTCAGGGAAGCTGCCCTGACATTCCCAGCGACCTCAGGTACCTGGTCACCTGTCCTTGGAGCCCCTGTTCCCGTCCAGCTCTCACCAGGTTTCCGTGATCATGCTGCAATCAGCATGATCTTTCCATCTCTCCCACCAGCTTGTAGGTTCCCTGAGGAGGGCTTTGCTCCCCTCAGTCTCCCCAGGGCCTAGGACGGTAGTAGAGACACAATATAAATTAATGAACTCCTCACTGTGAATTTAGAGGCCATCAACAAGAGTCCTACCAGTGGGCTCCTTAAGTATGAAATCTAATGCCAAATCCCTATGTAATTTTAAACAGGTCTTTCACTAGAATTGGGGGAGAAATGTCATAATGAGAGCTACATGGAGGGTACATTTTGCATACATCTGCAGAAGTGGAGAGGTGTGTAAAATGATCTTCTCTGGAAAAATTCCCAGACTATTAATATTAACCCAAGGTTAAAACGAAAAGTTATTTCCCTGGTGAGTTGCACTGAACAGGAAAGTAACACATGAGGGTGGAGCATCATCTCACAGACCTCTGAGCTCTTCATGACTTTGGAGGAGGGAAAAGAAACTTCTCAGAGCAGGCAAGAGTGGGACAGTAAATGTCTTTGCAGCAACTGCTCTAACAGATTTCTTTGCGGTTGTAAGATGGTGCAATACAGACACGGAATTCGTCGTATCTATCATTAGGGTGCTAATGAGAAAACATCACACACGTATCACCTCAAAGCTGCAACTGAAAGAATCACTGTATCACTGGAAGGAGCTAGAAATGGTGTAATCAACATCAACAAAATCTATTGTTCCCAGGGTGCAAAATTGAGGGATTATTTCTACTGCAAGTCAGAATGAAACCTGTTTACGTTTGTCGGCAAAATGATCACATTTTACACCATTAACATTTGGCAAGACTGAGCACCCTCCATTAGCTAATCTGCAGATGCCCCAACCACGGATTTGGGAAAACAAAGAGCCTGGCGGTGCTGACTGGTCCCCACCGAGCCGGAACGATGAGTGAGGGCTGCGTCTGGGTTACAACTCAGGTAAGGCGGCATCCTGGTGGGTAAAATGGAATGGTTCATTAGAACAATTCAGGATCTGGTGACTGCTGGGAAAAATGTCACCAGCATGCACTAAATGTCAGGAGGTACTCAGGCGCGGACCGCTGGCACATTCAGATATGCATGGGGTGGCCATAAAAGGCTTGGGACATAGCAGTAAATAAGATAAACACCCCTCATTAACTAACGTCCCAAGGATAGAGAGCAGGCTCCATGTATTTGGCTCTAAACATCGCCGCTTGAGCCCCCAGTGCCAAATGCTGAGCTGGGACCCCTCCCCATCCGCCACCCCGGCTTTCTCCTGGGGATGTGGCCACTTGACAGTGTCCTCTGGTTTCAGTCCTTCTTGGGGGAATCTAGCAAATGACTTTTCCCAGCTTCACCTGGCCTCCAGTCCCAGCTGTCCTTTTGTCATCTGGGAAGTAAGGTTCACAGGAACCACCCACCTGCGGGCCACTGGACACTCTCCCCAGGGAGAGAAGCCCTCACAAGATGCTGCAAAGCAGAACTTGCCTGGTGTGGGGATAGATGTGGCTGAACAGTGAGCACTTCATGGAACACAGAGGATACTTACTCCTAATGACTGCTGGAAATTATCCAACAGATCCATCAACAGTGCCAAGACTGAAAACTAACCATTGGTCCCCAAATTTTCCTTGATAAATGGATTTGTGGAGTTTTATACATGTGAATCTAAGAGAACATTTTGAAATAGAAACAAGATTTATTAAGAAAGAATCGTAACTCAGAATCTGTGCTGACACATAATGGGTGCTCAAGTATTTATTGAACAAACAAATGAACGAGTGAATCCTGATTCCAAGAACAGACGTGTTACCATGGAGTAAAGTAATGCATTCCATCTTATTACGCAAACTGTTCTTAGCAGAAGTATGACAAAACCCAATACACATGAAGCAAATAAATGCAGGGCCCTGGGAGCAGGGCTGCCGCAGGTATTTTTATGCGGAAAGATTAGCAATTGTGGAAACTAAGAGCCATCGAGGTAAACGAACTTTAGTCAGCAAACGGGGCCATTTAATATGTACTAGCTGGACAGCTTACAATTGTCCATGGTTGGGCTAAAATCCAAACTGGAATCTTCTAGCACAGAAGACTCCACTAATGGATTTTTCCAATGTGATCCCTACTGCCGTGATGAAACATCAGAGTGATGTGAGCTCTAGACAATGGTATCTCTACTTTGCATTTTGCATGGTGCTTTGAAAAAGTACTTCTATCCCTTATGTCATTTGCACACACAGTATCTCTGGGAGGAGAGTGAGGGAGATAGAGATGTAGAGATGGAAAACCGAAGCTCCAGGAAGCATCCCTTGCCCTTGGTGGCCCCGGGGTCAAGGGGGAGCTGGACAGAACCTCCACCCCTCCTCTCAGCTCTGTCTGTGTCACAGCAGGCAGGTAGCTACATATGAACAGAGAAAGGGGCACAGGGGCCAAACGGCAGGAAACCACGCAGCTTGCAAACAGCAGGGGTCCATGGGCAAAGAAAAGCAGAAACTTCCAGACTGACAGGAAACCACACATGTTAGGGTAATAAGTGTCCTGGAGACAGACAAAGAAAGGTAGGAAAAGGGGGGAATCTCCAGCGCCTCAGTGTAACTTGTTGCTCATTATGCTTCATTACAATAAAATGAGCCTTGCAGATAATAAGCACCCATCAGGCACCGAAACCATGACACTTCCGATCAAAGCTAAATAAGGACGAAAATCCCTCCTCCCCTGGGGAAGGTGGCGGTGAGATGAAACCCAGGGAATACAACCCCCAAGCCCCTCCCTTTCCAGTGAACATTCTGCCCCTTCATTTCTATGCCCCACATACACAGCCTGCCAAAGAAACTCAGGGCAGCTATTCACCTGAAACTGCCTGCTCTCTTTTCAAGAGTGCACTATCACTTACATTTTCACTTTGCTTTCTTAACTTCCCTGTCTCGTCTCTGAATTCTTTCTGCCATGAGAGATAAGAACCTTTTACCAGGAACATCTGGACCTAGCAAGAGACCAAGTCCCACTGGGACACTAAATTCTTCCCACCTCTGGCTACTTGTCTGTGTTCCCTCTGCTTAGAAAACACCCTTCCCCACCCCATCCCCAAATTCTGTAGGTGGAGAACTTCGCATCTCAGCTTAAACAAACTTTTCAGAGAGGCATTCACAGGTCACCCCATCCAAATTTGTCCTACTCTTCGTGTCCTTCTCAGAATTCATCAAACTGTGTAATGACCTATTTATTTCTGTGTATAAATATCTGCCCACCTCAGGAGCCCTAAGCTGCACAAAGGGCAGAGACCCTTTCGGGTTTGTTCCCTGGATATAACCTGCTTCACTGGCATCATCCCCACCTGCACTGTGTCTGTTATCAAGCTCTGTGTCTAAGCTCCAAACCCAGCCGCTATACTCCCCTTGGAGTCGGGGGCTGTTTCTGCAAACACCAGCTCTCCCTTGCCAGCTGGTCTCAATAGGGGGCGCTAGAGACAGCCTGGGCAGGTGGCAGATGGCAGGAGGAGGGAGGAGGGATTTGCTCCTTCTTGCTGGCTCTTCCTGCCAGAGTTTCCCAAGCAGTTTCCAGGTTTCCTTTTCTTTTCCTTTCTACATTCCCTGAGGTTTTCATCATGCCCTTAGGCATTCACTCCCCAACCCAGAGGTCTGAGTCCCAGCTCTGTAGGTTCTCTCCACCAAGGGCACAGGTCACATAATGTATATAATTACATATATATTACATGCATAATCATCTCAATGTTCCCCCAGCCCCAGTGGGTGGTGGCTGCTTCCTGCAGTTACTACCTGCATTCCCCCTTCACTACTTCTGTCCACCAATCCTTGCTAGCCAGTTTCTCATATTAAATTCTTTCTGTTAAGATAACTAGTGTAGTTTCTGTTTCCCTGACTGGACCCCTGCTGATACAATCACCATAGTCATCATCATGGTCAATATTTACTGAGTGTTTATTACACACCAAACACTGTTCCAAGGGTTTCATGTGAATTCTTCTAATTTTCCCAATCAATTGAGGTAGGCACCAGTCCCTGAAACTTACAAAAAGAAATGGAGAAACAGATTCAGGAAGTTGCCTAAGATTTCACAGCCAGTAAAAAACAGAGCCAGGACTCTCCTGAATGAATGGATGAGGGAATGAAGCCCTCCGCGCGCCATGACCAAAGGCGCATTGCCGTGCAGTGAGCCATCCTGGGGTCCACTCCCCACACCCTTCCCACTTAGAAGCCCTTAATGTGGTTTGGTCTCCAGTCTGAACACTTCCAGGTACTGCTGTTTACCCCTTTCTTAGAGATTGGCCCGAACAAGACAAGAAAATCTCCTTCCCTAAACCTCAGTCTCTGTGTTCAGCCGCCTCGGTCAGGAAAGGTCAGGGAAGCGGTGAGCACCAGGCAGGTGATGGGAGGAGCAGCCAGGGGCCATCTCAGGTGGTACCTAAAGGGATGTGGTGTCCCATAACCCCTGCGCTGCTCTTGCTTCTGCCTCACAAAGTCCTGGAGGGCCACCCGGAAAGGCAGGGTGCTTACTGGGGGCATAATGTAGAGGGATGAAGCTTCAAAACGTTGGTGGATGCCTAACGCTGAAGAGGAATTACACTTTGGAGTGAGGTTGTTAGGGGTTACCTTGGCGCGCTTGGGCTGGGGGTGCACTCTGGAGCAGAAGAGGCTTTCCTCCACTCTGCAAGATAATTATTTCAATTTCCTTCACTCACATGGATGTTTAATTTTATAATATTGCTATTGGGCCCAGGAAAAAACCCCTCAGAGCCCATTATTAACTTCCTGAAAATGGAAAGCATCATCTCAGAACAAATAGCTAAAATAATATTTTGCCAGCATTTTATTTTTGCGTTGTGAAGGGGAAAGCTAAGCAGTCTTTTGGAGTTTGGTGTGTTAGAACAAAGTGCTTTAGAAACAAAGGAAACTGAACCAAATGGTAAGGGAGATGGGGGGAGACTTTTCTCCTCCCAACAACCTTGGAGCCCAGTCATCACTCTTCAGAGAGGGAATAGTGGACCAGGGCAGAGGCGAGACCTGAGCCCGAGGAGATCCCGGCCTCCCGCGCCATGCCTGGTGCTCCTGTGTGGCAGTGTGGACCCTGGACTCTTCTCCATCCACTCTGCCTCTTGCATCCACAAGCTCAGAATTTGGCATCTCTGTTACACCCTCAAATAATCAACTCGTGTTAACACACGGCACTCTCAGCCACGGCTGGGCTGAGCAACTACCCACACTGTCCCGTTTTCTGGGCCTTTGGGCTGGCAAATGGGATTCCATTTCTCAACACTCAGACTGAGAGTTTAGATCAGGCTTACCCCAGGGCCGGGGGCAGCTCGGTTCACTAACCATCCTGAAAGCAGAGAGGATGACAGGGGCTTTCTTCCCGCCCGAGTTCCCTTACCACTCCACGCTCACTGCTTCACTGCTCACCCGTCACCGATCACCGAGGATTTACTGTGGGGCTTCCTGGGCCCACCTTTGCCTCAGCAGGTGTGAGTGCGGGGCATCCTCTCCTGCAGCCTGAGCCCCTCAGTGCAGGACATGAGTGCTTGACACATGGCTGGCCTGGCGGTCATCCTGAAGAAATGCATTTATTAATTTACTGGTATAGGAAGCACTCACTCTGAGACGTATTCAGAAACATGTTTTAAAACTATAATCCAGAAATGTAATTTAAATTTTAAATAAATACACTAACCAGTGCAATCTGAACAAGGCTGCAATGTGGTGAATTTAGGAATCGATGCTGACATTGATCTTGGGATTCCAGTCCCCCCCACCCCCTCAAAATGCCTGGGTTGTGGGTTGGATGAACTGGAGGTTGTGCAGGAACCAGAAGGATGCAGAAAGCTAGGCACAGAAGACTTTCCTTGGGGGCAGAGGCCAAGAGAAAGGACTGGACTGACCTGCCATGGGAACAAACTTGCTAATGCAGATGCTCATTTTAATTATACCTTCTGTGTTAGGCAGTAATATGTTAGATGCTGAGTTAAACGGTCCCCTCCGGAGAAACTTCCCTCCCTCCTCACCACCCTCCTCCCCACCTCCCACTCTCCCATCCCCAAAGCCTCTTCCACACACGCTTCAAGCTTTATTTCATCCACTTAATGCACTCTGCTCTGTGCTCAGGTACTTAAAAATCTCCCATTACTATCACTCTGGCTCTTTTATGGCTTTTTTTATTTGCTCTATCATTTCATAGTCCAGTTGCTCTTTTTGGTCAGGTGGACTATAAAATACTCCGATAACAAGTTCACACCAGGAGCCCATGGCGGGCTCAATCCATAATGGCCGCAGACTCTTCTGTTACTAGTGTGTCCCAAGTCAACACTTCCCAAAGGCTGCACATTCTCCTCCTACCCGGAGAACTGCTTTCCTCACTCTTCTGTTGGCTGCTCAGAGGGTATCTCCTTTCATACTAACAATTTTTCTTTCAAATAATCCAGCTTTTTCCAGCCTTACTTCTTAATTATCTCTTTTCTAAAGGTATTTTTATCTATTGCTATACACTTAATATTATTTCTCTCTACATTGACGCTGGTAACTATGAAATAAAATCGGTGATGTAGCTCGTCTCTGTGGAATGTCTTCACTGGCATGCTACCTTTGCCTCTATCTTCATAACACACCTTCACAGGCTCAGTACCCACCTGGGGGGGGGACAATGGCTAAGAGCGCACCCCGCCCGGGGTTAAACCTCACACTACCTGTTCTGTGTGTCCTTGAGCCTAAGTCTGTTTTCCGTTTTATCTGTGAGATGAGAAGAATAATAGTTCCTCCCTTGGGGGTCGTCCTGAGGACAGGACTTGAGTAAGCACCTGGTACACATGGGGCTTATTACCAGGGGTTAGACGGAGCATGTCTCTCTCCTGGGGGCACATCTCGTAGAAGAACACAGTCCTTGCCGATCCCCTTCTTGCCTCAATCTCAACCAAGAATGGCCCAGCCAAAATTCTAAACCCCACATCACTGCTGCCCGGCCACGGCCAAACCCGCGTCAGCCAAATGAAGCTCGTCCTGAGTAATTATCCTCTGCATAAGGACGTGTGTTCACTTACTAATTCAGATCCAAGATGACTCTTAGGCTTCTATCACCTCATTTCATTAATCCAAATTTACTTTAAAGTTTATTTTCCAAAAGCATCTCCAAGGCTTAGAATATCAGTAGAAATCTTGTATTAACGAGGCCAAATTTGAGAGTATTATTATCGCTATCTTTCTTCAAAAGAATTTTTTTATTACACATTAACTGTATACCAGACTAAGGGTGAGGTGCTCAGCAAGTATCTTAACTTGTAAAATGCTTTGAGGTGGGTGTTATTTTCACCCATTTTACAGATAAGGAAACTGAGCCGGAGAGAGGCTAAAAGTCTTTCTTCGCAATGTCACATCGCTGGAAAGCTAGTGGCAGATGGGATGCAAGCTTAAGCTTGTCTGACTCCTGCTCTTGGACATTCCCTCCCAAATCCGCCCTCTGGAAGAGGACTGCATCTCTCGGGCCCCACCTGGTCTCACGTGGGCTCACATACGCTGGCCTCTCATTTCCCACAGTCACTTGGAATTCCGATATCAAGAGTTAGAAAGCGCCAGTGTATGAAAGCGTTGGTGGGTCCAGAACATCGGCTCTGTGTATGAAGGATGGAGTATTTATTACCTGCAATCATTCTTCACATTGAACCCCTGCCACACTGATTGCCGGCTGGAACATAATATGGATCTATCCAATGACAGCAGTACACTCATATCACACAAATATTTTACATAAAATTTGTGTACTTCTTCTATCAATTCATCCCATTACAAGTAATAACCTAAAATGGAGATTCTTGGGACTTCCCTGGTGGCAGAGTGGTTAAGAATCCGCCTGCTAATGCAGGGGACACGGGTTCGAACCCTGGTCTGGGAAGAGTCCACATGCCGCGGAGCAACTAAGCCCGTGCTCCACAACTACTGAGCCTGTGCTCTAGAGCCTGGGAGCCACAACTACTGAGCCTGCACGCCACAACTACTGAAGCCTGCGTGCCTAGAGCCCACGCTCTGTAACAAGAGAAGCCACCGCAATAAGAAGCCCGTACAACACAACGAAGAGTAGCCCCCACTTGCTGCAACTAGAGAAGGCCTGTATGCGCAGCAAAGAAGACCCAACGCAGCCAAAAATAAAAAGATTAATTAATTAATTAAAACAAGAATAAAATTGAAATTCTTCTCTCTTCCATCTTATTTTTCTCCCAGATATTTTATCCTTTTCTGAATAGAAAACACCTTGAAAAAAAGATGAATGGATCAATTCATCAGTAGGACATGCAATCTACTTATTATCCCAGATAACTATATTTACTTACAACGTACCCCCATCCATTTCTAAAAATTATTTGAGGTGACTCATGGTAACAAATATACAGATGCCAAGTTCATTAAGACAAATTAAAAAAACTAAAGACTGCAGAGATGGAGAGGAACATATGGTAGTCAGCCAAGTGAGACCCTCACAAGAGTGTTACGTCCAGTGGAGATTAATTGTAACAGTATCAGTCATTACATCTGCCATTTGTTAGCACATCCTCTGTTTCACTTGCTTTATATACACTATTTCATTAAAGCCACCCAACCAGTCTCCTGGCAGGTATTATGGTCCCTGGTTTCAAGACAGAGTGACAGTCCAGGGGTTACGGTAATTTGCCCAACGTCCCAACTTCCGCAGGCCCCGGGAATGCTCTGATGGCCTTCCTGGCCTGGTCTGGTCCGAGAAGCTGGCGCTGCCTCCTCTGGCCACACAGCAGCTCTGTCCAGCACATCCAGCACTTCCCAAGCCTGTCTCTGAGCAGCACGTCCTCCCCGCACTCAAACAAGCCTCCATTGCCCTGAGCAAGCCTTGGTCTAGTCCTTAGCCCACTGACCAGCCACAGTCTGAGCTTCTGGACTGAATGTACTCTCCCCAAATTCATATGTTGAAATACAAGCCTCTAGCGGAATTCCCTGGTGGTCCAATGGTTAGGACTCCACATTTTCACTGCCGAGGGCACAGGTTCAATCCCTGGTAGGGGAACTGAGATCCCACAAGTGGCACGGTGCAGTTAAAAAAAAAAGAAATACATCCAAGCCTCGAATGTGGTACTATTAGGAAGAGGGACCTTTGGGGTGATAAGTTCACGAGGATGGAGCCCTTAGGAATGGAATTAGTGTCCGTATAAAAGAGACCCCAGAGAGCTCCCTCACCCCTTCCTCCATGTAAGGATATGAGAAAAACGGCTGTCTGCAACCCAGAAGAGGGCCCTAACCTGACCATGATGGCACCCTGAGCACTTATGTACAGCCTCCAGAACTGTGAGAAATAAATTTCTGTTGTTTTCAAGTTACCCAGTCTGTAGTATTCTATAACGGCAGCCCAAACTGACTAAAACACGTGCCAATGCATCCTCCTTTCCACTGGGCCACCAGCTTTCCACAGCTGCCCCTGGGTGATTTGTGTATTGGGAGGACCCAGTGAACATGCGCTGAATAACTGAATGAATCACTAAGCGAGGGAAAGATGAATGGATGACTGGAGAAGCCACAGGACCACACCCCTGGATCCAAACCCACGTGTGCCAGTGTCTCTAAGGTTCAGGCTCTTTCCTCTGTACCCTGGCCTCCTTGGCATGCTGTGACCTCTCGGGCTGTACACAAATACGCCAGAGCTCTGAGTGCACTGCACAGCCTCAGGCCACTGTCCATTCTAGATTCCCTGGGGACCTGTCTCCTGCAGCTGTGTGTTGCTGCAGCCCTGCCCTCCCTTTGCCACCATCTCCACACTTTGCAGAGGCTCCTCGGCAGCAAAAAAGTCTAGCCACTGCAGTTCCAGGAGGCTGGACGTGCCCTGGTGCCCTGACACCTACAACAACGTCATATCTTGCTAAAGCACTGCTAGCCACTCCAAAGGGAAGGCCACGGGGTTTAGAGCAGGACCAAACTCGACTGTCTCACAAGTTTCAGCCTCTGTCTTTGCCTTGGGAAGTAACAATGGAATATTCCATGAGAGTCACACGTGGTTTCCTTATAATGCCAGTTCAATATATTGTTTTGACGGAAACATCACAAATCCGTTTTGTGAAAATCCAATGATATTTGCACCCAAGAATTCAATACTAGGACATGAAACTCAGGGAAAGAAATAATCAAATTGTCCACCCAGAGTGGAGTTAAAACTGTCATAAACATTGATCCTTCATTGCAGGGAAAAGAAATAATAAACAGTTGCTGAAATTGCATAGCTGCAGAGATTTCATCCTCTAATTGTCAAAAAGCATTCAACACCAACTATTTATTCTGCAGCAGCAGAAGGGAAAACAGACCTCAGTGCATCCCTTCACCAGAGGTTGTCCCTAATTGTCATGCATAGATTGCAACAGAGGTTACTGAGAAAAATTGTTTGCACTTATTAATCAAAAGGTGTCAAAGGCACACAAGATATCATCAAGGCTCCCTTGTGCTGGGGGTAGGCTGACAACTAACATTCCTGATGAAGTGTTTGCAGAGTGTTTGCAATCTGTTCAGAACCTTTTTTCTTTGCAGGTGCAAATCTTTCTATCTGAAACATCAAAGAAACAATTGAAAATTAAACATAGTAAACATCGCGATACAGGTTTCAATCTTCCATTTTTTTAGGACAGTGGAAGAGGTATAATTAATTTCAAAGCATGTTTGTGTTCCTTCAAAATTCATTTGTGAACATTAGCATTTCATTACTTGCGTGTTAAGCACCATTGCTCCTCTCCCCCTCTCTTTTGCCCCTTTTGTTTTTTAAAAATTAGAAAGTTGAACTGCTCCCAAGATGTCTTTTACACCAAAGCATCCATGCATAGATTATTATCTTGCTCAGTCTGTTTGATCAGTAGAATAAGTCACAACTGCTTGGGTAAAGTCAGGCAGCAGAAAGTAGATTAAGGGAGGAAGAATTCGTTTCTGGCGATGGTAAGGACTTCAGAAGCAAACACAGCCTCACTAAATTTTGCCACTGAATAATGTATTTACTACACTCATGGTAGGTGCCTTTTAATATGTTGATTTTCTTAAATTGCTTCTCCACACCCTCACTCCATTTAGTTTTAAACTCATCTCCACGCAAGAAAACTAAATGAAAATACAACCAGCATATATTATTTTGTTTGACATCTAAATATTAAAAGTGTCTTTTTCTTATTTTGTATTTAACCAATATCTGGCTTTTGGACATTACATTCAACTGGTGATACTTCCTGCATCATATGAGTTAGATACTAATAACCTTCTCCCTTAAGGTCTATTAATTTTATACATCCTGGACAGGAGACAGACTTTCTTAAACAGATGCAAGGTCACTCGCGTTAATAAAAATATAACCCTTCATTATGCTCCATAAAATGGTACAAGTTAACATGAATTCTGTGGTTATTAATATTTTTTAGTAAATAAGAATAACGTAGGTTTCCCTGGTGGCACAGTGGTTGAGAATCCGCCTGCCAACGCAGGGGACACGGGTCCGAGCCCTGGTCCGGGAAGATCCCACGTGCCACGGAGCCTGCACTCTAGAGCCCTCATGCCACAACTACTAGGCCCGCGCGCCTGGAGCCCGTGCTCTGCAACGGGAGAAGCCCCTGCAATGAGAGGCCCGTGCAAGGCAATGAGGGGTGGCCCCTACTCGTCGCAACTAGGGAAAGCCCACGCGCACCAACAAAGACCCAATGCAGCCAAAAATAAATAAATTTTTAAAATATTTTTAAAAAAAGAATAACGCTTAAGGTTTTGATTGAACATATTTATTAAGAGATAACGTGTTATTCAGTTACTTTGTCCATTATTCAAGTATAATACATAATTATTCTATTTGTATTTAAAATTCTTAATTTGTGTAGCTCCAGTGGGTGGGGAATAGAATATCTGTTAACAAAAATTCAGCATGGGAGACCAAACAGGCCTTAACCCTAGTGGGTTGCCTCAACCCCTGCCTCCTGGGAGAGCTGTATTTGACGAGTGTTCTGTGAACAACTGGTGCAACAGGACAGGTTGTGACCCGCGGTCTATCTAATCAGCGCCAATTCCACAAGTATTTATCGAATGGCTACTCTGTGTCCAGCAACAGCCTTGTAACAAGCTGGGATGCCACAGCATTGAAATGTGCTCATGAATACCGTGCCCACCTGCTGTAGCACCCCTTTCCAAAAGTAAGACTGGACGAAGAGAAATTTATTTTTAAATTGTCCTTGACCATCACAGAGTCTTTTAGAAGCGCTGTAACCAGAAATTCATAAATATTTTACTTGGGTGACTTCAAAGCAATGATATAGGATGACTCTTGTGTCCCCCTACTCAGTACTGAAAATGACTGGAGGAACCGATATGGCAAAACACTCTACAAAGTGTTATCAAACTAAGAACAATCAAGATAGCCCATCGACAGCCTGGACAATTGGTCACAGGCTTTGAGACACAGCTGCACACATGCAGTTCCTTGACTTCATCTCAAGGAACTGGATTTGGGGATGTGCCGTTGTCTCTCCACTTGTGCCCCTCTGCTGGGCCAAGATACAGAGACCCTAACAACCACCAGCAGGGTTAGTTAGTTAGTTAGCCACGTAGTAGATCTGTAGTTAACCTCATCCCTAAGGGAGAGAGAAGGAAGGCTCAATTGGTGACTAGTCCACCTTGTCCTTGTTTCAAGTCTGGTCCATTTCTTTGGGAAGAGAATGCTAACCAAATCTGAATGGGAATAAGCCAAGGTGTTTTGGTCGTTAAACCAGGATGAGAAGTTTCTGGCTTCTCTGCCCTTAGCAATTTTGAGGAGTTTTCTTTTTAAAAACTGGAAACAAGCTTTGAGTTTTCCCAGGAGTTGTGTGAAATGCGCTCTCTTCTTCTGTGGCCTCTGCTCTCCCTGCTGTGATCTTGAACATTAAACCCCACGACATTCAAGTAGCATAAGGAAAAAGGAGAGGAAATCAGAATGGGACTGAAGAAGGTCACTTTTTTGAGAGCTCACTGTATCACTTTATTAAAAGTTCTGACTAGGAGCAATATTAACTTCTCAGATAAGAAAAGCCAGGGTTCTACACAATCGCAGACAAACCTAAAGGAAAAACCAGAAGAGCAATTTTCCATGCCGTGGGGCTCCCTTCAGGTGAGTGTCAGCCCCGTGCCCGGCACGGCTGCCCCGGAGGTCCTCGCGCTCGCTCTGCAGGCTCCTCGGGCTCAGGGCGCTTACATCTTCAACCCATAGCGCGTTAAAACTCCTGATGAGGTCACTTGGAAACGCACCAGTTTAAAACTGTCAGCCTCTCTCAAGCAAGTAGTTATTAAAGAAGATACTCAAGCTCCCCAGTAATTTACTCGTTCAAGATGTCCCAGAGGCTGTGTTTTGATGCTGGAGACGGTAGGCAGAAAGCACAGATTAACAGCTGAAGGCCTGCTCTCCAGAGGGCTCAAAGCTGGAAGGGCATTTACATCCTGTGAGCCTTCACAGACAATAGGGTATGCAGGCTTCCTGCGCCCAGTAATGAAGGTTAAGTCTAGGGTAGCTCTGTTTATTTGCTAGGTCAGTAATTTCAGTGACTTATTTTCAAAGACTTCCTTCAGAGAGGAGAGAAGTGATTCCGCTCAGATGTAAAGTTAAAGCGTCTTCAGTGAGAGATGCTGTGTTTTTCTTTTGAGAGCCTAAGTCCCCATGCTGATCAAGAAATACAAATTCCATTCTACATGGAGCACGGTGATTTGAACTGTGATGAAAACTGAAAGTGCAGAGCTTCCAAAATTTTCATATGCCTACTGAGACTTGAAAACGATGAAATTCTGGAGAGATTAAAATTTTCTATTCAAGTCAAGTAAAAGAACATGGGATTGATTATTTTATTCCCTTTTCTTGGTTCCAAAATGACTTGCTGTGTGATCAAAGGGGAAAACATTCATTCATTCATTTTATAGGAAATAGTTACTGAGTACCTACTATGTGACAAACCCTGAGCTAATTTCTGGACGTAAAGATGAAAACACAAGATGAGCATGCAATCAGGAAGACACTCATCTACAACAGCCATCAACCGAGTGTCAGTCAATGTCCCCATCATGCTAGGCACCAGGAGACTGTGGTGGACGAGACAGACCATCTCTGTCTTCATGGGTCACAGGTATCCTGCATGAGACACAGACATGAAACAAGTGACTCCACAGTTATTTACTGCTGAGTGTGGCCAGTGCTGTGAGCCCCTTGGATGGGGAGACAGTCCTCGTGCAAGGATCCAGGGGATGCTTCCTGAGGAACTGACACGAGTGCTGGCAAAACAGGGCCATCAAAGAAAGAATGTTTTTAAGAATTATATTTGAAAAAAAATTTTTTAAACCACCAAAGTGGTCATTGTGTGAAAAATGAGAATTTTATTGAATGGCCATGTGTTTATTGTGGGGTTTAGTACTGTCTTTGTGTTTCATCCCATTTTGTAGACAGGCACCATCATCACTCCTTCAAGCTTCTGAAAGTCTCGTTTTGGTTCTGGACTGGTTCTGGACAGGGACCAGAGAAGGTGCTGCCTCCGGGGCCAGTTTAAGGCCCCGGGGAGCCTTAAGAGCAAGGGGATTTTAGGCAGCTGAGTGGTACGGTCAGATGTGCATTTTTAGGACCCTTCTGTGTGTTTAGGGGGAGGAGAGTGGGAGAAGAGAGGAAATGTAAGGAGACTGGTGAGAAGGCACAACAACAAAAAAATGATAATAATTAACTACTACTTACCGAACACTTCCTTTAAACACGGTCCAGCGGGAGCAAACAGGAAGACCTGCTCCGTGCTGGCAGGAAAAGTTCCAGGGGGTGGGCTCAGGCAGGAGGCACTGCTCGGTTTGAAGGATAAATAATTGATTACTTTGCAGGCAGATGGTCTGGGGCAGGGCTTTCCAGGCAGAGAGAGAAGGATGTGAGCCTGAGTCTCAGTGGGGACCACAGGTGACTCGGGATGATGGCACAGGGGACACCCCTGGAGCATCATGGGAACTAAGCCTGCTCAGGCAGGGAACTGTGAAAGAGAGTTGAATCTGAAAGCTATGGGGAGTGATGGAGGATTCAAATTTGGTGAGAGGATTTGGATCACTAGAAAGCTCACTCTGGGGGTGATAAGGAGGAGAATAGGTGGTGGATAGAGCTGGACTGCTCCATTAGTTCTGCTGAGAGGCCATTTCAGTTGATAACCAGGGCAGTGGCCATGGGGCTGGAGCCAACGTGTCTGCCTTTTTAATTTCACCATCACAAATGTTTCCGATGGTAGGAAGGGAGGGGCACAGCAGATTTTAACAAATAGGACTAAGGCCTGGTTACGAAGCGGGGACAGACCACCTTCAGTAATGGACCACCCCCTTCCCTGGCCCTCTCTCGCTTGCCTCTGGGCCTCTTGAGAGGAGGAGTGTGTCATGTTCACTGCTGCATCCCCAACACCTAGTACAGGGAGGCTCAGCCATATAGTTTTTATTTAAGAAAGTGAAGCTCAGTCGTGCTGACGGGAAGACGATGATGTTCCTAATGAAATAGAAGTAATGCTTCCAACTGGTCATGACAGCACTGCATAAACGTTTCTACCCATGGCCATATTTCAGCCCAGAAGACTTCTGCATGATGGTTCCGGGGGACTGCTGCTCTCTAGCGACTGACAGCCCCCGTCCCTCTTTAGTCCTCCCCTTCAGAACAAAGATGAGTAAAATACCAGCTGCTGTCTGCCCCACATCCTGACAGTGAGCAACTGAAGCTGCCCCCCTTTTCTAATCCATCTTTAGAATCATCCAGCATAAACTCATCTTTCCCTGTTGAGATACTCCCCAAATTTTGGGGGGGTTACATCCTCCCTTGCCACCTCAGGATAAATAGACCTAGACCTAATTTTGTTGACTACAGATGTGCCCTTGGTCGTCTAGGGCTCATGGCTCCCTCGCACTCATGGGATGGATGCTGAGGAAGCAGGGCAGCACACAGGGTTTGGGGGTCTGCCAGACCTGGGTCCACTTCTGTTACTTACTAGCTGGTGAGCTTTTAGTGAGTTATTTGACCTCTCTAAATTTCAGCCTCCTCATCCATAAAATGGGGATAATACCTTCCACACAGGGTGGTAAATGAGGGCAAAATACTGTAACTCATAAGAAGAGTTCAGCATGTGGTGCACAGCAAGGAAGCTCTGCTCAATAAGTGGCAGTTATGTAGGCGTGGTGCTGGAAGCTCCTTCAGACCCACTGTGGTTCTGAAATAAGGCTGTACACAATCAATAACAGCGGTAATTTTCCCAAGTGTTAGTGTGGAGTCTGCATGAATGGAAATTTCTGGAAGCATAGGCACCTTTCACCCAAAGAGACTTACTCCTTAAGACTGATACAGAAAAGAAAGGCACATCACAGACACAATGAGGGGTACTGTCAAGCATGAGAGACAGAGTTAAACAGTAAAGCAATGTCTTTTTTTTTAATAGTTGAATTCCTGAGTGATCAGCTACTACTGCCTGGAAAAACCCTTCCAGATGGTATCATGTGCCTTCAAATAAGTGGCTGTAATAATAAAAAGTTACATCCACTCTAACGTATGTGGCATGGAACAAGTTATGAGAGCTCAGTACTGCTGACAGGCTCAGACTGTCCCCCAACACCCAATGTGAAAAGAGGTTTGAACCACCTGGAGACTTGAGGTTTCTGGGAATCTGCAGAGTAAATTGCGTTGGGTTTCCTGGAGTTGGTATGTTCCCTTAGCCTGTAAAAAGCTGATAGGTTAAGAAGGAGCCCACTTCCTGCTGTTCCACATGTGACTGACTTGGTGCTTCTTGAAAGAAAGTCTCTTCTGGACTGAATGTTTGTGTCCCCCCCAAAATTCGTATGTTGAAACCTAAACCCCAGTGAGATGGTATTAGAAGGTGGGGACTTTGGGAGGTGATTAGGCCACCTAATCATTAATAGGATTAGTGTCCTGATTAAAGGGCCCGTGAGAGCTCCCTCACCTCTTCTGCCATGTGAAGACACAGCAAGAATATACCAGCTATGAACCAGGAAGCAAATTCTCACCTGACACCAAATCTGCCAGTGCCTTGATCTTGGACTTCGGAGAACAGTGAGACATAAACGTCCGTTGTTTATAAGCCAGCCAGTACATGGTATTCTGTTCTAACAGCCTGAACTAACTAAGCGAGTCTCTTCTAGAATCAAGACCCAACAGAGATAGTTTTAAAAACAGGCCAAACATCCCATCCCTGTTTCATCTCATATTAGGTCATATTTTAAATACGCAGCGGCATTATCTGCTGAAACTCATGAACGTGGATATCACCTACTTTAATGGCTGACTAAATTCTTCTAGATTTTTCACTAGATGTTACCATATTGTGGTGGACATGTTTGGAGCTACAAACTGTTGGAATCTCAAGTGTCAAATACTATTTCAACCAAGTTCTAATGCATATGAGACAGCTTTCTGAATTGAAATCCTAGGTACAAAAATACGAGGTATATACACAAGCAATGGAGGCAGGGAGAGAAAATGCTGGAAGAGTCCCATTTGCCAAATTCCATGGACACTTTTGCAAAAGGTGTCATTACTTCCTGATTCCCATTGGTTCCTTAAGGATATATTCTTAGAATAAAATTATTGAAGATTTGAAATATACAGTAAAACAGAAAAAAAGAAAAGGGAAAAGATTTACACAATCTCAGTTTTGTGGGGTTTTCTCCACTCCATCTCTTGTATACACAATTTTTGCCTTTTTTCCTCCATAATTTAGGTTTTCTGTATGCAAGTTTGCATTGTGGGTAAACATCCCAGGATATACTTTTACTGTTGTTATTATACATCTTTCATAAATATCATTTACACATTTCCAGAAATTCCATTTAGTGGGTGTTCCACAGTTTACATGGCCGTCCTCCTGTTGCTTTAGACAGGGTGTTTGCTATTTTTTTTTCCTTTTACAACTTACATGGCAACTTGTGCATTAAGTGGTTTTAATTAAATATATGCTTTAGATTATTCACTTGACGCAAGTATGAGATATGAGATTATTGGGTTTAAAGTAGGTAAGAACTCAGGGCTCTTGAGACTTACAGTGTATTTAGAGGATGTTTATCTCGTAAATCACTAACCATAGGTAGTTGAGGTAGCCAGAGCACTTAATCACATCAACCACCTGATTGGGTCCAACATTTGCTGGGTCTTTACATGAAGTGCCCTGTGCTAAACTTTGTGGGAGGAAAAGAACTGACGACACTGCTCTCAGCCTCAAGCAGCACATCTTCTATTAGCTGGGAGTTGTCACTAGAATATTTGTGCATCATCCATCATCTTCCTCATGCCCGTTCTCTCCTCCTGGGCTGGTTCCTTCCGTATGCTCTCCCCCACCTCCTGCTCTGTGGACCACATGCCTGGTTTCCTTGCCCTCTGATTTTCAGCTGGGTCGATGGACAGCATGGACAGGAGATTAGAGAGAGGTAGGTGGTAGGAGAAGTCTTACCCCATCCCCTGCCTCATCGCGGTTCTGGTGGCTTCTGCGGTGGCAGCTGCTGCTGCTCTTCCTCCAACTGCTCACTGCCCCGCTCCCGCACCTTCTCACCTGCCTGGCCAAGCACAGACTGCAGGGATGCTTACCATCCGCTCACCCCAGGCCAACAGCCAAATAGCTGCAATGTGCTCTTGGATTGAGTCCATCCTCAAAATCAGCACATAACACTACTTGATGATTCTTCTAAACTTCTTCGGCATTTTTCCCTTCCTCATCTCCAAAATAACTTTCATACAGTTCCTCTTTTCTCAAACCCCTCAGTACTCTTCCGTGTTCACTATCAACAATTCACTATTCACTATCTGCTATCTGCTATCCTCCACATCTTTGACCTCAGCTACCAACGCTCTCCCACTTGCTGACCATACTCTGGCTGTACTGTTTTTTCTTCTGTTCCTTAAATGCATTAAGCTCCTAATTGCCTCCTACCTCCCTGAGAAAAGAGACACCCTCCTGTTCCCATCAGCCAATTTACCCAGTTACCAGCATTGGGACCCACACTCTGCACCAACCCTCTTACACTGTGAAAGAGGTGCCCTTGCTTCTACGGAAAGCAACTCTCCTCCTCATGTTCTGCCTTCCAGCCCCTCTTGCCTCATCATGCAATTCCACACCCTCACTCCTGTAGGACCAGTTTCTCTCTCCATCAGATCATCTCCATGAGCACTTAGGCATGTTTGATGAGTATCTCCCACCACCACCTAAACCCCTCCCTTGACTCCCCAGGCCCCTTGCTCTGCTCCCGTCACATTAAAGCTTTTTGGAAGTGTTGATGCATGCGTCCACCTCCTCCCATCCCATCCTCTCCTCAGCCATCTCCCCAACTGGGCTGGTGCCCCAATGGTCCCCTAAGGCTGCTCTCATCAGGGTGCCCAAGGTTCCTCCAAACCGTCTAACACAATGGTCTTTTTTTGTCCTCATTTCATCTAACCTGTTAGCAGCATCTAACAGTTAACCACTCTCTCCTTGAAAGTATCTTTTTTCTCCACGTGGCTTCAGGGTCACCTAAATCATTGATGGCTTCCTCCCAGTCTCCTTTGCTAGTTCCCCCTCCTCCACGAGAGACCCTAGTCTCAGCAGGCTGTCTTCTTTACCTCCCTCCCCCTTGCTAATTTCATCTAGCTTCGTGGCTTTCAGTGCTACCTAGGGGTGATGAGATACCAGGTTTATACCTCCAGTCCTGATCTCGCCCTTGGGCTTATGCATCGGGCTTGGCATCTCCAGGCACCTCAGACTTAACATGGTCACACAGAACTCTTGAATTTGCACTGTCCTTCCTCAGCTCACACACCAATCACATATGAGGGAAGAAATACAGGTGCTTCTTCTCCTGCCTTCACCACTGCAGAGAATCGCTCCACCATCTGCCACCAGCTCAAGCTAAACCCAACTCACTCTCTCTCTACTCAGCTTGCACCTGTCTCTCCCACACAAATGGCTCCACCTCCAAACTACACCCTCAATCCACGCATGTCGTTCCATCTTGCTGCTCCCAACCGGTCCCGGCTACCTCTATTTCTTACCTAGACTGGGGAAATAGCCTCCTAACTAGTCCTCCCGTGTCCACACTTGCCCCTTGCAGTACTGTGCGACACACTGGCTAGTGTGATCTTTTAAAAATCTTTCTGCATCACTTCCTTGCTTTAAACCCTCCATCAAACTAAGTCTCAGTGTACTGGGAATAAAACCCAACCCTTTAGTCTGACCTACAAGATCCTACATGAGCTGCCAGCCTCCCCCCGTCTCTACGACACCCATGTCTCTGACCTCAGCTACCAACACTCTCCCGCTAGCTGACCATATTCCAGCCTCCACACTGGTCTTTCTTCTCTTCCTGCTGTCCACTGACCTCCTCAGGACCTCTGTACCTGTGGCCCCCTCTACTGGGAATGCAGCCCCTGGAGCATCTCAAGGCTGGCTCCTCCCTGCTGTTCACAGGACAGCTCAGATGTCACCTCTTCCCTGAGGCGCCCCCCCAACCAGCTCACCTGCTCTTGCCTCTATTCCACTGCCTTGAGGCAGTTTCTTTATGGCACTGATCTCTTTAATCTATTTTGTTTACTTGTTTGTTGTTTGCCTTGTCTGCCCTTCCCCATCCCACCGGAACGTATGCTGCAGAGAGTGGAGCTCTGCTTTGTTTATTCACAATACTAGGTCCCCCATCCAGAACAGCGCCTGGCACATACTATGTGCTCAAAACTATGAGTTTAATAGCAAATGAATTCAGCAGAAACCGAAATAACTGTAACAACTATAACTTAAATAACTGCAACAGTCAGACGGGAAAACACATGCTCTGTGCCCTGAAAAGGAACTCAAATGTATTTCAGCTCTGAGCCAGCTGTATTATATAAGGATCTCAATGACTCTGGGAAGTAGGGATTGTTACCCCCATTTAAAAAATGAGGAAATTGAGGCACACAGTAATTGAGCAACTTGCCCAGAGTCACACAGGGCAGCTGTACTGGTTGGTTATGGCCTGAGTCCAGTTCTGACTTGAGATGCCTGTGACATCTCAGTTATCACCCCATGGTGGTTAATTTTATGTGACAAGTTGGCTGGGCCACAGTGCCCAGACAATTGGTAAAACATTATTCTGGATGTTTCTGTGAATGTGATTTTTGGACGAAATTAACATTTAACTTGGTAGACACTGAATAAAGCAGATTGCCCTCCATAATGTGGAGGGCCTCGTCTAATCAGTTGAAGGCCTGAATAGAACAAAGACTGATGTCCCCCAGACAGGGGGGAATTCTGCCAGCTGACTGCCTTTGGACTCGACTTGCAACTCTCCCCCGAGTCTCCAGCTTGTTGGCCTGCCCCATCTGAAGGGAAACAGGCTTTGAAGCTGGCTTATAGGATTTCAGAACCTATTCTTTCCACTGGGCTACGGTGCTTCCCAGAAAAAAAGAAAAAGGAGGAATTGGGCACATGAGCAAGAGAGATATAAAGATGTGTAAGGTGCAAACATGGAGTGAATCTATCTTGCCATAGGAGCAGTGACTGGGGACCAGGCTCAGCCCTCCCTTGGGCCTGATATGCTGGTCAGGTTCCTGACAAGAGAATTCCTGGGCCTGCTGAGGGCTGATGGTGTCAAGAGAGGGATGATTTCTGGCAAGGGTACAAGTGGGTTAAAAAAATCTTGCCAAAACCTGAGTGTTTTAAAACTCCAAATTACAAGTTGATGAAATCTGGCATCAATATACCCTGCGATTTCCCAGCACAACCTGTGAAGCCTCCGCCTTAGGACTCTAATGTGCAGATAAGGCCTTATCCCAAGACAGGCAAAGGGGGTTTGATGAGGTTCTTGTCACTCAAACTCCCCCATTATTTCTGTGAAGATATAAGACATGGCCAAGAGATGCTTGGTTGAAAAATTCGGAGTGCTTAATCCAATTAGTAATTCAAGCCCTTAATGTGCTATTATGTCCAAAAATGCTTTTAAATTGCCATGTTTTAAATAGAAAGATGAAACAGATTACTTTATTGAATATTTATCTCATTAATAAACACAAGATAATCATTGCTTTTTATTTTGAATTAACTTTTCCATTTGGGTTCAATGCACATTTCATAGATGTATTCTTTTCTCTTCATATGAGGGAACTTAGTCACAAAAGCACAATTGGGCTTCTACTCTGTATGAAAATGAAGCAAATGAAATTGCTTTATGCCCTCCAAAGGTTGCTGTGATGAAGAAACACAATTGAATGTGACAGTTCTCTGCTACCCAGGAATTCTTTTTGGATGAAGTTTGGGGATTATATGCAATTATACTAGAGTAAATTTTCCACGACCATTCATGTTCAAGGACCTATTTTAAAAATGAAAGGAAAGGCTAAGTACAGAATCAACAGGACCATGATGTAAAGTGCCCTTTCTGCCTGTTGTGTCAGTTTTACAATGTTATCCTGTGTATCAGAAATCAGTATAGTGAAAAGCGTGCAGCAGAAAACTGCTGACTCAATCTGTGGGAAATCACGTTGGCAAGGCATGGCATCTTTCTATACGTCCTTTCCATGTCCCCAGTATTCACTCTTTCTCCTCGTTACATAGTTCTTCCTTCCTCACTCTATGGCCAGATAAGACAAAGTGAAAGATGAGTGAATATGGTATCTGGCAACTTGGCACTGCACGGCACCTGTGGATGGATGGACAGTGCTGGCTGCTGGCTTACTCCCCCATTTGCCAGCAATTAGGTTTGCAGATGGCTTCCCCCAGAGAGAACCACAGCCCAGGAATGCTGCCTGAAGCCTAGCAGGCTGGGCACTGCACGACGGCAGGGGTTGGGCGGGAGAGAAGAGGACAAAATTCACACCGACTGCAGTGAGAATGGGGCCTTGGAGTTGTGCAATGTGGTGGCACACCCCACCCTCCAAACCAGCCCCCTCAGAGGCAAATCATCCCTTCTCTGGCTGGCCTCTGGCAGCTGGCCTGCAGCTCCTTATCCCTACTGATACCACTGGTACAGAGGGGCCTTTATGGTATCCAGCCCCAGAGCCCTTTGCCCCTGGGTTGAACTCTGGGTTCATGCAGATTCTGAGCCACAGCACTTGTTCCTCCGTCACTGTGGTCGGCTCAGGGCTCTCTGAATAGGCTACTGACTCAGTTTCCCTACTTGGTGACAGCTGGCTGCCCTGCTCCATAGCCCAGTTCCTCACTCTAGGGTGGCACTTTGGCACACTTGCCTCATATATCTCTTGCTAAACTCCCTTCCATGGGGCCTGCATCCTGCCCTAATCCTACTCCGGAGGTCATGGTCAGATTTGAACAATGACCCGCTCCCTGCCAGACTTCTGATTTGTCTCTGCTGGATCCCATCATCCTGGCTGGATACCCCAAAATTCCAAAATCTGAGGTGAGCAGGAATGGTTGCCCCCCAGACACACTGTTTGGGGTTGCTTGGCTGTTCTCTTTATGCATCCCCCCAAAGCCCCTCCCTCAGTGGTGATTGGGTCCTTCGACCTGGCTTCCATCTCATTCTGGGAAGTAAGTCTCCATCCAATTCAGCATGCTGCTCCATCTCTGACAAGTGTCCCTTGAGAAATATTTCAGGAAAGAATTTTATCTGATCACTACAGGCAATGATCAAAGAAAACTAATTCCACTGTGTTTGTTACAACATCAGTGAAAGAAGTCAAGAGTACAGTCTCAGAAGGAGCATAAAGTATATGCAATAAAGGCTAATACATCATTAATGAATAGCATGTCCCTAACATGGTGCTCTTCAAAACCAGGCACACAATGTGTAATTATTCTTCACATCATCATAAAGTAGGGACTGGGCAGATGCTAGTTGCCTTTTATAAATAAGGAAACGGGAAAAAAGCCAAATAATTTTTCCAGAGGAAACCACCACTGGAAAGTAGAATGAAACCCAATAATCTCGAAACCCAGTTGTGATGCACTTAAAATGTCAGTATAAATCTCCATCTCAAATTTCCACTAATCTAAGGCAATCACTTGGCATCTCTGTTTTATGGTATCTGGTGTTGAGAATCCCAGCGCTGTCACAAGGTTGAACCAGTTTACGAGTCACACAAGAAAATCAGTCTAATAACTTACAAACGGCCACACAGTACCGTGGGTAAGAGCACAGAATCTGTGTCATGTTGCTTCTGTTTTAATCCCAGTTCTACTGCTCACTCACATAGCTCTTTTGTAAAAATGAATTAAATTAGTAGTTGGATAACTGATGATGTTTTGATTACTATATATGCTTAGTATATATGGTGAGCACTATATAAGCAGAAGATCTTACGATCACATTATGTTTATGTTTCATTCTGACCCCAAAATGGAATTAATTACTTTCTTGATCATGCTTGTTATTCATCACAATTGATTTGAAAGATCTCTGGTTTTAAAAAAAATTAAAGGGAATTCCCCGGCAGTCCAGTGGTTAGGACTTGGCACTTTCACTGCTGGGGCCTGGGTTCGATCCCAGGTTGGAGAACTAAAATCCTGCAAGCAGAGCAGCCAAAAATAAACAAACAAACAAACAAAATCCTCTAAGATAAGTTGAATATATTCAACAGAATGATT
Organism: Phocoena sinus; assembly: GCF_008692025.1. Taxonomy (NCBI): domain Eukaryota; kingdom Metazoa; phylum Chordata; class Mammalia; order Artiodactyla; family Phocoenidae; genus Phocoena; species Phocoena sinus. The sequence goes on from NC_045778.1 coordinate 78,478,016, forward strand.
CTACAATTTCTGAAGGGAATGGAGGCATCTTTAGAATGTTGTGAAGGGGCCACAGATTCAAATGTCTCCAGGCAGCTTCAATGAAATTGAGAGGCTACCTCCTGTAAGACAATAGGAAAACCTTTTAAAGTAAAATTGGCTAAACAAAGCATGCCTTCAGGCAATGTTTAGTGAGCACTGGTTCATGATGAAATTGTTCTAATATATTTATTTCCACCTTTCTGGTGACTTCTCTCTCACAACTCACAAAAGAAAGTTTTGAATAAACATACACATTAAATTACATTCCATGTGCAGGCCTTCTTTCATCTTCATACTTCAAAAGAACCTATAACTGATTCTAGGTTGGAGGTGAATTTACAGAACCAATCCTTTTTTGTTTGGATGATTCTAATTATTCTAGCAACCCCTCAGCCTGCAATTGGTGAGATATATTTGTGCCTTTTTATGTAAATCTAATTTGTGTTCTTGGGAATTTGGGTTTTTGTTTGTTCTCTTTTCTCCATTAGAGTGGAAACTCCTCAAGTGTAAGAAGGATGTTTCAACCCAGCCTAATAATCAAACATATCTATTAAGCACCTAATTGTATTCAGCGCAGAGCTAGGCAAATACAAAGAGATTTCAGAGCTCAACCTTGCCTCTTGTTCTTTTAGTCTCAGAGGTGGCTGAGCTCAGTGAAATGCTCTGTAGACCCATGACTGTCTCTCTGAAGTATTTGCTGAGGGGTTCCACTGTGCCAGATCTCTTCTAAGTGCCTCATACCTATTATTTCATGTAATGTCACAACAACCCTGTAAGGCCATTCCTATTATTATCCCCATTTTACAGACCAGGAAACTGAGCGGAGGAGATGAAATACCTTGCTAAGGTGACACAGCTGGTAAATGCAGACCTAGGCTAAGAACCATGCTTTAGACCCCAGTCTGCCTTCTACACATCAACACTTGTGCACAGAGGACCTGCAGTGGATGTAGCACTTCTGGAACGCTTGTTCAGACCTCCTCAACCCCCAACACAGGCACCTTCTAGAATATGAATTTCAGACACATAATAATAATAGAAAAGCAGGTTCATTGGGTATAGGTATCTATTTTTACTCCTGCCCCCAAGCTCTAGACATAGTAGGTAAAATAATTTTTTAAATATTAACTCTATAACATTGAGAAGAAAAAGAAATGTTAGTGATTTCTTGGATAAAAGGAAGCAAATGGGATAGGATTTATGGAAAACTGAGACTAGAGGAATTCATGGCTGCAGGAGACATTTCTCAGAAATTTACAGGGGCTTCCCTGGTGGCGCAGTGGTTGAGAGTCCGCCTGCCGATGCAGGGGACACGGGTTCCTGCCCCGGTCCGGGAGGGTCCCACATGCCGCGGAGCGGCTCGTCCCGTGAGCCATGACTGCCGAGCCTGCGCGTCCGGAGCCTGCGCTCCGCAACGCAAAAAGCCACATCGGTGAGAGGCCCGCGTACCGCAAAAAAAACAAACAAACAAAAAAACAAAACAAAACAAAAAAAGAAATTTACAGATCAAGTTGACAAAAATAAAAGTGAGCCCAAATGTTACTGGAATAGCACAACTTATAAGCTTGGTCTAGTAGCTATATAGAATTTTCTAAACAAAAATAGAGAACTGTCATTCTCTTCAAACATCCAAAAAGCATTCACAAAAATTAAACATGAATTATGCTAAAAATAAAATCGAAAAAAATTCCAAAAAGCATAAATCTCAGAGGCCACCTTTGTTACCCATACTGCATTAAAATCTGACTAGCAATAAAAAAAAGAAAACACTTTGGAAATGAGGGTAAAAATACACCTTTTAGACTTCCCTGGTGGCGCAGGGGTTACGAATCCGCCTGCCAATGCAGCGGACATGGGTTTGATCCCTGGCCGGGGAAGATCCCACATGCTGCAGAGCAACTAAGCCTGTGTGCCACAACTACTGAGCCTGCGCTCTAGAGCCCGCAAGCCACAACTACTGAGCCCACGTGCCACAACTACTGAAGCCCGAGTGCCCTAGAGCCCGCGTGCTGCAACTACTGAAGCCCGCGCACTCTAGGGCCCATGTGCCGCAACTACTGAGCCCGCGTGCTGCAAGTACTGAAGCCTGCGCACCTAGAGCCCACGCTCTGCAACAAGAGAAGCCACTGCAATGAGAAGCCCGCACACCACAACAAAGAGTAGCCTCCACTCGCCGCAACTAGAGAAAGCCCACACACAGCAATGAAGGCCCAATGCAGCCAAAAACAAATAAATAAAATTTAAAAAAACACACAACCTTTTAATTTGTTATTATTCATAATTATTATTTAGAAATGAACAGCAAGTGCCATGTATATAAATAGTAGCAAAGATATACAGTGAGGGCAATTTTACTACGGTAGTGGATGGAGATGAAAAGAACAGAATGGACTGAGGAGTTACTTAGAAGCAAAAGCAACAGAGCTTGGAAACAGATTTGACTGGTCCCTGCCCCCTGCCTCTCCGGGCCCTTTGCTGCCTGGGTCCACAGCCTTGCTTTCTCTGAGCAAGATTTTGTTGGCTTGTTCAGCACTGGATCCTAGGGCCTAGCACAGACCCAGACCCAAGCTAAGTTATTCATATATTTTTGGTGAAAATCTTTTTTTTTAGGCCTGTCCACTCAGTATGGAATCCTACCCAGTGAGGCCACTGATATTTAGTTACAACACTTTCCCATCTCCAGCAAATACCATGCCTGGCCAAAGCTTTGAGAGATAAAGCCCATCTCACCTTTACAAATACTCTGCAACTGACAAAACTCTTCAATATAAATTATCTAGTTTTGATCCTTAAAACAAGATTATTCTCATTTTTCAGATGCTGAAACCAAGACCCAGCTTATCTAAAGTCACAGCTAGCAAGTGGCAGAGCTAATATTACTTGCTGCTCTAAATGAAAATTGAATAGTCTATGAAAATAATAAGCTAACATTTATTGATCTGTTGAGTACATACTATGTATTAAGCACCATGCTGGTGTTTTGGGTTTTTTTTTTTTTTAATAATTATTATCTTATTTTGTCCTCAAAAGAACTTTGCAAGGTATTTGTAATATACATTCACTGTCTAAACTAATGAGAAAAGCAGATAGGGATCTGTCCAAGGTCACAAGTAGAGCAGCCAGACTTTGAACCCAGGTCATGAGTTCAAGGCTCCTGCTCTTTTCTAAAGGCACACTGCCTCTCATCGGACCCCACGGATTCAACTTCACCATTATCAGAGCACTGACAAGTAAAAATTTCAATGCAATTTAATTATGGTCTGGATCTTTTCTTAAGGAGGATGCTGTTTTTGTAGTATGAAAGTGATGCTTTATGAAACTAACTAAGCTAAGGGACTGTTTGAGAAATTGAAATACTACTGATTGCTTAATAGCTGCTGCATAAATTATCTGGGACACAAATCACCTATTACTCTTTGAAGAGCAAGAGCCCAACATCTGGAAGAAGCTGGACATTTGATAGCGCATGCATATCAGAATCCAGTAGAAAGGACCCACAATAAAAGAGGTTTATAAATATTGCATAGGTTCAATAGCTATTTCCCCTAGAGTTCTAGTTTTTATAACCATCATAATCAGTTATTTTTAAGAGAATATCTGGAATAGAACCTTAAATTCTGATAGGTAACTACAGCAATATTACAAAAGCACAAATCACCTAGATTAATTTTATGTGAACTGTAGTCTAAAAGATATCAATTTATTGATTTAAGAAATAGGTTTGCAGGCAGAAGCAATTCTTGGATACCTTAATACGGTAAAATGAATAACTCTAATTACTGAGTGTGACACCCACTTTGTGTTTGCTATAAATTTTAGAGCCATAAATTGTAAAGCTACTTCATGGCCCATATTTTAAGTGTTCTGAAATTGGGATCAATGTCCAGCTACACATGAAAATTGTCCTGAAAGAATAAACTGCATGTTCACATTTTTTCCGTGGGAAATGAAAATACTGAGGAATTTACATTAGGATAAATAACAGCTTGGTAACTGGGCTCATTTATTCATTCTTTTACTCATTCACAAGTTCAAGGAGCATTTATGGGATTGCTACTAGGTACCTTTAGGTTAATTGTTTTGGGGAAGGAGAAAGGTGTAGGTAAGCTGGAGCAGTATACTTCATTGATTAGTATTCCTTTAAAAAAAAACTTTGATATATAACTGACATACAATAAACATGTCTAGAGAGGACAATTTGATACATTCTGACATTTATATCAACTGTGAAATCATCATCACAATTAAGATAATGAACATATCCATTACCCCAAAACTTTCCTTATGCCCCTTTGTAATCTTTCTCTCCCACCTCTCTCCACCAGCCCAGCCCCTCAATTTCTCCGGCAACCACTGATCTACTTCTGTCACTACAGATTAGTGTGCATTTTGTATAATTTCACATAATTGGAATCACACAGTATGTACCCTTTTTTTCTTTTTTTTTGGTCTGGCTCCCTTAACTTGGTATAGTTATCTTAAGATTCATCCATGTTTGTTACATGTATCAGTAATTTATTCCTTTTATTTCTGAGTAGTATTTCATGGTGAGGATATACAACTTATTTTTCCATTCACCTGTTGATAGACATTTGTGCTGTTTCCAGTTGAGTCTACTACAAATAAAGCTGTGAACATTTGTGTACAAGTTTTTGTGTAAATTTAAGTTTTCATTTCTCTTAGATAAATATATAGTAGTGTAATGACTGATTTATATGGTAGATGTATGTTTAACTTTGTAAGAAACTGCTGAAATGTTTTCCAAACTGGTTGTACCATGTTACATTCCTACCAGCAGTGAGAGTTCCAGTTGTTCCTTATCCTGTCCAACACTTCTTACCATCAGTCTTTTTAATTTTAGCCATTTGTGATTTGCAAATGTTTTTTCCAAGTCCAAAGTTTATTTTTTCATTCTCTTACCAGTGTCTTTTGAAGAGCAGAAAGACATAAATAGCTGGATCTTGTTTTTTTGTTTTGGTACTTGCTTTTAATCCAGTCAGATAATCTGTCTTTTGATTGGAGTGTTTAACCCATTTATATTTAATGTAATTATTGATGTGGTTGAATTTACATCTGCCATTTTGCTATTTGCTTTCTATATGTCTCATAGCCTTTTTGTTCCTGTTTCTTCTTCACTGCATTCTTCTATATTAAATATAAAATACATTCTTTTGTATTAAATAGGTATTTCCTAGTGTACCATATTAATTCCTTCGCTGGTTTTTTTAACTCTTTTTGAGTTATTTTCTTAGTGGTTTCTTTGAGGATTATAATGCACACCTTAATTTATCATAATATACTTCAGATTAATACTAACTTAATTTCATGAAAATAGAAAAACTTTTCTCCAATTAGCTCCATTCCTTTCTCCCTTCTTTATGCAACTGTCAGCATATAATTTCATCTATATATGTTACAGATTCAACAATACAGTTTTGTAAATATTGCTTTTTATAATCATATCTTTCAAAGAAGTTAACAGAAGAAAGACAAATGTATGCATAAAGTCTTTTATATTAACCTACATATTTATCATGTAGGTACTCTTCATTTCTTCATATGGATTTGAGTTACCATTTGGAGTTATTTCCTTGCTCCAGTACACCTCCATTCCCCAGCCCCTCCATTGTGCTATTATTGTCACATATGTCACATAATTATATGTTGCAAGCTCAATAATACAGTTTTATAACTGTTGTTTGTGTAATTCTCTTTTAAATCAATTAATAAGAGAAAATATATACTTATATAATTATCTTTACTGGTTCTCTTTATTCCTTTGTGTGGATTTGAGTTATAGTTGTCATTATTTCCTTTCAGCTTGAAGAACTTCCTTCAGCATTTCTTGAGCATGGATTTTTCTGCACTTTGCTGGAAGTAAAGGCAGCCTCTCTCCCACATCCTGGTAGAACTACCACACAGTGGAGCTGGCGGGAAGGGGAGGAAGGCAGTAGCTGTAGGCTAAAATTCCACAGGCTCCCACTGTTCCTTTCAAGATTCAGTAGTTTCAATGAATAACTTCTCAATCTGTTGTCTGTCGTTGGTCAATTCCTAGAGTCCTGAAATGATTATCTGTGACCATTTTCTAGTTTTATGTTGCTTTTGGGGAGGAGAGGATTTGCTAAGACTCTCACTCAACCATTTAGGAGTCTAAAGCTACCATCTAGACGCTTTTTGGTTTTGTTTTTTGTTGTCCCATCAGTTCTTGGTTCTCTTTTTCCTCTTTTTGTGCCTTCTTCTGGATTAAGTAATTGTTTTTTTAAAATTCAATTTTATCTGCTTTGCTGGTTTATTAGCTATTGCTCTTTATTATGTTATTTTACTGTTTGCTTTAGGGTTTATAGTATATATATTTAACTTTTTACAGTCAACCTTCAAATGCTATTACACCACATCACATTTGTCATAGGAAGCTTACAAGAATATACTTCCATTTCTCTCTTCCTGGCCTTTGTGCTACCGTTATATATTTCACATATGTTATATACTATCAACCCATCATACTTTGCTATTTTTTATTTAAGTAGTAGATTACCTTTTAAAGAGATTAAAACAATATGAAAAAAATCTTTATATTTAACTTTGTAGTTACCATTTCTGGTACTCTTCATTTCCGTGTGTATTTCCATCTTGTATCATTTTCCTTCTGCCTGAAGGACATCCTTTAATATTTCTTGTTGCTCAGGTCTGCTGGTGATGAACTGTTCCAGCTTTTGTATGTATACGTACATATTGCCTTTATTTTGAAAGATATTTTTGCTGGGTAAAGATTCTAGATTGAGACTTTTTTTCTCTTTTCCCCCCAGTACTTTAAAGATTTTGCTTCATTGTCTTATAGCTTGCATTATTTCCACCAAGAAATCTGCTGTCATCCATCTTTGTTCCTCTGTGTGTGATATGTTTTTCTTCTGTTTCTTATTTAAGATTTCTTCTTATCACTTGTGTTAAGTGATTTGGTTATGATGTGCACTGGTACAGTTTTGTTGTTTCTTGAGCTTGGGTTTGTTGAGCTTCTTCTATCTATGGGTTTATAGCTTTCATCAAATTCGGAAAGATTCTAGTTATTGCTGTTCAAATATTTTTCCTTCCCTGCTCTTTCCTCTCCTTTAGAGACTCCAGTTATAGGAAAATTAAGCCTATTGAGATTGTCCCACAGCTCACTGATGCTTATTCATTTTACTGTCAGTTTTTTTCTGTATATTTCCTTTTTGATAGTTTCTATTGCCATGTCTTCAAGTTTACTAAGCTTTTCTTTTGATGTTTAACCTGCATTAATCCCATCTAGTGTATTTTTAAGTCTTTGATGTTGTAGTTTTCAACCCTAGAAGTTCGACTTGTGTCTTTTATTTGTCTTCCATGTTTATGCTTAACATATTCAGTCTTTCTCTAGCTTCTTTATATAGAATATAGTCACAATAATTGTTTTAATGTCCTTGCCTACTAATTCTATCATTGATGTCATTTATCCATCAGTTTCAATTGACTGAATTGTATTTTTTGGCTTCTTTGTATGCTTGGTAATTTTTAAATTATTTATTCATTCATTCCTAAAAATATTTTTGAGCTTTGATCTGGGACCCAGTTAAATTATTTGGAAACAGTTTGATCTTTTTGGGTCTTGCTTTTAAGCTTTGTTAGGTGGAACCAGAGATGTGTTTAGTCCAGGATTGATAACCCCACTTCTGAGTCAAGACCCTTCACAGTGCTCTAATATGCCATGAATTATGAGGTTTTCCACTGTGGCTGTTGGAAACAGGCACTATTCTCTGCCCTCCATGAACTTCAGGCACTATTCTCTCTAACCCTTTTGGGTGACTCCTTCCCTGGCCTTGAATAATTTCCTCATATGGATGCACTGATCAGTTCTCATTTGAATATTCTAGTGGGACACTCTGTAGAGCTCCAGAACTCTTTTTGTGCAGCTCTGTCTTCTACAGTATTCCTTTCTGTCTCTTAGTTGCCTTGTCATCCCAGGACTCCCTGCCCCGTCTCCTCAATTCAGGGAATCCACTGCACTCTGCCTAGATTTCCCCCTCCTTTGCTGTGGCCTGGAAACTTTCTCCAGGCAGAAATCTGGGGCAATTATAGAACTCATCTCATTAGTTCTTCACCTCTCAGGAATCTCTTTTCTTAACTGCTTGATGTCCAATGCCTTGAAAGTCATTGTTTCTAATAATTTGCCTTGCTTTTTAGTTGTTCTGGTGGAATAGTAAATCTGTAAAACCTGTTACTTCATCTTGGCCAGAAGCAGAAGTCTGATTAATATTCTTTTGAAAACACTCTTATTACAACATTTTATTCAACATCCACTGTGTACCAGGCATCCTGCCTACTATGTTCATGGTCCCATGAGGTTATGTTTTTGTTTCTTTTTTTATTTTTCAGGAGGAGCAGGGGGGAAGGAAAAGGGGGTAGAACACAAAAGTGGTAAGACATGATCACCCTACCCCCACCCCCCCTGCAAAGGAACTCACAATCTAGACAAGATATATTCACAGTTCAGTGTAAAGACACCTAACACTACAAAGAAGATAAGGACCTAGAAACATTTATTCAACAAATACATTTGAGGGCCTATTCTAGTTGCTGTGAAGCTGAGTGGTGAACCAGACAGACACAGGCCCTCCCCTCATGAAGCTTACTTTTTAGTGGAAGATTAAATAGGGTAAAGGGACAGAGAATGGCTGGGGTGCTACTTTAAAAGGGAAAGGCTTTCTGAAGCAGGACCATTGGAGGAGAGACCTGAATTCAATGAAACAAGTAGTAAGAACAAGTGACCTATAAATTAATTTCAAAGGAAGAGACTTCCCCTTTTAACTGGGGTGATCAAGGGAAGCTCATGAAGGTTACATCTGAATTTCCACAGGATTTTCAAAAAGAATGACTCATTGCTGGTGAGGGGGGCAATGATGAGAAAGGGAAAGGCATTTTTGTAAGACGGAGAATAAAGCTGCTTGCCTGGAACTGAGTATTCCAGGACGGGGGTAAGTGTAATGTGGAGGAGAGAATCAATCTTAGGGCCCAACTGCAGAAGGCCTGAATGGACAGGCTAGAGAACTTCTGGTCTTTGCTTTTCTGAAATGGTGCAGGAAGTGAGGCAACCGAAGTTTTAGGATGACTACTCAAGCCTACACGTATACAGGATAAATTAGAAGCACGGCACAAGGATGGAAGACGAGGCAGGAGCCGGCCCACCAATGGCTGTGTGGGAAGGTGTGTTGGACCTGGAGGGGGATGGGAAGATGGCATCACAGCTCAGAAGAAGAATCAGCAGCTCTTGGACACTCAGTGTGGTGTTGGGCAGCCAGGGTGTGAGGGGTCTGCGATGCCACCAGTGTCCAAATTCACTGTAAAGGCTTAAACTCAGTGACCACAGAGTAAGATGGCAATAGAGCCTTTCTGCAAAGAAAGACCCAACTTAAAAATATCAGACTGTTTTAGTTTAGTTTTTTGCTGTGCCTTTTCTTAATCCACAGATAGGACAGTGATGCCAATGGGCTCTTGTGCTGTAACAGACTTGATTTTTAAGTGAACAGCTCCAATACAGCATCTCTGAAAATCTGAAATGTCCCACTTTCCCTGCCAACTGAAAGTACTGCACTAAAAAAAAAAAAAAAAAGAAAAAAAAGAAAAAAAAAATCACCATTTTCAGAAAGTCTTTTTAGCTTTCCTATCAGGACAAAGATTTCTGAAAAGACAGAGGCAAGCTCCTTTAGACATCACATAAAGCTAACTACGCTCGAGGGACAATTGCAAATGAACTAAGGGAAGCTGCGGCCCAACAAAATGCGACAAACAACTGTCATATTCCAAATGGTCAATCAGAAGCTGGGACAACTTGAATGTAACAGAAGTTTATTATGATGAAAATGATGATCTCAGGACAAGGGATAGTTAATGCTTTGCAGATTTAAGTATGAAATAAATATTCATCCATGTCCAACGGTAACTTTCAAGCTCTAACCATTTTGTGTGGCTGAGAGTAACACCTGGAACTGTGGGGGCACTTTTAAAGTGAAAGGGGAAGCAAATAATTCATCTTCATTTTAATTTCAATACAACCGCAGAATACACTGCTACACTAGAAGCATGAATGATACACTGAGGGGTATCTTTTTTACATTCCAGAGTATCTCACTGTTTGGGCAGAATGGTTCTCTTACTGGAATTGTTCACAAAGCAACCTATTATATGGTGAGAGGTACCCTCCGGGCACCATTGAAATTAATATGAAAGGAACAATCAAGAATGCCAAGTGCAGTGCATAAAACGCAGGTAGGTGGTGGAAGACAGATAAGCAGCCTAGGTGGTTTAAGTTGCAGAATCTGAAGCTGCAGAGAGATGTGTTATACAATTTACATTACAACTAGTCACAATTTTAGAATGGGCAATGAAAAGCTCATATAGTTAAGTACTGAGTCCATAAAAAAACACAAAAAGCTTTACAACACAAGGGAACTAAATGATGGATAAATAGACAAAGAAGATAATCAGAGAGCAGGAGGAGAAAGCTTTCACAAAATTCCTCTGGTTTTGGCAACTTTACCCACATGTCACAGGTAGCACTGTCTCTACAGTGGGATTATGTTAAAAGAGGCTTTCTCAGCCTTGGAACTATTGACATTTGGGGCCAGATAATCCTTTGTTGTGTGGACCTGTCCTGTGCATCATGGGATGTTTAGCAGCATCCCTGGCCTCTCTCTGTCCATTAGTTGCCAATAGCACCTCCTCCCTCAGTTGTGACAACCAAAAATGTCTCCAGACATTGCCAAAGTCCCCTGGGGAAGGGGGAATTGCCCCCATTTGAGAACCACTACCTTAGAGAAAGCAACAGTATAAACTACTCCAGTGAATTATTTCCCCCTGGAATCATACGCACTTTGCCCTTTAAAGAGTATTAATTATAACCAAATGCTAATTTTAGTCAAAAAGTCCCATTGCACACCAAATGAATATGAAGGGTGACCTAATAGTAGTTTAAAATAACCAGTTTCCATGAGGTTTAGAAAATCTCTTTGCTGCTTTCTCCCTCAATCTATCTTAAAACACTGGGAAAGTGTTCGGTTTCCTACCCATTTGTGTAGTGAGCAATATTTTTTGTAGCAAAATAAAACCACAGACCGGCACCCTCCTAGGATATAGCAGCTAAATAGTAGTTCAACACTTTCTCCACTTGATGAGATATAAAGGGAAAGCCAGGTGTATTTTGTAAATGAGAGGGTGAGGGAGAGAGGTGTGCATTTACCCTGAGACACTGAAGCAGCAGCAAGTCTCGTGGTCGTCAGGCTATCAGAGATTTCAAGAAGCCATTCTGATTTTTCCTTGAAGGTTACTTTCTATTCATTTATTTTTTATTTTAAATATTACCGTATCTTTTATTCGTCTCATTGACGGATGTTCCTCCGTTGCAGCGGCAGCGAGGGGAAAGAGGACAGTGGGGAAAAAAGGAAAACAAAACCAAATGTCACCTTTCTTCACGCACGCACAAGGGTGGTGATATTGGCGGAAGGTGATGGCGAAAATTTGTCGACGTGCTCGCGCCGGCTGAGGCCAGCCTGCTGTAAACCTTGGATGGAAGCGCATTCCGGTGCCTGGAACTGGCCCAGCATGGGGAGTGAGGAAGCCGTTCCCTCCCCGGCAGTCAGTCGTACCTCGCCCAGGGACGGTCCCGGTCCCCTGTCTCCGGCCGTGACTGAGCGGAGAACACAGCACCAGGAGGATGGGGTCTGGCAACGAGTCCCCGCCGCCCTGCTCTCCCGATGCGGCCCGCTCACTGGACTGCCGGTTGTTGAAGGTTACTTTTTAAAATTGCATGCTGTCTGCATGGTTATTGCTGTAAGTTAAGCTAGTTTCTCCGGGTCTTTTTTCTAACCTAGAAATAGGGCTAGATTTTAACTCTACGAGGGCAGGAATGATGTCTTGTGCGCCTTGCTCACCCCTCTATCCATAACACCTAGCCCAGTGCCTGCACTAGAGCAAGCATACAACGCACATTTCTTGAATGAATGAGGACAGAAATGCCAATTCTGAAGCAAACAGATTAGGATGCCAGCTCCTTAACAACAGGGGCTTTTTCTTATTTCTGTGCCACCGCCAGCTCTGTGGTTGGCGGTTGGTGCATAGTAGATGGTCAGGAATGTTTGTCGAACTCGTCTGAATGTCAGGTCTCTGCCTGTATCTTTTGGGCAGCAAAGCACATCAGGGCGGCACAAAGCCGAGGCAGGTGTGCTGCCTGAATCTGAGCACGCTCATCCATTTGGTTCTGTCCAAGTACAACACAAAGACATGTTCCACCATGAGGAAACAAATCAAGACAGCTGAGCGGAAAGATTTCAATACGCGCTTTGCAAAACGACACTGTCACCCTTCTGACAGATGAGGAGGTGGATCTGGTCCCTCAGCATCATGGTCTCGCTCCTGGAGAGTTTCTCAAGGGCCATAATAGCCACCCATAGGGGATGTGCTATCATTGGTCGTGCTGCAGTCTAGGCAAAGGCTGAGAACATACTGTGCAAATTATATCACCACAGGCGTCAAGGAGCTTATCCTCATCTTAAAAGGCATTATCTCTCATGTTGAAACTTTAACAACACATCTACAATGAAAAATCAAAAGTGTGCCGAAACGCAGAGGTGCTGGAGGAATAAGATGTGGCTCTTGGGGAAGGCATGAGATTCTCTCTAAGCACAGAGGGCCGGGCCAGTGGCAATGGGGTACGCACTAGGCTGCTGGAATGACAGTGTCCAGAAGCTACCGTGAATGGTAATGACAGGCAATAAAATACCCCTTTAAAAATCCAGCCAAAGATAAAGACATTAGATCGTAGCAATGCTTCCAAAACCAACCATTAGTACGTTAGCACAGACACAATGAGAAAATGCAACTAAAAATTATTTTCAGTCTTACCAAATACTTGCAGGGAAACTAGGCCAAGAAAGCCATCAAAATCAAATAGAAGCAACGTGAGTTTATATAATCCAGAAGTTCAAAAAACTCAAGAAATGCATCGCAAAGATACTTCCAGAAAAACAATTAATGAAAGCTTCATTAAGATGAAGAAAGAAGAACACAATTCTTCTCTATTCCCCCCAACCCAACCACTGTTACTAGGAACAGTGTCATATTTTGTGTGGGAGTTCCAGGACGCGACCATAGAGTACAGCACCAATTTATGCAATTTGAGTTAAGTTTGATTATACAACATATGTGACAGACCTCTTGAATTAATTGCCTTAAACGTTTTCAGTTATAGAAAGAAGACCCATGAGTCACAGGGGCCTTTATAAATGAAATACGGCACAGGTAGTAATGACTCGAATTGCATTCTTGAGTCTTTAAAGATAAATTAGCCAACAATGAGAATCTGATAGCTAACGTCGCAATTAGTTACAGGGATAACGCGGTGACCTACATAACTTACTATTTTTAAAAATTTAAAATTTACACAGGTTAATAGCATAAAAGATTCTTCACTCTCATGGCAGCAATGCAGTTCTATTAACGCACTAGTGTGGCCTTCTTACAATTGCTTAACTCTTCACGCGCAAGTAGGATTACTCATGTTAATTCTTTGACCAGGAAAGGCGCAGATCAAGCTAACGTTCACTGAACATCGCCTCATCCTAGGCACTGACGACTGACATCACATTCGATCTTTCCATTGCTCCTTTGGGGTTATGTCACCGGCAAAGCCCATTAACAATTCTCAGGAAATAAAAATAGAATCTGGGTAATAAAATAAAGTCTAACCTTTTTTTCCTCCTTATGCTTAGTGTGGTACCACTTGCTCACAGGGGGTCGCGTACAGAGGCCTTGCTTGCACTCGACGCTTCAAACCAGAGTTCCCAGTGCGAAACGGCTGCGCCGACACCTCAGAAGGCGCCACACGACACTCGATTCAAGATGGCGGCGGCGGGCCGGGCGCAGAGACGCTGCGCCTGCCGGGCACTGGATCCGGAGCGTGAGCCGCGCACCTGCCCCGCCTCGCGAGAACCCCGCCCCCTCCCCTCCCCACTGACAAGATCCCTGTACAGCAGCCCCGCCCACGGCCTGTCAGCAGCACGCGTGTGCCAGAGCCCTGCTCGAAGCAAATTTGCTCTCGTTCTGCTGACACGAGCAATACCAGGCAGAAGGACCCTTGTTGGGGACTGACTCGGGCGGGGGCGGGGGGGCGGGGGGTTGGTAACAGTTAAAGACCCTCCCATCCTGCAGATGAAGCAACGGGGGTGGTGGTGGTGATGTGGCTTTCCCGAAGCCACGTGTAGCTGCCCTTCAAGCCCTCTTGTCACTGGGCTAGATTGGGGTTGTGTCATACTGTGTCCCTTCTTCTGGGGAACCAGCTGCCCTCAGTCTCCAATAATCTTCCTGGTCTATGGGGTTTGTGTGTAACTGACGGCTGAATCTTAGTGCAGGAAGAAACAGTCGGCCCAGGCAGGATGAGGTAGGGTCAACTGGAGAATCTGTTCTGGGTTCTCAATCTGACATGGACCACGTGTGCCTAAGCTGTGGCAGCCTCATTGCTTTGAGTAAGATAAGTCTGCCCGAGAAATGACCAACACGGTGAAACGATGGAGAGATGGGGAGAGAAACATTATCAACATCATTTTAATTGTACCCCGAAGGCAGCTCTATCTCAAAAAAAGAAAATTTTGTTGTTTTTAACTAAATTCTATTCTCTATTACAATTTCGTTAGTTTTCCTCTAATACCCCTTTTCTGTTCTATGATCCCATCCAAGATTCCACATTACGTTTAGCCTTCAGGTTTTGCACCTCTCTGGGGCTGTGATAGCTTCCCAGACTTTCCTTGGTTTTTGTTGACCTTGGCAGTGTTGAGGAGGACTGGTCAGGTATTTTGCAGTATGTCCCTCAGTGTTGGTTTGTCTGATCCTTTTCCCATGCTTAATCTGGGGTTGTGAGGTTTGGGGAAGGAAGACAACAGACTCATCATATTTTATCAAGGGTACATGATTGTCACTGATGATGCTGTGAATGCCCTTCAATCAGCAACCACCAAGAACACCGCTGCAGTTAAACGAGTTAGGTGTGTCACTCCCTGCACTGAGGGAGCACACACTGTGGAGAGCTGTGGGGGTCTCAGCAGAGGGTGCTAGAAAGAACCTACCACAGATTTTGGGCTTTGATTGGATGGTTTGGGGGCCGGTCTAAGGAACTGAGGGTTTCCTGGGCACTGTAAGCTCTAGATGGTCAGAGGGCAGGGCAATTCTATGATTGTTGTCTATAGGGAAAGGATTCTAGCACAAAATTTTTCCTCCCCATAATTAACACTTCGTTGAAAAACTGACACCAAAATAGAAGATCATGGCTGTAAAATAAAACTACACTATCTGGTTAGATTAACTAGAATTACTGAACTGATGAAGCTTTCTGCAACAGAACGCAGTCAGGAAGGTGTGTGGATGACTCATGTTGCTTCTAAGTGAATATCCTTCCTTGAGCCTGGCTTTTCCTTCTGTCAGCCGGCACCAACACTGCTGGACATCCTGCAGAAAGAAGTGCTGTCTGAGCACGGCTGGACATGATGAATATAAGCTGTATTCATCTTGCAGCAGTCTGGACATTTTACATCTATAAAATCAGAATTTGGATTTTAAACTAGCTATTTCTTTTTATGTTTTTTCTTTTCTAGAGATAGTAAATCTCTAGCCAAAGGCTATTGATCCTTATCTATATTTATCTACCTACATAGACAGATATAGCTATATCTACATCTTATCTATGGGGAGGCTGCACGCGGAAAAAGCTGTCGTGGTGAAGAGGTGCAGTCACTCACTCTGGCTGAGAGAGGCCAGTGTGTGGTATTTTGTGGGTGGCACAGTGACCTCGTTTTTGCCTGTGCTTAGATAAAAGTATAAAGCGGCCTTGCTTTGTCTCACTTAATCATGGTCTCATAAAAACTGGGTTTGGTATCTGTGAGACTGCATCTCATCAGAGAAGAGCATGGTCTAACTGTGAGAGCCAGACCATCTTCTGAATGTCAGGGGCGTCTTCTCTGGCAGTGGTAGCCTCCATCACCTCTTTGCCAAGTTCCTCTGCTGCATCATTCCTTCCCCACCCCAACCCCTTTCCATACTCTATTCTTTGGAAGGAAGTCACAAAGTGTAGGGGTGGGAGCTATGCTCCACCTCCTTGGGAGGAGGATGTCCTTGAACTTTGAAATCCTTTTCACTTAAGCTGGTTTGAGTCGGCTTTTGAGAACCCCGGACAGTTCTGGTGAGTGTTCTCAGGCCTCCGTGTTCTCGTTATTAGGCCTGTTGTGCTTACTTCAGGTCCTCTTCTTTATGAAACTTTACAATGAAGTCACTCAGGGGATTTCTTTGCAAACAGATTAAGGAAGACGATATGTCTGGGCTGATGAATTGGGTTCTAGGTCTTTCCAAGGTTTTCTGTTGGCAGGTCCCCTGTATCAACTAAGAATCAAATGTGCTCCTGGGAGCCTGGGTCGTCCATCACGCTCCAGACGGAAACTTACTTCGAAAATTCAACTTGAACAGAAAACCAAGTGCTACTCAATGTGTGTCTGTCTAGAAACAACAAGATGCCATACTAATGGGAGAAGAGTTTCGAACAAATGAATGAAGCAGCATTCTGGCCCTGAGCTGGAATGATCTGAAGAAAACAGATTGCTCTTGAAAAAAAAAAAAAAAAAAAAAAGACGCTTTTGTTCTGCACTAGAAAAGATAGAGTTCTTTCACTTCAGCAGTCAGTTTCTATTCACCACAAGTGTTCTCCTGTGTAGGAAAATCAATAAGGACAATAAATAAGTGGCAATCTTATTGAGGGCTACTTACTAAGTGATTAAATGTTTCAAACCCCAAATACTTGCATGCTTCAGGGATACAAATCTAAATGAACATATGTAAATAGAATTAATGCTCAAATAATTTTCTAGTTACTTAGCACAAATGTGCAGTTATTAATACTGCCATAATTTATGTTTGAATATTTATCGCCATTTTCCTAAGCATCAAATCTTTAATCTGCTTTTCTGACGTAATTTGAAAATAGATCTAGGAATCTTTTTAATTATCTTTTCCTTTGTAGTGGAGAGAGAAAAAAGACCAAGAAAAGGAAGCCTGGCAGGAACGCTCGTTCTGAGGCGAGGGGGGATCATTTCTGATGTCTCCATTCCCCCCACCAGAAAGGGAAGCATACAGTCTTCCCAAATCCATGATGAATTTGATACCGGGATGTCAGTTTATACTTCACTCTTTGTTGCAAAGACCACGCAAATAAGGGTTTTACAGGTTATTTGTAAGAAAGGTTATTTGAGTTATAATGAGGTGCCTGCAGGAGGGATACAGTATGAGTCTTCCAACACATTGACGTTGAGAGGAGGGTTTACACCTGAGCCAGAAAGGTGTTTTCTATCTGCTCTTACCACCTCCCACCCCCCCACTCCCGCCTCGTGCTCCATGGTGAGCGTGACACCGAGCAACACCCTGTGGGGCTCCCGGCATGGAAGGCTTTCTGTGTCCCTCATTCCTTGTTCGTAGGGAACAGACTCCAGCCTTCCTTGACCTTTCCTGAGTTCCATAGGGCAGATTCATAGGACAGTTGCTAATCAGGGAAGGGAGGGGATGCAGAGACAAGGGAGGTACAGCCTTGGGGCAGGGTCCTGGTTCCTCCTCAAGGGATACACAGAACAATATCTTTGAGCTCTTTATAGAACTAAAACCCCCCAAAAATGGAAGATGTCAGCATTCTTCATTCCAGAGAAGACCACCTGAGGCCAGATTATAGGAACTAGAGAAGCTCGTCAAGAGATTACCCGAGACAAGATTAAAGGAGTGCAGGCCCTGTACACACCCTGATCTTATCAGCAACCCTGCCCTTGACCAATTGCTATAAAAACTCCTCATCAACACACACAGTTTTCAGGGGCAGGAGCTCACTGTCTCCCCCTCTGCCTGGCAAAGCAATAAAGCTATTCTCTAATACTTCACCCAAAACTCCGAGATTCAATTCGGCACCAGTACACAGAGGCCACGTTTTTGGCATCAAGCACAGGTGGACCCTGAAGCCTACCTTCTTGGTCAGTCTGCATCATACCTAATGCCAGCAGGGGCTCATGCCCTGTTTATCACTCCCAGCCTGCAGTCACATTGCCTCAGCTTGAAAACTAGGGTCCTTTCGATGCTCTCCAACTGTTTTCTAGACTTTGATGCAGGACAGAAAAGCCTCCATGCCCTCCCTCTTCACCTACACTTCCCTGCCTGTCATCCCCACCGGAAGGGAAATTGCTAAGCAGACACTGAGAAAGGTCGAGAAGACAGGGGAATAGCCTCTTATATCTGCCTCCTTTTTCTGGGAAAGAAGACTTGGGTCTGCAGTCCCACTCACTTGCTGGATGATGTTGGAGAAAGTTATCTTTGAACTTCTGTTTCATCATCTCCTAAGGAAGGAGGGAGGGAAGGGAGAGGGAGAGGATGGAAGGACAGAAGAGGGAAGAAGGGAGGTGGGAGGAGAAAAGAGGAGCAAGCTAGATAGTCTCTAAAGCTTCCTTCCAATGAGATTCTATGGTCCTGAAATTCCAAGATACTTCAATCCGTGTTTGCTATGCCTTCTACACTTCTCATGTGTTCTGCCAGCCTCATCTCTCCCATGTACTAGCTGCACGGTGGCCATGGTCCTACTCTTTAGGAAAGTCCAACAAGTTTAGTATGCAGAATTTTCAATGTCTACAAGCCTCCAAAGTCCAGGCACCTAAGGACTGGGGGAAGTGAGCTGGGTTTGGATGTCAATGAGATAAATGTAGTTCTAGTTTAATGAAAATTAAACTGTACGGGATCAGGAAATATTGTTGACATTGACTTTAATAATAGAGAATGGAGAACCAGGTAAGAAGAGAAAAACCACAGAGTGTTGGTTTGGTTATAAAACGTAAATAATACTGTCATTTACGGAAATTCTCATCATATCTCATTACGACACAGATACTTGTTATCTTGAAGTATATGTTAAATGGTTTAAATTTTAAAATGTGTATTATTTATTTTGAATTAGGCATTTCATTCACTTTGTTCAAAGCACCAAAGTTTCAAAGTGTGTACAATGAAGAGTCCTCCTCTGACGCTCTCCCTCAGGGAGGCAGTTCCCCTTTTCAGGGGCAAACAACATTACTAATTTCTTATGTATCCTTGTTTATAAATGCAAATATATAGATTAAATAGATAGATTTTGTTTCCTCTCTTTTTACACAAATGATGACACACCATAAGTTGTGTACATTTTAAACCATTAAAAACATCAGCAGGTCACATGGGCTCAGCCTTCATAATTGCTCATTTGCTTAAGAAAAACTTGGCATATTTTGATTGTCATTGACTCTATTTGTCTATGTATATAATAAGTACAGGTACAGAGCTTACAACATGCCATGCATTGTTCTCAACTCTTTATAAATATTAACTCATTTGATGCTCGTCTATCCCGTGATCTATTAAAGGTATCCTAAAGAAGGACTCAGTTTATTTAATCAGTAGCTCTTGAGGGAGTTGTCCCACCCCCTAGGGGGCATTTTGGAAATTTCCAGTGGTGATTTTTGGTCATTACAGTGATTGGTTGGCACGACTGGCAGGTATTTGGTTAAGAGGTCCTGCAATGGATGGGATTTCCCACTTGATGATGTCCCATCATCCTATCCTTCGTATGACCTCTAAATGTCCTACTGCACATTCAGGTAGGTAAACACACCACTCATGATGATCTAATCTTAGAATCCAGCACTGTTCAACGCATAAGCACAAAATACTTTGTGCACGGTTTTCACATACAAAGCAATGTCCAGGAATGCAACCATGATGAAAATCGAGGGAAGATTGTATTTTGTTTCATTGTTCACTTTATCACAAGTGTTCCTCTATTTCAGAAAATCATATCACTGACCACAATTCATCTTATGAGATCTGAGTCCTCAATGCAGTACACCTGTATCAGAGCAGACCATGTCCTTGCTAAACAGTCTACATCACCAAGTGGCTTGGGTGCACTTTTTCTCTCTAACCATGGTTCGGAATCAAGATACCTAGAGATAAGTGTGAGGATATGCTTTCAAACACTGGTCAAACGTTTTCAATTCAACAGACCGTGACAACACCAAAACCAAGAGTCACCCAAGAATTGCAGAATGCGCGTGGCTGTTGTCTTAGGGTTCGCAGTGCGCCTCGCGTTGCTCCTGAGACAGCACCTCACCTCTGGGCAAGTGGGAGCCTGGGACTTGGTGCAGGCAGGACTTATAAAAGCCAGGGTGTGGGAGGGGGCAGGACCAATTTTGTTTACCTCCCTGGCAAGAGTTGGCCCTGGAAGAAAAGAAGGACCCAAACATCTAGAGTGAGTGGACTGAAAAAGGGAACAGAAACCGTGGAATCAGGAAGCAGAGCTGAAAATACTCCCGGAGAAAGCGAAGGTAGAGTGACCTTTGTGATAACCTGAGGGGGAACCAAGGAACAAGAGGGAGCTGCAAGGACCCCGGGGGTGGTTTCCCTTCCGGAATTAGCCTGGGATGTCAACCAACCATGAGGATGCACACGGCCACTTGCTCTAGCTAGCTAAAGCCAAGGTTTAAGACTTCACGGTCTGTTTTTGCAGAGGTGCTGGTGGTTTAATTATCATCCTCTACATGGACAATACTACTGCTTGAATTTGACAAAGCACTGGAGATAATGGAAATGAACATTTAACTTAAAAAGACTCAGACAACTTTTTAATCGACTCTTTAGGGATTTAAACGCAGTATGAGCTATTTAGCCAGTAGTGTGTGTACATTTCTCGTAAATGTAACCTAAAAACGCTGGACTATTCTCCTTTAGTGTAAGATTGAAGATGAGGTTAACGTTCCTGGTATTTGCATCCCTACTGGTACCATCTCATTCTCACTTTCCTCTCCAATCCATCCTCAGCGTTCAGCAAGAGTGAATTTTTTTTTTACGTGTACATCATCATGTCCCTTGCTTAATACCATTCAGTGGTTCCCCAGTGAACTTAAAACCAAGACAAAACACAATTCCTTAGCATGATCTATAAGTCCCTGCACAATCTGTCCCCTGCTTCCCTCTCAAGCCTCAAATTATACTGTTCTTTCCCTCACTCACCATTTTCCTGTTATATAGGCAACCATCACCTCTATTCATATGTTCCATAAATGTTCCAAGCTTTCTTCCACCTTGTGCCTTCCCATGATCTGCCATCTACAAGCTGGAGAACCAAGAAAGCTGATGGTGTAATTTAGTCCACAGGCCTGAGAATCAGGAGTACTGGTGTCCAAGGGCAGGAGAAAATGGATGTCCATTTCAAGCAAAGAGCAAATTTGCCCTTCTTCCACCTTTTTTTCTATTCAGGAACTAAGCAGATTGGGTGTTGCCCACTGGCATTGGTGAGGGTGGTCTGTCTTAGTCTGATTTAGATGCTAATATCCTTTGGAAAGACCCTCACAGACATACCCAGAAATGTTTTACCAGCTATCTGAGCATGCTTAGCCAGAGAAGTTGACACACAAAATTAACCGTCATACTGTCCATCAAATCAGCTCACTAAATATAATGAAAACACAATGATCAACAACAGGAAGATATATCTGGGGGAATTTATTGAACTTTAGAAATCAAGAACACTCCACACAGAGAAAAAGACGGGACAAGTCTCTTTGAATGTAAAAAGTAAAGCTGGCCTCAGAGCTCAGGTCAGCAATATACAATGCCGACAGACAGTGGAGCATCCATTATAGATTCTGAGGAAAAAGATATGTGACCCAAGTCTCTTTGTGCAGCCGAATTTTCATTCATATATTATGACAACATAAAGACAGTCACAAGTACACAAGGACTGGGAGATATATTGCCTTTCTATGTGAATCAAAAAAGTCTGCTTAATGAAGAGAGGATGTAAAATAGGAAGCTATAGTTCTAAATGATTAAAGGTGGGCATTGAATCCACATAAATAAAGTTAAATAACATGGTAGTGATGTTATTAAATACAGAATATAAATTTATATGTAAAAGTTTTTAATTTTTTAATGAAAAATTTTACAAAAATTGTTACAAAGAGAATATAAATGTTTCATGCAAAAATAAAAACATAATGATAATAGACTGAGACTTAAAAATATATACCAATTAAATATACTAGAATGTACCAATTAAAATTAGGAAGAAAAGAAGTGAAGCAAGCAAAAGAAATGTAAGGGTACTAATTTCATCATAACGTTTTCATTTTCTAAATTGAGAAATGAAGAAAGATTTTAAACTATTGTTTAAAGTTGCAAAGGTAGACATTTGTTAGAAATTGAAACAGACTGTGTCTTCTATATGCCTCCCAGGGCAATAAACAATCAAAAACAAGCCAAAATATATAGTGAAAGAAAGAACACAAAGAAAAAAATCAAGGAAACAAAACCCCCAGAAAACATTAAATAGAATTACAAAATTGAAATGAAACGTAGTTATTATAAAATTCAATGCAAATGGAATCAAAAACTAAAGCCAGCTATATGTCCTTAGTGACAAACTTTGAAAGTAAAAGAATGGCCAAGGATACACCAGGCAGCTGCAAACAAAATAAAAGAAAGCAGGGTTTGCAATATTAATATTAAGTTAAATTCAAGGAGAAAAGTATTATAATGCTGAGGTACAAAATTCAAAATGAAAATATATGTTTTATTCATTTTTATATACCAAAAATTATAGCATCTAAATAGATAAAGTAAAAATTGCAGGAAATAAAAGGATAAACTAATTGAAACAAAATAGTAAGGGGAGACTTTAACACACTTTTCTTACTTACTAGTGACTTCCATAGACTAAGTAAATAAACAGACACACACACACACACACACACACACAAACCACTGGATCTCATATAATTAATAGCAATTTCTTTTTTAGTGTCCATATATTTTTCAAAACTTGGGTAACAGATAAAACCTCAGCAAATTCTAAAAAAATAAAAGGTACTGACCATAATTCAATAACAGTAAAATTGAATAGCCAAGGAGAACAATAAAAATCTCTCTGTGGGATTTCCCTGGCGGTCCAGTGGTTAAGAATGTGCACTTCCACTGCCAAAGGTGAGGGTTCAATCCCTGGTCGGGGAACTAAGATCTTGCAGGCCTTGTGCCCCCCCCCCAAAAAAAAGCTCTCCGCTATTAGTAAATGTACAAACATCTCCTAAACTACTCTTAAGCCAAAGGATAAATCAAAACCATAAATGTAGAATAGCTAAAAATAATAACAACAACAATGCAAAATAAATCCTAAAGCTGTACCCAGATGAAAACATCCATTTTAACTTCTTTCACTAACAATCAGTAAAAAATGAAGCAAATGAATTAGGCACCCAAATCAAGAGTTTAGAAAAATAACAACAAAATACACACAAACAGCAAAAGGAATTAATAAAGATAAATGCAGATATAAATGAATTAGCAAACAAAACTCGAAGAATTGATACCTAAAATCAAGAGCTGTTTCTTTAAGTGGAAAGAGAAAAACTCCAGAGTAAAATAAATAAACTACTTGATAGACTAATCAACAAAAAAAGTGAGAAAGCATAAAAACACAAAATTAGAAATAAGAATAGAAAAATAACCATAGATACAAAGGGAGTTAAAAGAATTCAAAACAATATTTTGCACAACTCTGGCTAATACATTTGAAAACCTGAATGAAAAGTCAATCATTATATTTCTGGCCCCCAGGCTGCCAGCCTCCCTTGCCAAAGGGACATCTGCTGGGGGCTTTTGGGAAAGTGTCTGCATTCCAGATAAAGGACAAACATGGATGCCGTAGCCCTTCTTCTTTTTGAACACAGATGTACTCCCAGAGATGCTGCAGTTTCCTTGTAACCTTGAGAGAAAAGCGGAGGCTCAGACGCGGGGCAAGGTTGAGTCACTGAATGAACTAACACCTACCTCCAGGCTTCTAGTTGTTCATTTATCATTATGCTAGAAGTTTTAATCAATGTAATTAGACAAGTGAATTAAATAAGAAATATAAACAATAAATAGGAGAAGGAAAATTATCATTATTTTAGATGCTATGACTGATAGAGTACCTGAGGGAATGAACAAAAAAATATTATTAAAAATATAACTTAATAAGGCAGCTTGCTACAACATTAATACACAAAAATAAATGGCTTTATCACTTAAATATAATCACTAATTAGCAAATATAATGAAAGAAAATATTGGGACTTCCCAGGTGGTCCGGTGGTTAAGACTCTGCGCTTCTAATGTAGGGGGCGCAGTTCAATCCCTGGTCAGGGAACTAAGATCCCATATACCAGACAGTGCGGCCAAAAAAAAAAAAAAAGAAAGAAAATATCCCATTTATAATAGCAACAAGCTGATAAAATAACTAGGAACACATTTGGAAAAACAGGACTTAAAACTGCAAAAATTTACTAGATATATGCAGAAGTATGTGCCCAACAAATGGAAAATTGTCATTCTACTCAAAACCATTTCAAATGTTCATGTATTATACCATAAAGAAATCTCATTTCTCAAAGGTAGAAATCATAAATTCCACTTTCTGACTATAATTGTTAAACTAGAAATTAGTAACTCTAAAACTTGGGACATAAAAAATTCTTTTCTAGATGACATAATTAAAAAAGAAAATTAAATTATAGACTATTTAGAAACTGACAAAAATCAAGACACTACAAATCAGAGTTATTGAGATGTGGCCACAATACTATTGAAAAGAAATTGTATTGCCTTAAGTACATTTATTAGGAAACAGTGAAGACTAAAAATAATAAATGACTAAGCATTTTTAAAGAACTAGAATAAAAAATCTTAAAATTTGTATGGAGACACAAAAGACCCCGAATAGCAAAAGCAGCCTTGAGGGAAAAAAACAGAGCTAGAGGAATCAGACTCCCTGACTTCAGACTATACTACAAAGCTACAGTAATCAAGACAATGTGGTATTGCCACAAAAACAGAAATATAGATCATTGGAACAGGATAGAAAGCCCAGAGATAAACCCACACACCTATGGTCAACTAATCTATGACAAAGGAGGCAAGGATATACAATGGAGAAAAGACAGTCTCTTCAATAAGTGGTGCTGGGAAAACTGGACAGCTACATGTAAAAGAGTGAAATGAGAACACTCCCTAACAGCATACACAAAAATAAACTCAAAATGGATTAAAGACCTAAACGTAAGACTGGACACTATAAAACTCGTAGAGGAAAACACAGGAAGAACACTCATTGACATAAATCACAGCAAGATCTTTTTTGATCCACCTCCTAGAGTAATGGAAATAAAAACAAAAATAAACAAATGGGACCTAATGAAACTTAAAAGCTTTTGCAAAGCAAAGGAAACTACAAACAAGATGAAAAGACAACCCTCAGAATGGGAGAAAATATATTTTTCTTAATTTTTATTTATTTATTGACTTTTTATTTTATTTATTTTATTTTTGGCTGCGTTGGGTCTTCGTTGCAGTGCGCGGGCTTCTCATTGCGGTGGCTTCTCTTGCTGCCGAGCACGGGCTCTAGGCACACGGGCTTCAGTAGTTGTGGCACTCAGGCTCAGTAGTTGTGGCTTGTGGGCTCTAGAGTGCAGGCTCAGTAGTTGTGGTGCCCAGGCTTAGTTGCCCTGCGGCATGTGGGATCTTCCTGGACCAGGGAACAAACCAGTGTCCCCTGCATTGGCAGGTGGATTCTTAACCACTGTGCCACCAAGGAAGCCTGGGAGAAAATATTTGCAAACAAATCAACGGACAAAGGATTAATCTCCAAAATACATAAACAGCTCATGCAGCTCAATATTAAGAAAACAAACAACCCAATCCAAAAATGGGCAGAAGACCTAAATAGACATTTCTCCAAAGAAGACATACAGATGGCCAAGAAGCACATGAAAAGCTGCTCAACATCACTAATTATTAGAGAAATGCAAATCAAAACTACCATGAGGTATCACCTCACACCGCTCAGAATGGGCTTCATCAGAAAATCTACAAATAACAAATGCTGGAGAGGGTGTGGAGAAAAGGGAACCCTCTTGCACTGTTGGTGGGAATGTCAATTGATACAGCCACTATGGAGAACAGTATGGAGGTTCCTTAAAAATCTAAAAATAGAATTACCATATGACCCAGGAATCCCACTACTAGGCATATACCCAGAGAAAACCATAATTCAAAAAGACATATACACCCCAGTGTTCATTGCAGCACTATTTACAATAGCCAGGTCATGGAAGCAACCTAAATGCCCATGAAGAGACGAATGGATAAAGAAGATGTGGTACGTATATACAATGGAATATTGTTCAGCCATAAAAAGGAATGAAATTGGGTCATTTGTAGAGACATGGATGGATCTAGAGACTGTCATACAGAGTGAAGTAAGTCGGAAAGAGAAAAACAAATATCGTATATTAACGAGTATATGTGGAACCTTGAAAAATGGCACAGATGAACCTGTTTGCAGGGCAGAAATGGAGACACTGATGCAGAGAACAAACATATGGACACCAAGGGGGGAAAGTGGCGGGGGCGGGGGCTGGTGAATTGGGAGATTGGGATTGACATATATATACTAATTTGTATAAAATAGATAACTAATAAGAACGTGATGTATAAAAAATAAATAAAATTCAAAAATTCAAAAAAAAAATTTATTTAGGTACTCTGCCCTCAAAACGGTGGAGCATAACTCCTTACTCCTTTAGTGTAAGCTAAGTAGGGTAACTTCCTTCCAAAACGTACAGAATGGAAAGGGGGCAAAAAAGAGTAGCTGTACAGTGGAGAGACCTCCCAAGTACTACCTCAGCCAGGTAGTCAAGAGCAGCATCCATGATCATAAATCATGTGGACAAGATGTACTCTCGACATGATGTGATGAACACGGCCCTTTACCTCTATGATCTTCCTCCCAGTAGCCCGTAACTCCAGTCCTATCATGAAAAAAAATCACACAAATTTCCAGAGAGGGGCACCCAACAAGATGCCTGACCTACACTCCTCAAAACTGTAGAGGTCATCAAAAACAAAGAAGTCTGAGAAACTGCCACAGTCAAGAGGAGCTCAAGGAGACACAAGGATTAAATGTCATGTGATGTCCTGGATGGGATCTTGGAACAGAAAAAGGACATTGGGAAAAAAACTAAAGGAATCTAAATAAACTATGATCTTGTGGGGCCTTTAGGGACTTTCTACCCCCTCACTTGTTCCCGTAAACCAATTCTTCTCCCTATCGTGCGCCACTCCTTCTCCCTATCGAAACCAATTCTTCTCCCTATCGTGCGCCACTCCTTCTCCCTATCGAAACCAATTCTTGGAGTTTTTCAGTTGACGGGGACTTGCCAGACAGCGGGTAATTTTCCAGTTGCCCGTAACAGGTATACGCCCTAACCGCCACAATGAACAGACAACTATAACGGCCAGAAGGTGGGACAAAAGTTCCTAAGCCAATGAATTCAAAAGTCACCACATTTACCCAATCATTGTGAGAATATACCCGCCCTATGAATAAATAAACCTATAAAAAGTATGTGATTCCGCTTTTAGGGGTTCCCCATCGGCCTCCTGCGTGAGGTTCAGGGAACCCCGGTGCATCGGCTCCTAATAAACCTCTTGCGTGTTACAGCGGCTCTCGACTCTTGGCGGTTCTTGGGCGAGTTGGAATCCCTCGTAGACCGTTTGGGTCTAACAATCTTTAATAAAAAGGTATCAATATTGGTTCTTTAATTGCTACAAGTGTGTCATACTGTGTTAACGATAGGAGAAACTGGGAGCCAGGTATATGCGAACTCTCCATCTTTCTGAAAACCTAAACTGTAATTAACAGTAAAGTCTATTTTTAAAAAACTGATAATTGGGGGAGCTAGGATATGGACAAAGCAGCTTGACTCCATTGCTTGTACTATTAACAGAAAATAATGTTCTAGAAAAATAAAAATTATCACAATTTTCTTAACAAAGAGAATTAAAAAACCTAGATAGAACACTAAGCTCAGATAAATGTAACAGGCTGTCAAAATTGTATATCTCCCCTTTTCCCCCTCCCTACAAAAAAAGGCAACAGGACCAAATAGTTTAACAAACAAGTTTTTTCCAAAAGAACCAATGACTCCTGTGACATTTACGTTAAAAAAAAAAAAAAAAAAAAAAAAAAAGGATGGAAGTTTTCCCAACTCATCAGGAGAGCCAGTATATAATCCTCACACCAAACAGGACAAAAATAGCAGACACACATACAAGAAACCAATGCTATTTGTGAACACATATGCAGAATTTGATGTAATAATCAATTTTATGCTGGGGAAGAGCAGAGGTAGGCCAGGGTGTTACCAGAGAGGCCTGGGGGCTGCTGCTATTTAGCAACTAGTATGGAACTAGTTCAATATTTAATAGCTCTCCTTATATTCTGGCTGTCAGCCCTGGTATCAGCCCCTTTATGTTGTATATCTGAGCACACCCGTGTTTTCAAGTCTGTAAGTACAAAGATCAGGGGCTGGAAGGACACAGACCAAACTGCTAACAGGGGTGAGAGGACTGAGACCAGAGCCACGGCTGGTAAAAGAGGGAACTTTTGTTTTAACTCAATAATCTTCTGTTATTTGGGGAGTACAAAACTTGCCCTAACAGATATTAAGATATATTATAGAACTCAGCATTTAAAAAAGTGTCACACTGACTCAGGAATAGGTAGAAATGTCAGTAGATCAGAATACAGTGTCCAGAATAGACTTGAGAATATACAGAAATTTAATGCATGATAAAAGTGGCATTTCAAATCAGGGAGGAAATGATGGATAACTCAGATGTCTAGCCATTTGGAAAACATAAAGTTAAATCTCTATCACATTGTTTACATTGAGATAGATTAAATGCTTCAAAGATTTAAATGTAGACATATAAAACCATGAAAGTACTAAAAGAAGTCATGAGTGACTTGTATAATATTGGCATGGGGAAAGTTTCTCTGATATGTCAAGGAAACTAAAAACCACACAAAACCAGACAGTTAGGCTCCCTAAAAATTAAACACATTTGCACAATAAAGAATACCATAAACAATCAAAGATAAAAGATAAGCTTGGGAACGTATTTGCCACACATGTAGGATAAAAATGTGTGTGCACTGTAAAAAATAAGAAGAAGTGAAAAATCCCAAGACAAACTGGAAAAAGGAAGCGGTGGAAGGAGAAACAGGCACAGTCCTGCTGGAGTGCCACTTAGCGATTCTTCCTCACATATAAAACATGTGTGCTCTTTGGTCTAGGCATTCCACTTCTAGGAGTCGATTCTCTGGACACACTCACAGGAATTGTGGCATTGTTTGTAATAAGAAAAAATGTAGAAAAGCCAAATGTACACTATAGGGTATTGATTAAAGAAGTTGTAGTATATCAATACAATGAAATACTCTGCGACCATCAAAAATAAAAAGGTAAATCTATGTGCACTGACATGAAAGTCTCCAAGATAATTATTTAAGTGAAAAAAAGTTACATAGCAAAGTGGCCACCTTTTTATAAAATAATTAGAATACATACATTTACATAATTATAGAAAAGGATCTTGGAGGAGTATATACCCATCTGGATACAAGGATGATTTCTGAGAAGTGAGAAAAAAGTGGAGCGGAGACATCTCTATTCTGCTTCTTACACTTATGCATAGTTTGAATATTTTTACAGTTTGCATTATACGATAATTAAAATTCAAAAATAATTTTAAAATTGTTAAGATTCTTTTCTCCCTTCCATCTTCTGCATTATTAGAAAAATAAAATTTCCAGAACAGAAAAAGGCAATCAACCTCATTGATTAGTCAGCTGAAGGAGTTCAGCGTCACAGCCAGTCTCAAATTTTTAGCCAGAGTGCTAGCTGGCTGAATGTTCGTAAAGGACATTCAGAAATGGGATTAGGAGAAGAGCCCCAGGGAAAACCATCACAATCTCCCCCACAAACTGGTCCCTAGTCCTTCACTCTCCAAGCAGACTGATGGCATTAGCCGGACAATGAGTGGAGAATAAACAGCTTTGGACAGGAAGCTGCCATTCTGAAAGGAAACTTGGCAGGAGAACTGAACGAATGGAAGCTTTGTGAAGTGAAGAAAGCCCACCAGCTGTGGAGCACTGCTGACGACTGTGGTGTACGAAAAAACACTGGACTTGAGAGTCATGACATTTGTGTTGAGGATCTCCACTGATGCTTGAGTTAGAAAATCAGATAATCTCTTTGAGCTTCGTTTTCTTCATCTGAAAAATGGGATGAATGACACCCATCTCACAGGGCTGTGATGAAAGATTAAACTTAAATATGTGTATGGAACACTTTGTCAATAGAAAGTCGGTGTGCATGTGAAAATTGTTACTCCACTACGTGTGGAATGTGTAAGCCCGTAGAAGGCGGTGGTGGGACCATAACTCTCAGCGCATGGAGATAATACAGCATGGAAAAGCTAGGGCTGCTGGATAAAATACAGGACGCCCGGCTGAATCTGACTTTCAGATAAACAACAAATACCTTCTTAGTATAAGTATGTCCAATGCTAACTGAGCACAAGTTAGCATTTAGTTTGAACTGCTTTCTAGTGTTCTCTCCTCATTTCAGACAAATTAGACACATCTCCCCAAGCACTTTGAGAGCTCTGTGGGAATACAGATCGTATCATATATTTATCTTGGATCCTCCAGGATGCTTGAACACTGTCATGCACATAACTAGTGTGAAATAAATGACAATGAGAGCAAGGATTTGGTTTGGGTGTCATTAGTTCCACTGATACCTTCAGTGCTTGAAAACATATGCTAATATCCTCAGGGTCCCCCCCTCTCATCCAGCTGCCCCGAAACCTGTGAGTCAGCTAGTGCTCACAGGCTCAAATACTGGCCCATTTCCGAGTTAAGGAAAGAAGGTTTCAGAAACTTAGTATGTTCTAAATGGCACTAAGCTCATTCTCGTCTGCTCCCATACCACTGCATAACTTTGGTGTGACTTGAGTTACCCACACTTGGCTTAAAATCTTAAATTCCTCCTATACTCTGTTTTAGTGTTGCTACTTGGTCATGCTTCACTAAGAGATAAATAGAAAATTTTAGACTCTTTTTGCTTTATTAAAAAAGAAGAAAGATAATTTCTACCTTTAAACATGGAAACTCACTCAAGTTTGGCTGGGTTTTAGGCTACCAGATTTTGAAAAGAAGGCAGCCTTTCCAAACACTGGTCCCTGTCATTCTTCTTACTTGGCTCTTTCTTGCTGAAGTTTTCAATGAGGTTTTGGAGCTGTCACAAATGTCCCTGGGTTAAAAGAACATATTAAATCAGTGTTTGGTTAGAAGAAGGGAGGAAAAACCAAAGAATGTAAGAGTTACTCTATCCATAGACAAGATGATAATCTGGATGCACTTTGCATAACACGTGGTGTTTTTTTTGTTTAGTTTTGTTGTTTTTTTAATTTTTCTGTTTTTTGACAGAAGATACAGAACTTTCTATGGAATTCTTTGATGAAACATACACTTGAATCACACAAAAAGAAAATGTGACAAGGAATACTTTGCATACTGAGTTGTGGCCATGATTATGTAGGAGTGTACACCATTTCCAATTAAACAAAGAAATAGGCAGTGGAAAACACTTTGAAAACCAGAGAGTCTCTTTGAAAGAAGAGTGGAATTTGCACTCTACCTTATTCATTAAAGTTAGAAACTGCCATCCCTTTAATGAGCAGCCTGAGGGTGGAGAAAGTGTCTTGAATAGCTATATTCCAGGGAGTACTTGGCATCATCACTGAAACATAATGTGGGATTGCAATTGTGTGGGTTTTTTTCCCAGTGAATAGGAAGTGATCAAAGATAACACTGCCTGAGAAAGAATTAAAATAGTGTAACATTGCATCAAGTTATAGCCAATGCCAATCATTATATGGATGAATGAACAAGATCCTTTAAATAATGGTATAGACGTGCTGTGGCATTCAAAATATAATGACCAACTTCAGTGGGGTTTAAATAAAAATGCGAAAGCATGTGCCCACTCATCTGGCCAGAACATTGAAGTATAAGCACGTCTCTTTAAATAGATCCGTAAGCCACATCCTTCATTTACATCATCTATAAAACACTGGACTACAGGAAGTAAATTAATTCAAAAAAACTGCCTTAGGAATTTTATCTGAGCAATGGGAAATGTTATCTACTAGGAGACTGGAAAAAACTAGGGGCAGAATCAGAAAAAAATAAAGTAAAAAGGATTTCTATAATTACAGTGTGATCACCTTTCCCTCCGTGAAAGGACAGGAAAGGAAAGCACAATACAGGAGTTGAATTCATCATTGTGTAGATGAGAGTTCCTGGCATACAATGCTAGACAGAGCTATTTACTGGAAGAAGTGCTGGTTTATTTACATGCTTAACAGCACCACCTTCTAGCTTCGGCCAACTGACAAATAACAGCACAGCCAGGAAGAGAAAGAAAAGGCCATCGTCCCTATTCCAGAGAGAATCAGAACAGAACAGACAGCGGCTGTCACAAATCCATCCATCTTGACCCGTCATTATAAAATGGAATGTCCAGCTCCTCCAAACATCTCCAAAGAGATAATCTTTCCTTTTTCAGTAACAAGAATCATAGCAAGGAAACTTGACTCTGCATCCAAAAGGAGGGATGAGAGAGGGGGGAAAAAATCGATACTCGCCTAATCTCCATAGCACAACTCTTCCAAAAGATGAGAAAAATAAAATTTAATCTTTGTCAGAGGACTCATAAACAAGGCCAAATGCACCCTTGTGCACGTGACTGAAACAAAGGTGCAAAATATCTGATGTGATAAACAAAGATTGGCTGATGAATGGAGTGAAGTGTTTTAATATAGTAAACAGGAGATCTGAATAAAGAGATCAAAGGAGACCCGAGAGCACAATGCACCCACAATTGCAATTGCTCCCCAGGGAGTGACAAGAATAAAATTGGAAGATTTTGCTCAGAGAGATACTACCACTGATTCTAAACCAGTTGTCTATGCTAATCAAGGCACAGCCTTTGAGCTTCCTCTAAAAGTTTCCACTTTTTTAACTCAGAAAATAATGCTTGAACTTTCAGTTGTTATATATAAATTCTGACAGATATCAAGAGAGGAAATGTGGGCACTGAGCAGGAAAACAGAACATTCAGGACATTGTTCTAGTCTTGCTATTCCTTGCTATGCAAGCTTTGGCAAGTGATTTTTATCTTTGGGCAACGATTTCTAAATTTTACCTGTTTACCTTATCCTAAATATTTGTATTTAGCAATAAAACACACTACCAAAAAAACCCCCCAAAGGCTCATTGTTTTTCCCCATTCAAAACAGACCTGGGTAGAGAGAAAATTCACACGAACTATATTGACAGAGTATCTATATTTTTCTCTTCTCGTTTGACATTTAGTTTACTGAGTGGGATAAAGTCTGTAAAGAGGTTATCTGGGTAACAGTTACTTGTATTATTTTAAAATTTGTTAACAAGGCTATAGTTAATTGGACAGAGATAAAAAATGAATGTGCCCACAATTCTGTTTGAATCTCAGTTGAAGTGGCCCAAGGAATGATGATAAGCTCACAGTGAAGCAGCGCTTGGGAAGGTGGTGATGAAAATGGTGGAAAAAAGGGTGGGTGGGTGGGCATTATCTTTCTAGAAATTGTTAATGCATCCTTCACAGATTAAAGCATTTAGTGTGTTCAGGGAGGGGCCTCACAGATGACGAGCACTCACCAAGGATGTGCGGCATGGGGAACTAAACCCCACGTGGCCATCTTACCCATGACGCGGGCTGAGCCTAGGCGGGGCCTAGGCCAGGGGCTAGGCCATTG
Organism: Phocoena sinus; assembly: GCF_008692025.1. NCBI lineage: Eukaryota > Metazoa > Chordata > Mammalia > Artiodactyla > Phocoenidae > Phocoena > Phocoena sinus. Next base: position 78,511,880 of record NC_045778.1, read on the forward strand.
CCTGGCAACCATTACCCAGCAGTCTTTGCCCGCCCGCCATTGTGCAGCAGCCATTGCCCAGCAGTCTTTGCCCATCTACCATTGGGCAGCAGCCACTACCCAGCAGTCTTTACGTGTCGTCATTACACGGTGGCCATTAACGGCTGCCGTTACCTGCCTTGTGACCAGGAGGCCGCTGCTTCCTGCCACTGTGCAGCAGCCGTTCGTGTCCGTCCCCAGTGACCCAACTGAAGCCGCAGAGCCGCCCATGCCCCAGCTGCGCTCCCGCAGGAGGAGCTGGCTGTGGAGTCTCCCTTCCTGACCCAGGAATCCTTTAGAGCTGTAGGGCCCAGCCTGAGGACCCGTGGCCACTGTTTCCTGAGGAGTTCTGGCAGTCAGGCCCCACCGGGATGTTTTCACAAGGGATCCCAGGTCCTGAGGGGGATGAACTCGTTGGGAGGGAGAGAAAGTGACTTCTCACGTGGGCAGAGGCTGAGACTGTGTGACACCTGACCACGTGGGCAGTTGTCCAAGGCGCCAGCTTGTAAGCAACCACAGGGAAGTCTGGATCCTTCTAGAATTCTAAGGAGAGTCAGAGATTGTTTTCTTTACCACTGTGCATCTCACTTCTGGGGTTGGACGACTTCTTTGAGATGCTGATTTTGGGAAGATTATCTGCTCAAGGGGGTAGGTTAACTATAAACTTCTGACTTGCCCGAATAGGTGTGACCTCAGCCTGCCAATCCCCATCATCGGTGGTTGGCCCACTTCAGCCCTTCTTCCCTCCACCCGTTCACCTCTGCAGTGCTGTCTCACCTACAAGTAAATGCCGGACAAGACAGTTACAGGATTGTGCTCCCGGTGGAGAAAGAGGACTTGGGGGTTAGCAGGAGTGTGTCATTTACATTTTACCCCAGCCCAGAGCTTTGTCACTTTGCTGTGGTGGGACAAAACCCAGGTCACCATGAACTCGAAGAGAACTTGGAGTGGAGCAGGGCCCCAGAGCAGCAGGAGACCTCCGTCACAGCAGCTGGAAAGGAAGGGAGGAACATGGCAAACAGTGCAAGGGTTTCTCGACTCCCTAGGGGGTAGAATTAGAGAAATCTGTTTTATGACTGTCATTGTGACTCTTTTCTCCCCAGGCTGGGTGGCCTGGGAAACATGGAGAACTGAAGTTGCTGTGGTACCTCAGAACTTGGACGTTTGACAGACAAGTGCTGGCAAAGAGACTGCTGGCTTTGGGAGTCATTTTGTAAACAGGCCCCTGTTTGTGCAAGTGTTTGGGGAAGGTCTTAATGTTCAGCTTCTTGTGCAGAATGGGTGACTTAGGTTTCAGAGCCCTGGACCCATCCAAGGCACCACACATTCCCAAAGTCCTATGAATGAGCTCGCCAGACAATCTGAAGGGGTAGACAGACTTCTATGAAGAAATCAACCAGAACCTGGATTGTTCCTATTAATGAAATTTCTAAATCCATGCCAGACCTAAATTCAAATCGTGGACTAGAACTGTATCCTAGAATGGCATAAAAAGAGGAAAGGTTTGGGGTAAAAATATGGCACTTCCATCCTGGAAACAGAATCTCATCTTGGAAGCTTAAAGTTACAAGCTTATCACAATATTTCCAGCATTGACTGATTATGCAAATAAAGTGGTGAATTTATCATTTCATTTTTAAAAGAAAATGTTCTACATCATTTACATCCCTTGGGTTAGGTCGATTTTTTGGTTTTGTTTTGTTTTTTACATTTTTAGGAGAAGGCATTTCTGATGAAAATAAAATTCACGAGGAGAACTCCGTAAGCTCTAGCCCAGAGAAGATTAGCTGCAACTACAAAATAGCATGCCTGACAAGGTTACTTCAAGTTTGTGTACATCTTATTCTTAACACTGTATTCTCTAAAATCGGTGATCTTCAAACAGGAAGAGTGAGACAGAAAAAGTGGAGGGCATGTTGCAGTTTCCAGGGTAAACTCCATAGTGTGCCGAAGAAAGATTATTCTTTAGACTTAATACTTAAATTTTTTTAAAGAAGTACTTTTAAAAAAAAATAATATTTATTTACTTCGTTGCACCAGGTCTTAGTTGTGGCATGCAAACCCCCAGTTGCGGCATCCGTGTGGGACCTAGTTCCCCGACCAGGGATTGAACCCAGTCCCCCTGCACCGGGAGTGCGCAGTATCATCCACTGTACCACCACGGAAGTCCCTAGACTTAACATTTTTGTTTTGTTTTTGTTTTGCGGTGTGCGGGCCTCTCACCGCCGTGGCCTCTCCCGTTGCGGAGCACAGGCTCCGAATGCGCAGGCCCAGCGGCCGTGGCTCACGGGCCCAGCCGCTCTGCGGCATGCGGGGTCCTCCTGGAGCGGGGCACGAACCCGCACCCCCTGCATCGGCTGGCGGACCCCCCAACCACTGCGCCACCAGGGAAGCCCTTAACATTTTTATAATACAAATTACAGAAGTTAAAGCTTGACAAAATCTTTCTGGCTTATGGAGGATATGCAAAGGTTAAAGAGGAAAAGTTAAATTAATTAAAATAAAAAAGACTGAGAAACTATCTTAATATTGAGCTGGTTTGAAGAATTTATCTACTAAGAAGAAAGGTAGAGAAAATAACCATATGGAAGCATAAAATATGGTACAGACTGATGGAAACGTCCTGATATCTGAATTAAAAATCAACATTGCATTAGAAAACTTCAACCATAGATGTTAAATGATAGATCGTACATTTCCAAAATTAAGGGACTAAGATGACTAAATTCACCTTTTCATCCTTATTTTTAAACCAAAATACACTTAGATTTAAATCTGAAAGCACACAAGTGTTCAGGTCCTTCATACTGTGATTTCATTCTGAATAACTGCCTTTTATTTTTGATGCCTATTGTGTCTCTACCTCATGTCACAATTTAACCTCTCTCAGTATGACAGCCAGTAATTAAGAGAACCCATGTTGTGTAGCTTAATGTTTGGTTGTGCTGGTCATGTATATGTGTCATGTATGACACTGTTTCATACCATGCAATTTAATAAACAGCATCACTTGATATGTTTATTTCTAAAGAACAAAAAACCAAGCTACCATCTTTTGAGAGTCAAAACATAGGTTTTCACGGTGATGTTGTGAACAGCAAGATATTTTATACACTACACTATTTTATTATTTGTACGTTACATATAAGAATGTATAAACCTCTAGATTATGTGTATTTTACACATACAAATCTGAATATTATATGCACAAATATGAAATAACCATTTTATAATTATAGTAATTACTTGGATTAATATTTTGTTATCAGTCGTTTTCAACCTTCTTCCCCTTTTTATTCAGTGAAATCTTTCAAAGGAATTCTCATTTGGAAGCCCAATTTGCAAAACAGACCAAGGTGGCTCTGCTCTGATCAAAGTGTTTGTAGGGCCCAAGAGGCAGCAGCCTTCTAGGTTCGGTCTCAATGGCCCTCCAGCCCTTTCACAGGGTTTCTAGTTCTGGAACACTGGAAACCACTGTCATATATAATGCCCTACCTTTGTAGTGGGCTTTTATATATGTTCCAGCGTTTCATCCTCATGATATTGTCAGTGTCATTCCATTTTGCAGATGAGAAAATGGGAAGTCAGATCAATTCATTTTCCCGCTGCCACATAATTATTGAGTGATTCGACCTAGGACTTGAACTCTAACCCCTGACTCCAATGTCATTCCCGTTATTTCCTACTGACTACAACAAGAGAAACATGCTCAGAGTCTCACCCCAAGTAGGATGAGACAGAATTCATGTAAAGCATTTTTCTTAATGTTGTCTCTCTTCAGCAGATATGACTGACGGTCTTCGCATGGGTCACACCTCTGTGGTTTACCCGGGTTACTGATTGCAGAGGCTGTGAGATGTGTGTAATTCCCAGCCTGTAAACCTAGCCCTTTCTCTCCCACTTGAGAAACTGTATTGGACTAGAGGGCATGAGGGTGATGTTATCTGGATCTATTTTTATTTATGAACAAGGTGAACAGTTCACAAATTTCAGTATTTTAATTAATGGTAGAAACAATTGATTTTCATCATCCTAGTTGAGAGACAGTATATCTAAAGAAGTAGAATTAGTGATCATCATCTTGAAAAATATTATTAGAATATAATAATAGAATCAAAAATTACCTTGGTAGGAGAAGAGACTCAGTAGGGGCCAAAGAAAAGAGGAAAATTAAGGAAGAAAAATAAACTGCTTGGGTGTAAGATGGGAAGGGTTTAGTATAACTGAGATTAATGTAGCAATCAGAATTATAACATTTAATACCAGTCAGTGATGAAGCACTTAATTTTGCATGTGGCAAATATATTCAATACTAGTCAGATTTCACCAAATGAGCTTTCCCAGTTCTACATTTTTTCACTTCTGAGGATCTAAAAGGATCCTGGAATGGAGTAAGAAGGCGCTACAACTATCAGGGAAATGCAAAACAAAACCACAAGGTATCACTTCACACCTGTTAGAATGGTTACTATCAAAAAGACAAGAAATAACAAGTGTTGGCAAGAATGTGTAGAAAAGGGAACCCACGTGAACTGTTGGTGGGAATGTAAATTGGTGCAGCCACTGTAGAAAATAGTATGGAGGTTCTTCAAAAAATTAGAAATAGAAGTACCATATGATCCAGCAATTCCACTTCTGGGTTTTTATCTGGAGGAAATGGAAAAACTAACTGGAAAAGTTATATGCACCTCCATAGTCATTGCAGCATTATTTACAACAGCCAAGATATGGAAGCAACCTAAGTGTCCATCGATGGATGAACAGATAAGGAAAATGTGATATATATATATATATATTATATATATTATATATATATATATATATCATGGAGTATTAGTCGTAAGAAAAGAAGCAAATCTTGCCATTTGTGACAACATGGCTGGAGCTTGAGGGCATTACACTGAGTGAAATAAGTCAGATAGAGAAAGACAAATACTGTATGATCTCATTTATGTATGGAGTCTTAAAAAAAACCCAAAAACTGAACTCACAGATACAAAGAACAGATTGATAGTTGCCAGAGGTTGGACAGGAAAAATAGGTGAAGGGGGTCAAAATGTACAAACTTCCAATTAAAGTCATAGGGATGTAATGGACAGCACAGTGACAATAATTTATAATATTGTATATTTGAAAGTTGCTAAGAGAGTAGATCTTTAAGGTTTTTATCACAAGAAAAAAAAGTGTAACTGTGTAGAGATGGATGTTAACTAGATTTATTGTGGTGATCATTTTGCAATATATACAAGTATTGAATCATTATGTTGTACGCCTGAAACTAATATAATGTCATATGTCAATTATATCTCAATAACAAAAAGGAGCCACACCTTAAAACCCCTGAGAAGAAAACAGAATGATTTGAATCTGGAGAAGGGAAAGCTGAGGTTTCAAGTGAACCAGTTTGAGGAGAGAAACATAAAAATTATGAAACCATCTTGTCTCAGTCTCTTAAAGGGCAGGATGAGACGTTTATAGGAAATAGATAAGAGAATTTTGCCACGATGAGGGTGGCAGACAAAATAAGATGGGTGAACAAGTGAAGCTGAGAAACTCATTAAATACAGGAAGAGTTCTCACTTATCTAAACAACTGAAGTTTGTTCTTAAAGACAAAGGTACGGACCAATGAGTCCCCTTGGATCCCTTATATATGGTTTTAGGACTCCTGTGGCCAACAGACTACAAAAGAATTTGTAGCAGAGGAATTATAGACATGTGGCAGTAGTCATGTCCCATGGTATGCTAACAGATGCTACGGGAAAGTTGGTTCGGGTTCAAATAATTTGGGGGAGTACCAGGTTTACAAAAGGTATACAGATGTCTTCAGGACAAGGCTTCTCAGAACGCTTGATATGTTCATGTACATTGTAAAGCTCTCAACACAAGAGAACCAGAAGCATTTTACAAACTTAGTTAAATAACCTTTTTTCCTCCCTCTTTATAACTCACAGAACACTAGAGTTCTGGGGAACACAGTTTGAGAAATGCTGATGTACAGCACTATTTTTTTTTTTTTTTTTTTTGTGGTACGCGGGCCTCTCACTGCTGTGGCCTCTCCCGCTGCGGAGCGCAGGCTCCGGACGCGCAGGCTCAGCGGCCATGGCTCACGGGCCCAGCCACTCCGCGGCACGTGGGATCTTCCCGGACCGGGGCACGCCCTGCATCGGCAGGCGGACTCTCAACCACTGCGCCACCAGGGAAGCCCTGTACAGGACTATTCTTAAGCAAGGATGCATAGTCAGAAAGTTGGCAAATTGCTCCTAATTAATAAGAAAACTCAGTACATCTGGAATCAAACTTTGTAATTTCACACTATCTTTCCCTACCCCAAATTACACAGAGCTAGGGTTCTATGGAATGCCCTTAGTCCTCTGGGTCGTGCTGTTCCAGCCCAACTGTTTTTGCTCACCCAACACAACTTACAAATTCCCACCTTCCTTCCTTTGTTTAACAGACTTTCCCCAGTTAGAATGTCCAGCACTGAGTCCTTGCTAGACACAAATAGAGCACAGAGCTGGTGGCAGGAGAGAAAGAAGGAACTGAAGGATCCTGTCCTGAAGAAGCTTCCAGTCAACACAAAGCCTCTGACCTGAAGCCTTGCCAGTGCTTCCTCTGTGGATGTTACGTTTACACCTCTCTTATAACTCTCGCTATATTTTTCTTTGTACAATAGTTATTTTAGATTTAATATTAATTGAGTGCATTTTCCATGCCAGGCTGTAGAGGACAAGGAAATGAGCCTTGTCTTCAGAGCAGTTAGCATTCAGGTAAAACACAATATGTTAGAAAAGTCATCATTTTTTTTTCTTTTTTGACAAATAAAATTGTATATATTGAAGTGTAAAACATGATGATATGTGTACATTTTGAAATGATCACCACAATAAAGTTAACACATTTCTCACACCCTATAGTTACCTTTTTTTTAAAAAAATAAAGGGCCTTCCCTGGTGGCGGAATGGTTAAGAATCCGCCTGCCAATGCAGGGGACACAGGTTCCAGCCCTGGTCTGGGAAGATTCCACATGCCACAGAGCAACTAAGCCCGTGCGCCACAACTACTGAGCCTGAGCTCTAGAGCCTGTGAGCCACAACTACTAAGCCTATGTGTCACACCTACTGAAGCCCTCGTGCCTACAGCCCGTGCTCCGAAACAAGAGAAGCCACCGCAATAAGAAGCCCGTGCACCACAACAAAGAGTAGCCCCCGCTGCCTGCAGCTAGAGAAAGCTCACGTATGGCAACGAAGACTCAACGCAGCCAAAAAAAATAAATTAATTAATAAAAAAATATGGAATGGGAATTTGCATGTCATTCTTAATGAAGGGGCCATACTAATCTTCATATCATTCCAATTTTAGTGTATGTGCTGCTGAAGCGAGCACTAGTCATTGACTGTTAACACGAGTCTTAGGTCTCCTGACTTATGTAAGTATACAGACATACCCTCATGGCTGTATTTTCCTTCGCCACGTCCCTCCCAGCCTCTAGTCCCATACAGGAAATGAAAGGCTGTTTCCTAATATAGCTTCGAATACATGCTTCTTTGTACACAGAAAGTGACCATGTCTAACATGCCCTGAACATATTTTTTAACTGATTTGAAGGAGAAGTAGGAAATTTAATATTAACGTTGCTCAATATTATATCCTTTTTTTCTTTACAATCTTTTGGGCTTTCCCTTATTTCTTAGTTATTTTCTTCTTCCATATTTTTTACACTTAAAGCTAAATGACACTATTTAGTTACTACTCCACTTAAAGGTAATAACAGGAAGTGAAAATATGAAAAAAATAATTATCAGTATTACTCCTTAGAATTTTGCTTTATGAAAATATTTTTAAAGCTATTACTCATGTTGAAGTTTTAGCATTCATTAATATATGCATTTTGTGCAAACTCTACATTCCCGGTTTGGCTGTTATACACACAAATGAATGAATGTACTTTAATGAATTTGATTAATATGCAGCAGTTTGAGATCCACTTTGTATTATTAGTACAGAAATGCTCCTCATTGAGTGCTGCTGAATCGGAATGGTGTGTCTGCCTGGGAAGGCTGACACACACACACACACATATACTTCACAAATAATGTAAAGCTAAGATTTTCGTAATTATCATAATTCACTCATTAAGATATTAGCAAACTGTCGCATCCACAAAAGATTCTCTGTGCATGGAATTTTCCATCTTTTGCCTGCACCCAAGATATACATGCAGTGCCAGTGCCAGAGAGTGTAAATGGAAACCCTACTTCTGCATTTTATTAGCAAATTTTGCAAACTACAAACAGCTTGATTGTTGTATAAATTTATAGTTGTGCTTGCACATTTGTGATGGTGGTTTTCAGCATGCAAGTTTTATCTGAGAGCTTTTACTTGGAACTGCGCAGAGCAATTCCAAAACCTCAAAACTAAAGGAAAATAAAATTGAAGTGCCTTTACAATTGAGTGATTTATACATTAAACTATTTTTTTTAAACAAGATTAAAAATACTGTGCTCCTAGAAACATTCTCTCCTGGTGGAAGTCACTCAGATGGAAAATTTCATCTATTTCAAACTGATTTTTTGCCTGACTGACTCTCACATATTTTCCTAAAACCTGGTCATGGCAAATGATTTATTCTACTTTAACAATACTGTGCAAGTAGCCAGGAAGAGTCAAGTGCTGCAGGCAGTTGTCCCATTAGGTGCTCAACTATATTTTGACTTTTTTATGCTTACACATACTTATTCTTTTCTTTCCTTCTGATCCCCTACTCAGCAGCACTTTCTTCTAGATGAAAATATCTGCATATTTCTGTACCAGGAATACTTAGCCAAATCTGAACTATAGAATGCATTTTAGATCAAAATTCCAAATAAGGATAAGGTGGGAAAACCCATTTTCCTACAGTTTAAGAGCTAATAGAGGGAGCTCAGGTATGGTGTATAAAGGGTGCACCTATTTTCAATGTCCTTCCCATAGTAACCCTCCCCCCTCCTCGGTGCAGTGGCATCTGTGCCACCACAGTGCCCCTAGTGACAGGGATGCTCTGCATCTTATTAAAGATGACTGGTCTAAACGGAGCTACCTGGCTACAACACACAAGGCCATTCTTCACTTAGATAATTGTTGCTTTTCTTCAGATTTTAATCTCTCTTAATTGAAAAATAATTTTTTCTTCAACTATTATTGTCATTGACTCACCATCCTCTGTGGCAACATATATTCCTTTTGAAAAACTGATTTTAAAGAAAACAAACAGCATGTAAAATTTTCTTACAGAAACAATTGCTAGGTGAAAAAGTTAATGGGAGTCTGGTATTCTCTGAATGGGCTCATGTCATAATCTTAAAATAAAAAAAGAATTATGATCTCAAGTAGTATGTGAGAAAGCTACAGAAGTAAATCCAAACTTTGATATTTGGAATTTTCTTTGGCTATAGCAATAGCTGGTGAGTTTTCTCCAGGGGTAGACGCTCAGCTATTTTGATTCTACTAAACAAATCAAAGGAGCCACCATTATTTTTCTAAATAGCAGTACAAAAAAACCAAACACACACACACACATACACACACACACACACACACAAAGAAAAACATAAAAAACCCTCACATTCCAGACCAGGTTCTTACCTTGATCCACTTACACTCATGTAGAAATTCCTTAAGTGAAGGAATTTGGAGGTTCCCACGGCAGCATTGGGCAAGCCACAGAGAAGGGTGACTTGGCCAGTTAAGCCCACCTCAAATGACCGTGTAACTCATTTTCTGATGACAGAAAATGAAAAAAGGCATTAAGGCTCAAGCTTCTTCCTTTATAATGCCTCATTTGAAATAAAGAGGTCAAGAAAAAGAATTCTTTCTTGCTACCCTGACACAGGCCATCAGGGACTAGAGAGAGATAATGTGTTAATACTGTTAACCAAATGCTACTGTGGCCCTTATTACCTCAGGACTATTTTACTAATTCCAAGATACTTTAATTAAAATGAAAAAAAATTATGATGCTCTCTAGAAATCATTTTTGTCTCTTTCCAGCTGTCCAGTGACATATTTTTAATCTTGTAAAGTCACTTGTTTATAATTTAAACTAAAGTTTAGTTACGCACAGCTTGTTTACCTGTACATACTGGCTAATTTGTAATGACAGAAGAGAAAGCTAACAGAGTACCACTAACTCTTGTGAAGAAAGTGCAATTAATAGCATTCTGCCCCTGATTCGGGAAAATATATGTTGTGCATACATCAATCAGGGTACTGTTGTAAATAACAGAAGGTACTTTTATTATTTTAGGCAGTTAGGGATGTTATACAGGGAATTAGAAACTTAAACATTCGTTAGAAGAGCAGGCTCTCCACTGACCTTCAGGAATGACTCCCAGGACAGTTTTGTAGAACCTAGCTTCCAAGGGCAATGAGTCAGGAAGCTGCAGCAGTAACTACCACCCCCAGGGTCACTGCAGATCTCCGATTTTGGTGGCTTTCCAGGGATCACGAGGCCACCACTGCAATTATTGGCTCTAGGGAGTCACCACTTAGGCTGCAATCTGCTGATGAGAAATTGCAGCTGGAAATCCTCACCTCAGGACCACACTGTGCCTGCTAAATGCACAGGAGGAAATGGATGTCTCCTTGCATCCTAGCCTCTGCCTCCATTGAACTCAGCTCTGCATGCAGGTCTCATGAAGGTGCATCTGATTGGTCAAACCTAGATCACATTGGTTTCTTTAGCTGCAAGGGAGTCTGGGAAATGTAGGTTTTGTTTTCATTTTTTGCCACGACTCAAAGCTTAAAGATCTGGTTCTGCTGTTCAGTTTCTCAAACTGAAACTCATTGGAAAAATAATGTATAACGTTACTTGTTTTATTATAGCAATTCCTAATTAAAGCAGTATTTAATGCAATTTCCAGGATTTTTTTTTTTGAGTATTCTGTTATTACTGCATTACCTTGGGCATTGGGAAGATGTAGTATATGTTGCTTGTTCCTTATAAAAATAAGTAAGCACAATAAAAAGGATGCTAAACGTCAAAAAAAATTTTTTTTCAACCCAAGAAAGCATACTAGCAGGAGATAAGAACAGAATTGAGATATTCAGCTTATCAAATCTACCCCCAAACTCATAGACTTTCTACTATGTCAGCCATGCATAAAATCCTTCAGAGTTTCTTTGCTTTTTAAAATTGGTGTTATTCCTACTTTTATCTTTTGGGGGCTCTTACAGATAGTTACTGTAAAGTGATTTTTGAGATGGCTCTATCACTCCAATTTTGTCAGGAGTAAATCGGTCTCCTGATCTAATAGAGAGAATAATGTCCCCCTACAAAGATGTTTACATCCTAATCCTGTGAATATGTTACATAACATGGAAAAGGAGAATTAAGGTTGCAGATAAAATTAAGGCTGTTCATCAATGGACTTGAAGACAGAGAGTTTATCCCAGATTATCTAGGTGGGCCTGATATATTCACAAGGGTCCTTAATGTAGAAGATGGAGGAAGAAGAGTTCAGTGTGATGCAATGTGAGAACCTGACCCACTGTTGCTGGTTTTGAAGGTGGAGGAAGGAGCCATGAGCCAGGGGATGCAGGCAGCCTCGAGGAGCTGGAGAGGGCAAGGTAGTGGATGCTCCCCAGAACCTCCAGTGAGGAATCAGCCTCCCGGCACCCAGCTTTTACCACACTGAGGTCCGGTTCAGTCTTCTGAACTACAAAACCATAACATAATAAATCTGTGTTGTGTTAAGTCACTGAGTTTGTGGTAATTTGTTACAGCAGCAACAGGAAACTAATACATCGGACATTTGAGATTGGGGGCTCCTTTTCTGAGTGTCGCTCTTTTGACATTTTAGCTTGCAGGTTCATCTTGAGTGGTGTTCTCCCCCTCTCTATATACTTCCCCTACCCTGTCTCCCTGTTTGTGGACATTAGGAGGCTCCCTGGGACCCCTAGGGACTCCCTGGGATCCCTAGGTCTTAACCTAGTAATTCCGTGTCCATTCCCACAGTGGTGCTGGTGCCGTCCCAGGACCAGCCACTGGACCAGAGGACAGCTTGGCCCAAGAGTTGTCACTGCTGCTGCTCTGCTTCCTTCTGCCACCGCCACAGTCAGTGGATGGCAATTAGGGGTTTGGGGGGCTCCTCTCACATATTAAAAGCATGACCCAGCTCTTAATTGTGTTCAGAAAGCCCAACTTTGTCTCCAGCTGTACCCAGGATGCTCCTGTCCAGGTTGCCCCACAGGGGTCAGATCCCTACCGCCCTGCCTGCTCCAGTGCTCAAAGCCCCGTAGACGTCTGGCTCATGACACTTTCTGCTCTGTAGTTCTGTTTCTGGTCTGTTAGGATGTTTAGCTTATTTTTCAGCTTAGCCGTATTTTTACACTTATATATTTAATTTAATTTGTAAAATACATATGATATATTGGCTGCGTATCTTGTCATTGCTGTGTCTGGAGCAGAGGGGAGACATTCCAAGCACCACCTTCACCACAAGACCACCACATGCTGTATGTATGATGATTAACATTTCACAGAGCACTGTGTCCCAGGTTTGCACCATGTTTTAGTTGAAGAGAAAATATAGTGAGTGGTTAGATATTTCCATTGTTCTCAGTGATTTGCTTTCTGTATTCTCAGGGATGTCACTTTCTCTAACAAATAATACCCTCTTGGCAAAGGCTTGGATGGTTGAAAATGATGAGAAAATTTCATTGTATGGCACCTCAAGGTGGTTGTTCCAGAAATTCATCTTAAAACTTGCTATTTCAGGAAACTGGCTCAGCTCCTCTGCTTTTTCTGTAATCCATCAATTCCATAAATTGGCTAGGCGTTCCTGGAGGATGATTGTTAGGGTCAGGAGCGGGGAGGAACAGAACACCAGGTGTTACGTTAAAAAAGGTGGCATAAGTCCCTGGTTTCGTCATGTACTTTAAGAGTGTGGAAAATAGCTGTTCACGGTTAACACCAGAAGTGCTCATTAAACTGATTTTTGTTGAGAATGATTCCCCCTCAAATGTCTCAGGCTATCAAGTAGGTAAAATTCTATCAGGATTATGATTTTCACCAAGTTACAAGTTACAAGAAATGATACTTGAAATAAAGGCTTTGCAGGCAAATTAAAATAGTAATAATTTCAGTTAATGTAATGGTAACTTTTTTTTAATCCCTTTATATTATTCAGCCAAAATTACATATTTGGAAAAAAAATGAGCTACTAAAGAAGATTTCCTAATTGTATGTAATATGCCTGAAGGCATATGACAGATGTAACTCAGATGCCTGGATGGAGAGGAAGATGGCTCTGATGATGATATTGTACAACAGAACTACATTTTAGTCACAAACAGTCAGAAAAAGGAAGCTGGGAATATGTTGCAGCTTCCACAGTAAGCTCTGTAATCCTGGCTACACTCTGGAGATCACAAAACTACATGTGCATGTTTCTCTGTAAGCCCCCTCACCTTGCAGATCAAATTTTGACACCTAACGTCTCAGTATTTCTCAAGTGATAGCACTTATTTTTCCTGAAATTCAGTCGAGTCTCTTGCCTTCTTTGTTTAGTTTATGCCAATGTGGTATTATCTCAGCTGGCTCATTTTGACTCATCCCGCGTTATCTACAGGGAACAAAGCCCCAAAACTGTTTCTTGAGGTGAAAGGAGAATTAGTTAAACCAAACATGAATCCTTTTAACTATTTATAAGTAGGAATAACTGTTTTAAGATGGTTTTTAAAAAAATTTTATCTTGTTGAGCTACACCATGTTATCTATCTATCCATCAGTGAAAGTGTCTACATTTACTACAGTTCAATGGCCACAGGCTTTTGTATAGAATTTCAAAAATTTGACAAATGACTAAAAACAGAAACTTCAGGAAACTGTGTACTGTTTTGCAGTCTAACTCAGGTGAGTAAATCTAGAATATTTTTTTAATGTTCAGGCAGGGTTTGTAGACCAGACTGGCAAAGGCTCCTATAAAAGTAAGTCTCAGGGTGGTGACCCCTTCCCTTCCCAAGTCCCATGGTTTCTTTTCTTGCCCTTGCTGACTCAGGGGTCAGATGCCATCACCTCTGATTTTAGAATTCCCAAGATAAAGGCTCAGAATCCATCTGGGCCACACTGTTGTGAGCTCTGCTTCCTCACTGGCCTCAGAGCTCATCATGGTACTTTCTCTTTCAAGGAGGCTGACTCCCTTCCCACCTGCCCATCTTCCCCTTCCACTGGGCCAAGTGCATTCCTCTGGGATGGCTGGGACAATAGAGGCTTCTGGGGTAGCCTGAGCTTCCAAACAGGCTTTTGGGCTGGTGAGTCCATGTTCACAGTCCACTCTCCCTACTGGGCCTGTAGGCTATTTACGCCTGTCTCCACAAACCCTCAGGGCCAGCTTCATGATTGCTTTTCAGTTGGGTCTCAGCACTAGCAAAGCACAGCTGTGGACTCTAGCCTGCTATTTGGCCAGGGTTATCACTGGCTTGGGTTTAATACACCCAAGGGAGAGACTGGAGACGAGAGAGCAAAAAGGAATAAACAGTTGTTTCTCTGGCCTTGGTCAGAAGTCTCTCCAACTGTTTCCAGACATTTGGAGAAGCACTCCATGTTCAGGCTGAGCTCAGGGCTCAAGTCTTTCCAGAAGACACAGGAAGATGGAGACCTATTCCTAACTTCAGCCCAGACTTTGTAAGAAGGCCTCCACCTCACTGCAAAGGCTGGGCAAGGTACCTTCAGAAGAGAAAAGGTCCCTGCTTTTGCTTGTTTCCTCGAAGGGCCCCCCTGAATGACGGAATCATCCTAGCTAAGAGGAGGAGACAGCTAGCACTCGCGGGCGAAACCAACACCAGATACTGTATGAGGATCAAGCTGTGGTTCTTCAGATGACAATGTAACACTTAGACCAAGGCCAAGAATTAGGCTGAGCTGGGATGCTACAGAGTACCCTCTGACCTCTTACCATTTCATGATACCAGAGATCTGCCCTCCTGTCTTTACTTTCCCCGTGAAATAAAGATGATGGATATAATCCTTTTTTTCCCCACAAGAGAAAGGGTCTGTGCAGATATCTATCTACAGTTTAACTTCTTGTTTGTCAAGCTATATGTGTGGAGACTTCTGTGTGCAATGGGGGAGGAAAGAGAGAGACATTTAGTGTTGTGAAAGAGTCCTGCTCTGAATAGCTAGGACTGGATTTGTCTCTCATGAGCCGATGCTCCTGAGTTCTCAATTTATTCCTCTGCAAAGAGGGTTGAAAATAAAAAAGCTCTGTTGACTCCCCGATTTTGTAAAGAGGAGCAGGTTGGAAAAGGGATGCGTAAGCTCACAGAAAAGAAGTTTACAAACGTGTTTAAGAAATACCTCGTGAGCATCACAGTGCAAGGCCCTGGAGATCAGCAATGAGGAAGACACTGGCCCTACCTCCTGGAGACCAACGGTCTCAGCCATTAAGAGGTAAAGTCACTGCCCCCCAAAGACATGGCATTATTAGTATTATCCTCTGTTAGTGACTTTAGTCCAGTGTCCATGTTGCTGCAGGGTTACTTTTTTTCAATAATGATCCATATGCTTTTTCCCCTCCCCTCTGCCTAATTCTTTCCTTGTATCTTCCTCTTCTTGCAAAACTGAAGGTAGTGCTTGGGGGAAATAAGGGACAGTTGGTTCTGGGAAATACGGCAGGGATCAGGGAAGGCTTGCAGGCAGAAGGGGCATCTTAGTTGAGGCCTGAAGGATGAGCTGGATTTGATCAGGCCGAAGGGGATTGGAAGTGACAGAGGAAGAAGTCCAGGCTGAGAGAAAACAGCGTGTGCAGAAGCCTAGGCTGAGAGAGAACACTGGGCATTCGGAGAAATGTTAGTAATCAGGGGTGATTGTAATAAAGAGTCCAAAGGATCGGGGAAAAAGGGGTGCAAATGATGAACATTTTCACATATCTGGACAACAGGCACATGGAAGAGAGATTAGCGGCTAGCTAGCTCTAGGGGGCAGAACCAGAATCAAAGTGTAGAAATCCAGTGAAAAGCACATTGACTAAAAATTAAATTATAATAATGGCTTCCACTTAGCTTTTACAATATGCCGGAAACTGTGTTAAGGGTTTTATATCCATTATCTTGTTGGATCCTCAAAACAACCCTTTGAGGTAAACGTCATGAGGAAACAGAGACAGGTTAAATTAAATAGCTCAGGGTCACACAGGGAGGACAGGGCAGAGCTGGGATTCCAGAGTTGATGCTCCTGGTCTCCAACCTCAAACTGCTTCCTTGTGAGAATTATGCAGTCACAGAGCAAATGTGTAACTCTGAGAGTTTCCCATCACTGCAGGTGTTTAACCATGTGGCTGGGGTATTGTGGAGAATCCAGACATCAAGGAGAACCAGTAACTTTCTGAGAGTCTTCCTTTTGTGAGATTCAGGGATTCAGTGACGTGTCAGCAGCTGCATATGTAAACTAGCCCTCAAAGACAACCACCTTCTGCATCTGGGGCAGCTTCACTGTCGTGTGCAATGGGCTCTCCTGGGGTACCTTTAAGGGGGGTGTTTGTTATCAGTCTCCGTTGCAGAAGAGGATATAGTGAGCACCGAAAAGGAGGCGGAGTGAAATGGACGGAATTAGGGCAGCTCAAACCTCCAGTAAAGACATGCATCTTTCACAAACATCTGCTTTAGCTAATGCTGGCCTTGGGCAGTATTAAATTATGTATTCAGCTCTTAAACTATCACAGATTCATGTTTCAAGAACATAACCGTGGAAAATACTGCACCAGTAGCAGAAAAAAAACAGCCTAGCTCATTTTGGATTAAAAAATTTTTGGTGGATTTCTATGATAATTCTTCATTTTCTTTCAAATTAAAGGGCATTGTGGGAGACCAAATAGGTTAGAATGCATAGAATTTTTTGCACTGACTTATTGAAAAAAAAGAATAAAAAATTGCTTCTTTTGCTCACCATTCAGTGGAGGGTATCCAAATAACAAACAACAATAAATTACACAATGAATTCGGGAATCTTAGGGATAGAGTGACCTTAGAAAGCATTTTGATGTATTTTCTAGAACGTGGGAACTGCCTTTTATTTATAGTGAAGTGCTCCTCTAAGGTCTCAAATCATGATCTATGTAACCTGGGTAGCCCAACTCCTATCCTTGTACCAGCATTTTCTTAAGACAGTCATAGACTATCACGGTATGAGGACTTCACCTGTGAATTAAGGTGGGGAGTGGGGTGGATGGAGGAGGACTCCCTTTTATCATCAATCTCGACACATTTAGTGGTTAGTAGTCAGAAAACAGTATCTGAAGTTTACCAAAATGTGTGTTTTTCAGAAATCCCAATAAATTAAAACTGAGTCACCAACAAAAATCTGCTTTGTAATGGCAACCCGAGGTCCTTGTATGCTGATGGAAGATATCTTCCAGAGTGATAACATGCCAGGTGTCACCTCAAGCAAAACTCAGAGTTGATTCTCTTCTCTCTTTAGCATGAGCAAGATATTTTCATTCCCTCTCCCTTTCCTCTCTCTCCAAACACATAACAGCTTTCATATCCCCTAAGTACTTACTCATTTAAAATCCTGCCTTCTGAACTCTTTCTGGTTCTTTCTTTCATGAAGGAGAAAATTAATCTCTTACGTATGTTATCAGCAATACGTGCAGAGCATATGCTCTTAAAAAAGTTGGGATAAACCAAAATTTTTAAAACAACATTCAAAGTCATTACTTTTGCAGCAATCGTCTCCTACTTTACTCCTTCCATAAATATTTAAATAAATGTTTAGATCATTTTTGTTTAAAGAAAGATATGCCACTAGCCTTATAGAAAAGAATTTTTCTGGCAACTTGAAAATGTATTTACAATAAATGGATAGTAAAGATTTTACAATAAGGGTCCTATGAGTAACAAAATATTTCAGCTGTCAAGGAGCAGGCAGGTGGGCAGGTGGTTCTTCTTAAACGGAATTCAACCCACTGACGCCAGCCATGGTCCAATTGAGGGGACCGCTGTGGATCAGGGCAGGGAAGACAGAGCTGGAAGGAGACAGTTACAGCTGCAGCGAACTGAAAACATCTCTGCTCATTTCCTCTCTGGTCTAGAGCGCACAGGAGAAGCACTGATCTTTGCCAGCCAGCCCCAAACACACCCTGTAAGAGGAAGATGAATCAAACTCAGCAGAAGCGCGCTTGCTCCCATGGCTGCTGAGGAAGCAGGGAGGATTTTGGCGTGGGGGACAGCAGGACCGATGGTGTCTGAGGTGGGCAGGTGGGGTGATGCTGGTCGGTGCCCAGAGGCCATCAGAGGCTGGGACTTTCAGGCCTGCCCCCACGGGTGCCCAGCGGCAGTCTCAGCACGGCAGTCCGACCTTCCAGGGCTTCTGGACACCCTGATGCCTCTGTGCCAGGGATTACGTGGCTGGAAGAGGTGTAGGAGCCAATCAAGGTTCTTTCTGACGACGACATTTCTCTCTGAGGCCTTCCACTGGTTTAAGTGACTGAGCATCACTGAATAGTATCAGTCATGTCAAGCTGTCCAAACTCACACGAGTGTCTTTGTTAAGCACTTTATTCCTCCAAGTCAGCACAAAATTTGAGGTCTGTAGGATGTTCTGTCAACGTTTTTGTTTCCTTTTTCCCTCCAAAAGCCATTTTTCAGGTTGCGTATTTGTGTATGTGTGTTAAAACTAAAGACGTCTGTCAAACATGTTTCATTTAAATGGTTTTCGTGTTTGTCTCTTCATGGATAGGGAACTGTTCTATTTTCCTTTGCTGTTTGTCTTCCTTCATTTGGCAAAGCCATCCCCTCTTCCCCCAGTGATTTAGAACAGAGAGGAAAGTAATATCAGGCCTTAATTTAACAGCAGAACTACATCTGCCATTAGACAACTTTTACTTCCTCTCTGAGTAGCAGAGAAACTGTCTTTCCTCAACAGAAATGTCAAATGAACACAGTCCTTAAATAAGAACACGGATTTGACCTTTACCGGATGTCGTTATTCTTTAACATTCTTCAAAGATACACACTTGAAAACGTTAAGACTTAACTGATACCCAGCATGGATGTTTCATTGTCCGTTGTTCCTAAGCGGCCAGAGGCTTTCTTATGTGGACAAAATGACTATTTCTGTCATAGTGGAGCACAATTATTTATTCACCTAGCAGAGCAGAGGAAATAATTTTCAAACTAAAAACACAAAATGGGTTGTTTCTACCACAAACTTCCCACAGAAATGGGAATCTTACTTCCTAAGTAGAACCAGACCCTCGCTCCATTCTCTGCCCAGCAGAAAAATTACATGGCTTTTAGCTTTAATGGCCTTTTAGGCTTGTCGCCAAAAGAAGTTCCAAAAAAACTTTTCTGGTCCCAATTTGCCCTCTCAGCCCAGTTCTTTCGTAAGCAGGAAGGAGAGATCCTGGAGAGTATCCAAAGCCAGGCTCTATGAAGCGAAGCCCGAGGCCAAAGAACCGCTCCACACAATTGAGAGGAGAGAAAAAGGAGGCCCACGACCACAGAGAGTCCGACTCTGACAGAGCAGGCTTCAGGGTGGTGGGCACGGCTTAACTGATGGAGTGACTGCCGGGTACGTGTGTTCCTGACGTTGTACAGACTGATACGTGGCTGCCGAGGTGGGGCTGGGGAAGCACCTGGACCAAGTGCACGTAGAGATGTGGCTGACGCCCTCGTCTGTTGTCGCTGTGCTGTGTCCTCATCCATTTCTGTCTTCAGTAAACAAACGCTGCTTTAGTTTTTTCTTTAAAGCTTTGCATTTTTACCTGAACATTTCACATGTCAGTCCTGAGCTGCTCCTGAGGATGAAGCAGAGAACGCTTCTCCGATTCTTCACAGGCATCTCCAAGCTACCGGAATTTCAGGAGAAGAACATAAGAGTATTCACGCCAAGGCCACAGGGGAATTTGAGAGTAATGCCCATACGTGCCTGGTTAGACATTATTCTCTCTGTTAGCTCAGCTTCCTCACTCTTAAGACAACTGTAACTGTTACAGCTGTGCCTCTGTGACAACCACGTCACACACAGGCTTCACCTCCAAAACTCTGGCATTCCATCTGGTTCTCTTCATTGATTCAGCACCCATTTCCACACCACTGACGCACTGTGAGAGACTCGAGGTCGAATTCCGTTCAGTACCTGCCTTCAAAGAACTTAGAGTTACCCAGAGAGGTATCATCATAAGATAGCACAAAGGACAGGAGTAGCCATCATGATCTGCCCAAAGCAGTGAGGGCCATTAGGAAGGCACTGGAAAACAGCAGTTCTTCACAGGAGGGGAGGGTTGCTTCAGCTGTGGTGATCAACGATGACTGAAAGGCGGGAGCTGCACCTGAGGAGGCCTTGAAGGATCCGTGGGCTGAGATCTGCAGAGGCTGAGGGCGGGCATTCCAATTTGAGCCGAGGAAGCATGGAGCATCATTTTCTCTTTTTTTTTTTTTTTTTTTTTTGCGGTCCGCGGGCCTCTCGTTGTGGCCTCTCCCGTTGCGGAGCACAGGCTCTGTACGCGCAGGCTCAGTGGCCATGGCTCACGGGCCCAGCCGCTCCGCGGCATGTGGGATCTTCCCAGACCGGGGCACGAACCCGTGTCCCCTGCATCGGCAGGCGGACTCCCAACCACTGCGCCCCCAGGGAAGCCCGCATCATTTTCTTTTCACTTCCTCCAGCCAGGTCGGTTCCTGACGGAGCAGGGAAATATCTCAGTAATGTTGGTGGATGTGCTCCAGGCACTTGTTTACTCCACTACAGCCAGCCAGGTTAAAAAAATGTAAAGCTGACACAAATAGACAAAAATAAAACAAAAGGTTAAAATGATCTGGATTTGAAGAACTTTAAAAAAATCTCTCTAAAACAAAAAAGGGGGTGCCCTGGTAGTATCAATGCGTAATTTGGCTGGGTTCTAAGTCATGTCTGAGTGCTCCCTGAGCCTGGCTTGGAGTGACTGGAACGTTCCTTATGTCTGCGGGATTCTCAGACACAACAGGAAGATGAGAGCCCTGCCCTGGATGCCTCTGGAGATGGAGCTTGTGTGACTGTTTTCAAAATAAAAGATGATTCCCGAGAATCAGAAAGCTGCAAATGCTGTGACAAACTTACAGCCTTGGGTTTTGTACGAACAAATCTGAACCTGTGACCGGAATGTTCTCACAGTTATTTAAGTTCCCAGAGTGTGTCGAGTCTTCCTCCTAACCATATCATTATTGTTGAAATGTAAGAAAAAGAAAGCTGAGAAATGGCATCCTTCTGAATAAGTGTCAGAGAGCCAAAAATGTAATAGTCCATCATAAGCATTTCCAAACCTTTCAAATATAAGACAACACAGTTAAATCATTTTTATTACAGGCATAAAATAAAAATTAGTATAAAATATTAAATGTTTATGAGCACAGACTCTGCTTTTAACAATTTACAATTTAGATGGGACGATTTAGCAATTAAATTATCTCATAATTACTCTCCTTGATATATTAAGTTCACTAAATTTCACCTTCAGTCATTTAATGGCAAAAGACAATGGTATTTTTAGTCCTATTTAAAATATTAGCTCTATAGTCAAGAAAACTCTTCTACCAGAAGTCTTTTCTTTCTCAGTTCACTAGTTTCTAAATGGTGCACATGAGACAATGGCAAGGTTTAAAACCCTGGGGTGGGGGGTGGCAGTGGGCAGAGAGTGCATTACATTTCATGCCCAGTATGGCAGCTACACCCTGGAATTTCTGTCTTCCGCCCAATTTAAGAAAGAGTGGCTTGGGGAAAGGCAGCATTTGCAATGCAGACGGTTGTGAAGGTTGCAAAGGCCCTTTGTGCAGGCCTCCCAGTACACAGGAGCAGCTGACTGCGCACATTTATGTTACACCTGTAGCAGGGTGACAGCTTTCATTCTGGGAGGCCAGGTGGAGCAGGAGAGTGGACTGTTCCCTTCAGGCCATATTAGAAGGCTCCATTACCACACACACCCCCAGCCCACTTTCTGAGACCAGGCAGCCTCCAGAAAGCCCACGGAGGTACAATGTCTTACTAAGGCAGTACGAACAGGTAAAGAGGTTGATAAAAATCCAATGCAAAAGCTGGTCAGCGGGCTTGAGCAAAACAGCATCTGTGAGCGGTAGGTGGAACTGCAGTGTCCCAGAGCAGGGGTTTGCACGTGACTGGCATGAGCAGGGTGTCCGTGCTTCTGGGAAGGTAGCTTCCCAGTGCGGGATGTCAGGATGGGCAAAAAAGGCATCTCTGTGGGAGGGCAGGGGCTGGAGGTGGGCTGATGAAGAGGGTCAGAGACTGAATGAGTGAAGAGGGCATTCACATTGGATTCTGATTAACTAAGTACTGTGTTAAGGATAATGGGAGCTAGGTTTCTCATTGTCTGAGAAGGGAGTTACAATTATGGAAAAGAAGAGAGCTAAAAGTTTTCACATGTTGGTATGAACCATGGTTTTCAATACATCTAGATAGATATAGAAAAATACAATATGTGTATGTATATATATTTCCTACTTCTGTCCACCAAAAAGGACCTGGAAACAGGGACATCTCAATAGTACTGAGCACATCTAGCACCCAGATATTGGTTTCTAAATACCAATCTTTACTAAAAGAAACCAGGGCACCTTGGAGAAATGGCTGATTCCATGGCTGGTACAGAGAAAGAACAAAATGAGCTTAGAGTTTCTTTTTGTGCCCAGAAGTAAGAAAGTGCTTAAAGAACGATGAGGACGTGCCAAAAGGACACAGGAACCAGACTGAAGGGGCTCTCACTGGCCAAATCTGGTATAATTTGAGGATCAAACTAAATAATTTTAGTAATGAATTATAACCCATTACATAAAATAGGAAACCATGAGTTCACAGTGATATAAATAAACGAATGAGTAAGTTGAAGGTATGATGAGGAATTAGATGTTTACATGGTCTCAAAACACCTCCCCCCAAAATACTTATTCATTACAAATAGAAAAAGAGAACTTCTACAGTGGAGAAGCCTGGCAGATTCCACCCTAACCGAAGGATCAAAGTAGGCAATATCAGTAATGGAACAAACTGAGACTGTATATGCCACCTGCATCATGCCTATGGTTTTCCTGCCACAGATATGTATTGTGACTCTAATCACAAGGAAATAGGAAACCCAAATGGAAGGAAATTCCACAAAATAACTGGCCTATAATCTTTAAAGTGTCAAGGTCATGATAATCAAGGAAAGACCAAAGAGATTAAAAGAAATGACAACTGGGAGTTCCCTGGTGGTCCAGTGGTAAAGGATGGCCTTCCAATGCAGGGGACGTGGCTTCAATCCCTGGTCGGGGAACTGAGATCCCACATGCCACAGAGGAACTAAGCCCTCGCACCATAACTACTGAGCCCGTGCATCTCAACTGGAGAGCCCACATGCCACAAACTACAGAGCCCACACTCTCTGGAGCTTGTGCGCCACAACTAGAGGGAGGAAATCCGCATGCCACAACTAGAGAGAAGTCTGGGCACCACAACTAGAGAGAAGCCCACACGCAACAATGAAGATCGCCTGTGCCGCGATGAAGACCAGACACAGCCAAAAATAAAATAAATAAAGATACCTACACCAACCAACTTCTAAAAAAAAAGAAAGAAAGAAAGAAAGAAATGACAACTAAGCTCAACCTGTGATTCTGAACTGGATCCTTTGGCTATAAAAACATTGTTGGGATAATTAGGAAGACTTGAATGCTGCCTGACGGTCAGATAGTAGTATTATATCAGTGTTAATTTCCTGATTTTTTTAGTTGAATTGTATTTCTGTTGGAGAAAATCCTTGTTTGTAGGAATACACAATACATACAAGATATTCTGGGATGTTGGGAGCATAATGTAGGCAACTTTCTCTGAAATCGTGCATAAAAAGAGTTATTTGTACCATACTTACAATTTTTTTGTAAGTTTCAGATTTTAAAAAAGCAGTTAATTGAGGGAGGAACCAAGATGCCGGAGTAGAAGGACATGCTCTCACTCCCTCTTGCGAGAACACCAGAATCACAACTAGCTGCTGGACAATCATCAACAGGAAGACACGGGAACTCACCCAAAAAGATACCCCACATCCAGAGACAAAGGAGAACCCACAGTGAGATGGTAGGAGGGGTGCAATCACAGTAAAATCAAATCCCATAACTGGTGGGGGGGTGACTCACAGACTGGAGAACACTTATACCACAGAAGTCCACCCACTGGACTGAAGGTTCTGAGCCCCATGTCAGGCTTCCCAACCTGGGGGTCCAGCAACGGGAGGAGGAATTCCTAGAGAAACAGACTTTGAAGCCTAGTGGGAATTGATTGCAGGACTTCGACAGACTGGGGGAAACAGAGACTCCACTCTTGGAGGCCACACACAAAGTAGTGTGCGCATCGGGACAGAGGGGAAGGAGCAGTGACCCCAGGGGAGACTGAACCAGCCCTACCTGCTAGTGTTGGAGGGTCTCCTGCAGAGGCGGGCGGGGGGGGGGGGCGGGCGGGCGGGCTGTGGCTCACCATGGGGACAAGGACACTGGAAGCAGAAGTTCTGGGAAGTACTCCTTGGCGTGAGCCTTCCCAGAGTCTGTCATTAGCCCCACCAAAGAGCCCAGGTAGGCTCCAGTGTTGCGTTGCCTCAGGCCAAACAACCAACAGGGAGGGAACCCAGCCCCACCCATCAACAGTCAAGTGGATTAAAGTTTCACTGAGCTCTGCCCACCAGAGCAACGGTCAGCTCTACCCACCACCAGTCCCTCCCATCAAGCCTCTTAGGTAGCCTCATCCACCAGAGGGCAGACAGCAGAAGCAAGAAGAACTACAGTCCTGCAGCCTGTGGAACAAAAACCACATTCACAGAAAGACAGACAATATGAAAAGGCAGAGGGCTATGTACCAGATGAAGGAACAAGATAAAACCCCAGAAAAACAACTAAATGAAGTGGAGATAGGCAACCTTCCAAAAAAAGAATTCAGAATAATGATAGTGAAGATGATCCAGGACCTCGGAAAAAGAATGGAGGCAAAGATCAAGAAGATGAAAGAAACGTCTAACGAAGACCTAGAAGAATTAAAGAACAAACAAACAGAGATGAACAAATATAATAACTGAAATGAAAACTACACTAGAAGGAATCAATAGCAGAATAACTGAGGCAGAAGAATGGATAAGTGACCTGGAAGACAGAATGGTGGAATTCACTGCTGCGGAACAGACTAAAGAAAAAAGAATGAAAAGAAATGAAGACAGCCTAAGAGACTTCTGGGACAACATTAAACGCAACAACATTTGCATTATAGGGGTCCCAGAAGGAGAAGAGAGAGAGAAAGGACCAGAGAAAATATTTGAAGAGATTATAGTCGAAAACTTCCCTAACGTGGGAAAGGAAATAGCCACCCAAATCCAGGAAGCATAGTGAGTCCCATGAGGATGAACCCAAGGAGAAACACGCCAAGACACATAGTAATCAAATTGGCAAAAATTAAAGACAAAGAAAAATTGAAAGCAGCAAGGGAAAAACAAAAAATAACATACAAGGGAACTCCCATAAGGTTAACAGCTGATTTCTCAGCAGAAACTCTACAAGCCAGAAGGGAGTGGCATGATATACTTAAAGTGATGAAAGGGAAGAACCTACAATCAAGATTACTCTACCGGCAAGGATCTCATTCAAATTCGATGCAGAAATCAAAAGCTTTACAGGGGGCTTCCCTGGTGGCACAGTAGTTGAGAGTCCGCCTGCCAATGCAGGGGACACAGGTTTGTGCCCTGGTCCAGGAATATCCCACATGCCGTGGAGTGGCTAGGCCTGTGAGCCATGGCCGCTGGGCCAGTGCGTCTGGAGCCTGTGCTCCCCAACGGGAGAGGCCACAACAATGACAGGCCCGCGTACGGCAAAAAAAAAAAAAAAAAAAAATCTTTACAGACAAGCAAAAGCTAAGAGAATTCAGCACCACCAAACCAGCTCTACAACAAATGCTAAAGGAACTTCTCTGAGTGGGAAACACAAGAGAAGAAAAGGACCTACAAAAACAAACCCAAAACAATTAAGGAAATGGGCATAGGAACATACAGATATATAATTACCTTAAATGTGAATGGATTAAATGCTCCAACCAAAAGACACAGGCTTGCTGAATAGATACAAAAACAAGACCCATATATATGCTGTCTACGAGAGACCCACTTCAGACCTAGGGACACATACAGACTGCAAGTAAGGGGATGGAAAAAGATATTCCATGCCAATGGAAATCAAAAGAAAGCTGGAGTAGGGCTTCCCTGGTGGTGCAGTGGTTGAGAGTGCGCCTGCCAATGCAGGGGACACGGGTTCCTGCCCCGGTCCAGGAAGATCCCACATGCTGCGGAGTGGCTGGGCCCGTGAGCCATGGCTGCTGGACCTGCACGTCTGGAGCCGGTGCTCCGCAATGGGAGAGGCCACAACAGTGAGAGGCCCGCATACCACAAAAAAATAAATAAATAAAAAAGAAAGCTGGAGCAGCCATACTCATATCAGATAAAATAGACTTTAAAATAAAGAATGTTACAAGAGACAAGGAAGGACACTACGTAACAATCAAGGGATCAATCCAAGAAGAAGATATAACAATTATATATATATATGCACCCAACATAGGAGCACCTCAATACATAAGGCAACTGCTAACAGCTATAAAAGAGGAAATCGACAGTAACACAATAATACTGGGGGACTTTAACACCTCACTTACACCAATGGACAGATCATCCAAAATGAAAATAAATAAGGAAACAGAAGCTTTAAATAACACAATAGACCAGATAGAGTTAATTGATATTTATAGGACATTCCATCCAAAAACAGCAGATTATACTTTCTTCTCAAGTGCGCACGGAACATTCTCCAGGATAGGTCACATCTTTAGTCACAAATCAAGCCTCAGTAAATTTAAGAAAATTGAAATCATATCAAGCATCTTTTCTGACCACAACGCTATGAGATTAGAAATGAATTACAGGGAAAAAAACATAAAAAACACAAACACATGGAGGCTAAACAATACGTTACTAAATAACCAAGAGATCACTGAAGAAATCAAAGAGGAAATCAAAAAATACCTGGAGACAAATGACAATGAAAACACGATAATCCAAAACCTATGGGATGTAGCAAAAGCAGTTCTAAGAGGGAAGTCTATAGCTATACAAGCCTACCTCAAGAAACAAGAAAAACCTCATGTAAACAATCTAACCTTACACCTAAAGGAACTAGAGAGAGAAGAACAAACAAAACCCAAAGTTAGCAGAAGGAAAGAAATCAAAAAGATCACAGCAGCAATAAATGAAATAGAAACAAAGAAAACAATAGCAAAGATCAATAAAACTAAAAGCTGGTTCTTCGAGAAGATAAACAAAATTGATAAACCATTAGCCAGACTCATCAAGAAAAAGAGGGAGAGGACTCAAATCAATAAAATTAGAAACGAAAAAGGAGAAGTTACAACAGACACCACAGAAATACAAAGCATCCTAAGAGACTACTACAAGCAACTCTATGCCAATAAAATGGACAACCTGGAAGAAATGGACTAATTCTTAGAAAGGTATAACCTTCCAAGACTGAACCAGGAAGAAACAGAATACATGAACAGACGAATCACAAGTAATGAAATTGAAACTGTGCTTAAAAATCTTCCAACAAACAAAAGTCCAGGACCAGATGGCTTCACAGGTGAATTCTATCAAACATTTAGAGACGAGCTAACACCCATCCTTCTCAAACTCTTCCAAAAAATTGCAGAGGAAGGAACACTGCCAAACTCATTCTATGAGGCCACCATCACCCTGATACCAAAACCAGACAAAGATACTACAAAAAAAGAAAATTACAGACCAATATCACTGATGAATATAGATGTAAAAATCCTCAACAAAATACTAGCAAACAGAATCGAACAACACATTAAAAGAATCATACGCCATTATCAAGTATGATCCTTCCCAGCGATGAAAGGATTCTTCAATATATGCCAATCAATCAATGTGATACACCACAGTAACAAATTGAAGAATAAAAACCATATGATCATCTCAATAGATGCAGAAGAAGCTTTTGACAAAACTCAACACAGATTTATGATAAAAACTCTCCAGAAAGTGGGCATAGAGGGAACCTACCTCAACATAATAAAGGTCATATACGACAAACCCACAGCAAACATCATTCTCAATGGTGAAAAACTCAAAGCATTTCCTCTAAGATCAGGAATGAGACAAGGGTGTCCACTCTCGCCACTATTATTCAACATAGTTTTGGAAGTCCTAGCCACAGCAATCAGAGAAGAAAAAGAAATAAAAGGAATCCAACTCAGACAAGAAGAAGTAAAACTGTCACTGTTTGCAGATGACATGATACTATACATAGAGAATCCTAAGGATGCCACCAGAAAACTACTAGAGCTAATCAGTGAATTTGTTAAAGTTGCAGGATACAAAATTAGTGCACAGAAATCTCTTGCATTCTTATACACTAATGATGAAAAATCTGAAAGAAAAATTATGGAAACACTCCCATTTACCCTGCAACAAAAAGAATAAAATACCTAGGAATAAAGTTACCTAAGGAGACAAAAGACCTGTATGCAGAAAACTATAAGACACTGATGAAAGAAATTAAAGATGATACAAACAGATGGAGAGATATACCATGTTCTTGGATTGGAAGAATCAATATTTTGAAAATGTCTATACTACCCAAAGCAATCTACAGATTCAATGAAATCCCTATCAAATTACCAATGGCATTTTTTACGGAAATAGGACAAATCATCTTAAAATTTGTATGGAAACACAAAAGACCCCGAGTAGCCAACGCAGTTTTGAGGGAAAAAAACGGAGCGGTAGGAATCAGACTCCCTGGCTTCAGGCTATACTACAAGGCTACAGTAATCAAGACAATATGCTACTGGCACAAAAACAGAAACATAGGTCAATGGAACAAGATAGAAAGCCCAGAGATAAACCCACACACCTACGGTCAACTAATCTATGACAAAGGAGGCAAAGATATACAATGGAGAAAAGACAATCTCTTCAATAAGTGGTGCTGGGAAAACTGGACAGCTACATATAAAAGAATGTAATTAGAACACTCCCTAACACCATACACAAAAATAAACTCAAAATGGATTCGAGACCTAAATGTAAGACCGGACACTATAAAACTCTTAGAGGAAAACATAGGAAGAACACTCTTTGACATAAATCACAGCAAGATCTTTTTTGATCCACCTCCTAGAATAATGGAAATAAACACAAAAATAAACAAATGGGACCTAATGAAACTTCAAAGCTTTTGCACAGCAAAGGAAACCATAAACAAGATGAAAACACAACCCTCAGAATGGGAGAAAATATTTGCAAATGAATCAATGGACAAAGGATTAATCTCCAAAATATATAAACAGCTCATGCAGCTCAATATTAAAGAAACAAACAACCCAATCCAAAAATGGGCAGAAGACCTAAATAGACATTTCTCCAAAGAAGACATACAGATGGCCAAGAAGCACATGGAAAGCTGCTCAACATCACTAATTATTAGAGAAATGCAAATCAAAACCACAATGAGGTATCACCTCACACCAGTCAGAATGGGCAGTCATCAGAAAATCTACAAACAACAAATGCTGGAGAGGGTGTGGAGAAAAGAGAACCGTCTTGCACTGTTGGTGGGAATGTAAATTGATACAGCCACTATGGAGAACAGTATGGAGGTTCCTTAAAAAACTACAAAGAGGACTACCATATGATACAGCAATCCCACTACTGGGCATATACCCAGAGAAAACCATAATTCAAAAAGACACATGCATCCGAATGTTCACTGCAGCACTATTTACAATAGCCAGGTCATGGAACCAACCTAAATGCCCATCGACAGACGAATGGATAAAGAAGATGTGGTACATATATACAATGGAATATTACTCAGCCATAAAAAGGAATGAAATTGAGTCATTTGTAGAGACGTGGATGGATCTAGAGACTGTCATACAGAGTGAAGTAAGTCAGGAAGAGAAAAACAAATATAATATATTAACACATGTATGTGGAACCTAGAAAAATGGTACAGATGAACCGGTTTGCAGGGCGGAAGTTGATACACAGATGTAGAGAACAAACGTATGGACACCAAGGGGGGAAAACCGCTGTGGGGTGGGGATGGTGGTGTGCTGAATTGGGCAATTGGGACTGACATGTATACACTGATGTGTATAAAATTGATGACTAATAAGAACCTGCAGTATAAAAAAACAAACAAAGAAAAAAAACAACTAATATTAAACTTTCTTTGGGTTATTGGTATGGAAATATGTTAATATAAATGTTTCAGACATTACATGAAATTTCTAAAAATCTTATATGTTCTGGTATAATGTTATAAGTCATAATTCTAGTTATTACTTTAAAGTGTATATCTCAAAAATAACTAAATTTCCTTGTCAATTGCATTATTATGAACTTTCATCAAATCTTTAACCGTGGTCATTTTTAAGTCTTTTGTCATTTACAGACAGTTCTGGGTGTACTCTGATGATTTTGCAAAGATGTTCCTATAAAAGGGTTTCCTCTTCAAGGAATGCATGGCAAAGACTCTGACAAGTACAGGTTTCTGGTAACTGACTATACTGCTGAACTGAATGAATAAGCATTTTCAGAACGCTTATGGAAAACTGATGATTTCATAAAAGTGCTAACAAAAGATCAAGATGAAAAAAAATTAATTACATGGGACTGAGTGAACTGATGAGGATGACTATAATTTTTGTGACTTTCTATTTGAATAAAAAAAAATCCCACAAGGACTCAGAGGCAAAAAATATACAAATCAATTTTCACTACAAAGTAAAGGAGCTGTTACAGTGGAGGATTACTGGACTGAATGTCAATATTATGACATAGTATGAGTGTGTTTCGTGTTTGGTAATTGCAATCATTGTTGCTTTTGTTGTGGTCATCCATTTACAATGCTTGGTGTCAGTTTATTTATCTCTTGTAAAAATAAAATACAGTGTGTGTGTGTGAAAAAATAAATTAATTTTTAAAAAGCAGTTAATTAATTACTTCTCTCTTCAATGAATGTTGACTCTCATTGTGAAATAGGCGATGGTTACCCTCATCAGGATTTGCAACAATCCGCCATTCTCAAATATACATGTTGATGAGAAGATGGAGTTTGGAAACACTAGGAACAGTTGGCTGTACACACAATTCAATTTCTTTCCTTAAAACAACTAATAGATAATTTTCTTTGTTCATCCAGTCTCTGTTTATTATGGACTGCTACACTGCAGCAGTTTTCAAGTTAGTGACTATGTCCATATGAATGCATCATATCACACTGAATATAATTCTTCAGTAGGTGCATTAACAGATCTTTTCTGAAAAATGATACACTTAATGATGCAAATTATTTAATTACAGCATTATGAATGGGCCTATCATCTTGATTTATAGAACTTTGTATAATTCTGCTGATTTATGGAACTTATGTACATGAGCCTTCGAGCCTGATATTCCCACATAAGTAAAAACTTTCTGGTAAGCAAATTTGCTAGCCATTTACTACCTTCTTGACCTAAACTATCATTTCTCTTAAAACCACATTATAAATTTTGGAGATTAATCCTTGGTCAGTCGCTTCATTTGCAAATATTTTCTCCCATTCTGAGGGTTGTCTTTTTGTCTGGTTTATGTTTTCCTTTGCTGTGCGAAAGCTTTTAAGTTTCATTAGGTCCCATTTCTTTCTTTTTTTTTTTTTTTTGTGGTACACGGGCCTCTCACTGTTGTGGCCTCTCCCGTTGCGGAGCACAGGCTCCGGACGCGCAGGCTCAGCGGCCATGGCTCACGGGCCCAGCCGCTCCGCGGCATGTGGGATCTTCCTGGACTGGGGCACGAACCTGTGTCCCCAGCATTGGCAGGTGGACTCTGAACCACTGCGCCATCAGGGAAGCCCCCATTTCTTTATTTTTGTTTTTATTTCCGTTTCTCTAGAAGGTGGGTCAAAAAGGATCTTGCTATGATTTATGTCATGCAGTGTTCTGCCTATGTTTTCCTCTAAGAGTTTTACAGCGGCTGGCCTTACACTTAGGTCTTTAATCCATTTGGAGTTTATTTTTGTGTGTGGTATTAGGTAGTGTTCTAATTTCATTCTTTTACATGTAGCTGTCCAGTTTTCCCAGCACCACTTATTGAAGAGACTGTCTTTTCTCCATTGTATATCCTTGCCTCCTTTGTCATAGATTAGTTGACTGTAGGTGTGTGGGTTTATCTCTGGGCTTTCTATCTTATTCCATTGATCTATGTTTCTGTTTTTGTGCCAGTACCATATTGTCTTGATTACTGTAGCCTTGTAGTATAGTCTGAAGCCAGGGAGTCTGATTCCTCCAGCTCTGTTTTTTTCCCTCAAGACTGCTTTGGCTATTCAGGGTCTTTTGTGTCTCCATACAAATTTTAAGATTTTTTCTTCTAGTTCTGTAAAAACTGCCACTGGTAATTTGATAGGGGTTGCATTGAATCTGTAGATTGCTTTGGGTAGTAGAGTCATTTTCACAATCTTGATTCTTCCAATCCAAGAACATGGTATATCTCTCCACCTGTTTGTATCATCTTTGATTTCTTTCATCAGTGTCTTATAGTTTTCTGAGTATGGGTTTTTTGTCTCCCTAGGTAGGTTTATTCCTAGGTATTTCATTCTTTTTGTTGCAACGGTGAATGGGATTGTTTCCTTAATTTCTCTTTCTGATCTTTCATTGTTAGTGTACAGGAATGCAAGAGATTTCTGTGTATTAATCTTGTATCCTGCAACTTTAACAAATTCATTGATTAACTCTAGTAGTTTTCTGGTGGCATCTTTAGGATTCTCTATGTATAGTATCATGTCATCTGCAAACAGTGACAGTTTTACTTCTTCTTGTCTGAGTTGGATTCCTTTTATTTCTTTTTCTTCTCTGATTGCCGTGGCTAGGACTTCCAAAACTATGTTGAATAATAGTGGTGAGAGTGGACATCTTTGTCTCGTTCCTGATCTTAGAGGAAATGCTTTGAGTTTTTCACCATTGAGAATGATGTTTGCTGTGGGTTTGTTGTATATGGCCTTTATCATGTTGAGGTAGGTTCCCTCTATGCTTACTTTCTGGAGAATTTTTATCATAAATAGGTGTTGAATTTTGTCATCTATTGCATCTATTGAGATGATCATATGGTTTTTATTCTAAAATTTGTTAATATGGTGTATCACATTGATTGATTTGCATATATTGAAGAATCCTTGCATCCCTGGGGTAAATCCCACTTGATCATGTTGTATGATCCTATTAATGTGTTGTTGGATTCTGTGTGCTAGTATTTTGTTCAGGATTTTTGCATCTATATTCATCAGTGATATTCGTCTATAATTTTCTTTTTTTGTGATATATTTTTCTGGTTTTGGTATCAGTGTGATGGTGGTTTTGTAGAATGAATTTGGGAGTGTTCCTCCCTTTGGAATTTTTTGGAAGAGTTTGGGAAGGATCGTGTTAGCTTCTCTAAATGTTTGATAGAATTCACCTATGAAGCCATCTGGTCCTGGACTTTTGTTTGTTGGAAGATTTTTAATTACAGTTTCAATTTCACTACTTGTGATAGGTCTCCTTATTTTTTCTAATTCTTCCTGGTTCAGTCTTGGAAAATTGTATCTTTCCAAGAATTTGTCCATTTCTTCGTGGTGGTCCATTTTATTGGCATATAGTTGTTTGTAGTAGTCTCTTATAATCCTTTGTATTTCTGCAGTGTCAGTTGTGATTTCTCCTTTTTCATTTCTAATTTTATTGATTTGAGTCTTCTCCCTCTTTTTCTTGATGAGTCTGGTTAAGGGTTTATCAATTTTGTTTATCTTCTCAAAGAACTAGCTTTTAGTTTTATTGATCTTTTCTATTGTTTTCTTCATTTCTATTTCATTTATTTCTGCTCCGATCTTTAGGATTTCTTTCCTTCTACTGACTTTGGATTTTCTTTGTTATTCTTTCTCTAGCTGCTTTAAGTATAGGGTTAGATTATTTATTTGAGATATTTCTTGTTTCTTGAGGGGAAATTGAATTGCTATAAACTTCCCTCATATTTATTTATTTATTTGGCTTCACCATGTCTTAGTTGCGGAACATGGGATCTTCGCTGCAGTGTGTGGGATCTTTAGTTGC
Source organism: Phocoena sinus (assembly GCF_008692025.1). Classification (NCBI taxonomy): domain Eukaryota; kingdom Metazoa; phylum Chordata; class Mammalia; order Artiodactyla; family Phocoenidae; genus Phocoena; species Phocoena sinus. The sequence goes on from NC_045778.1 coordinate 78,546,071, forward strand.
AGCATGCGGGATCCTTAGTTGCTGCATGTGGGATCTAGTTCCCTGAACTGGGGCCCCTGAATTGGGAGCGTGGAGTCTTAACTGCTGGACCACCAGGGAAGTCCCTGAATCTTGCTTTTTTGAACTCAACAAAACCTCATGGAAATCGCTCCAAAACAACTGGTATGACTTTAATTCATTTAAAAGTGTTGCATAATATTGCATCATGTGGTTGTGCCATAATTTATTCAGTCATTCTCCTACTGGCAGGGTTTAATTTATTTCCCCCTTTTATTTTTTTGCTAAACAATGTACAAATAAATATTCTCTTATATATGTCCTTATGTCCTTCTGCTTTTATTTCTGTGGATTAGATTCCCAGGAATGGGATAGATGTTTCCAGACAGCATCTTAAAAAAAGGGTTGGAACAATTTATAATGTGTGCACATCTTTTAATGCTCATCCTTAACAATATTAAGAATTAATTTTGAGTTATTTAAATTTCTTCCTAGTCCAGTGGCTGTAAAGTGATTCACTCACTCCTTCAATAAACACTTACTGAACACTTATATACCAGGTGCTGTTGTTGGGAGCTGTATACAGCTGTGAACAAAACAAATCAAGTCCTTGTGCTCACAGAGCTTCCATCCTGGAGAGGTCAATGGACAACAAACACGTAAACACATGGAAGTCAGAGGGGAGCTGAAGAGAAGGCGACAAGAGCGACAGAGGCAGTGGAGCAGACAGTGCTATTTGAGACAGGGTGCTCAGGAAGGACATCTCCGAGGTGGCATTTGAGCAGAGACTTGGAGAAAGTGTGGAACGGGGTCATGGGACGAGTGGACAGCCGGTGAAGGCTCTGAGGTTGGTGCATGTTTGGCACGGCTTGCTGGAGGAACAGCAAGGGGCCAGTGTGGCTGGCAGGGATCTCTGTCACTATATACCTCGCAACTCCTGGAAGCCACCTGCTGAAGTAGAGCCACTGAAACTCACTGGGGGTGGCACCACTGGTGTACTGTACACTGCTGGTTGCTGCATACAGCAGGAGCATGCTGAGAATACACTGGAACAGGAAGAACGACCTCTATCTGCCCCAGTTTTCCTCCAGAGTCTCCACTGGCAAAACTGGCACCTAAATACATTATAAATATTTTTTCCAAAGTTACCATTTTTCTGTTGGCTTTGTATAGAGCCCAGTTTGTCTTCCCAGAGTTGAAAACCATGTGTGTGTGTGTGTGTGTGTATACACACACACACACACACACACACACACACAGTTTATATATATATTTTTATATATATATAATTTATACATTATACATTTTGTCTATAACTTCTAGGTTTCCAGTGGTGATTAAGAAGGCCTTTTCAGTCCCTAGATGGTATGCATACACCTCTAGATTTTCTTGAAATTTTTAGAGTTCCATTTTTTTACTTTCAAATCTTTAGTCCATCTAGATTATATTTTTTAATGTGATGTAAATAAGGATCCAGTTATATCTTCTTTCAGACATCCATTGTACTGACACTATTTATTAAATAATCCATCTTTTTTCCACTGAAATGAAACCTTGTCATCTATTATATTTTTGTACTTGCTGGGATCTAATTTTGTCTTCTCTGTTTGGTTCCACTGATCTCTTTGTCTCTTCTGGAATCCATGCCGACTTGATTGTAGAGCTTAGATCACGACCCATTATTTTGTAAGGAAGTGTACTCACTGTTCTTTTCCATAATTTTCTTAGCTATTCTAGGGGCACTTATTCTTTCATTTAAGCTTTTTTTTTTTTTTTTTTTTTGTGGTACGTGGGCCTCTTACTGTTGTGGCCTCTCCCATTGCGGAGTATAGGCTCTGGATGCGCAGGCTCAGCGGCCATGGCTCAGGGGCCCAGCCACTCCACAGTATGTGGGATCTTCCCGGACCGGGGCACGAACCCATGTCCCCTGCATCGGCAGGCGGACTCTCAACCACTGCGCCACCCTAGAATTGACGTTTTATGGTATAAGTCTTCCAATCCAAAAAGAATATTTGTTCAGATCTTGTTTTATATCATCCAATACGAGTCTTTGGTTTTCTCCTTTTAGAGACTGCATTTTTTTCATTAAATTCATTTCTAAGTATTTGTGGCTTTTGTTACCATTGTGAATGAAATATATTTTCTAGTTTCTATTTCTAGGTGCTTGCGGCAGTTCCTGGACAGAAACACATGGTATACTGAAGTGAGGTAGTGAAATTTAAAAAGAAAGTGTTTATAAAGGTGTGGGCATAAGTAAGAGAAGTCAATGAGTGAGTGGAGAAGCATGCCAGGGTGAGGCAAAACAGAGTTGGAAGGGAGTTGGAAGGGAGTTATGTACAGAACTTGGAAGGAAAGCTACAGTTTCAGGGGAGGACAGCTGGAGAGGAGCCTTTGGTAGAGGAGCAGCCATTGCCCATCCACAGACCAGCAGAAAGGAAGATACCCCGTCTCCCCCTCCTGCCACCCTGCCACCTCTGGCCAGTGGCTCCCATTGGCTGAACCCTGCTGGAAGCCAGAGGGCAAGGAAGTCCATGCAGATGAGCAGAGCCAGGCAAGAAAGGAGGACAGAGGATCAGGAAGGCAAATGGAGAGTATCCAGCACAATGCTCAAATTTAGAAGAAAGGAAAGCTGTTGAATTTTGTGACTTCATCTTGTATGGGGCCACCTTACACATTACCTTATTAATTATAGTAACTTAAAGAAAAAAATCAGCTCTCTTGTACTGTTGGTGGGAATGTAAATTGTTAGAGCCACTATGGAAAACAGTATGGAGGTTCCTTAAAAAACTAAAAATAGAACTATTATACGACCCAGCAATCCCACTACTGGGCATATACCCTGAGAAAACCATAATTCAGAAAGAGTCATGTACCACAATGTTACTTGCAGCTCTATTTACAATAGCCAGGACATGGAAACAACCTAAGTGTCCATCCACAGATGAATGGATAAAGAAGATTGGCACGTATATGCAATGGAATATTACTCAGTCATAAAAAGAAATGAAATTGAGTTATTTGTAGGGAAGTGGATGGACATAGAGTCTGTCATACAGAGTGAAGTAAGTCAGAAACAGAAAGACAAATACCGTACGCTACCACATATATATATATTCTAAGAGTTATTTCTTTTCATTTAAGTCTAGAATAATCAGAAATTTTGTAGGCTGTCTTGATGTCTCCTGAAATGATCACTAGATATTTTCCTGATCTTTCTTTTTTCTTTTTCTTTCTGATCTTTCAATGTAATGATTTACATTAATAGATTTCTTAATAGTGAATTGTCTTTGCATCCTTAATTTATTTTACACCCTGTGGTAATTGATTTGCTAAAATTTTCCTTTGGATTTTTGCATTTTTGTTTAAAAGTGAATGACTTATAGTTTTTCTATCTTGAGCTGCCCTTGTCTGATTTTGATATCAGGGACACATTAGCCATTTAAAATGTGTCTGAAAGGCATTCCAAATGTGTTTTTGCAAAAAACATGAACTATATTCTAATTCTATTGAAAAGTGTCAGTCATGCTAATAAATTCTTGAAAAGAAAGGATTCCATGGTCCAGCAGTTCTGGGAAGTGTATCCCTCTGTTGGAGATTCACAATACACCATGTATGAAGGCTCTGAAAATTCCTGCTGGGAAGAAGCTTATTTTTTCAACCCAGCCTTTACCAAACTGATTTGAGCACAGAATACTTTTTTTAAAGTTTATCTATTAAAACATCCTACAGGACATCTCTAAAGACATACCAGTTTTAGCAATGCCATTTTAAGCACAAAGACGTTTCTTATAAATTATTTACAATAAAAAGATTAGGAAAGAACCTAAACAATAGGGGAATGTGTAGGTAAGTTATAGTGGAACAGAACATTGTGCAGTCATAAGCTGCTGCGTGCAAAACTCTTATAAAGGCATGAAAATGCATTTGTTTTAATGTTAGGTGAAAAATCAGGATAAAAATATACTATGTGATCACATATATATTAAAAACAAACAAAGAAATGAAAACAGAGAAAATGATTAGGAATAAGTTCACCAAGATTCAAGTAGTCACCTTGGATGGTGGTTGTTTTGTTTTAATTTTCTTCTTTCTGTTTCTATAAGCATGTATTGTTTCCATATTTGGGGGGAAACGGTAATACCAAGATAATAGAAGCCTCCAAGTTTTACCCGAAGGGAGCATGGAGGTGGGAGTTTGTTGGCAGAGGGAGGAATGTCAGCAGAAGATGTTGGGTGCCAGGGCCTCTGCCTAGGGTTCTTTCTTGCCTCCTGCCAGTGGAAGGGCTCCCTAGGGCTGGCCATGTCCCTGGTATGGATGTAAGTGTGAGCAGCCTCTCCTACACTGCAATGCCAGGTTCTAACTTAGCAAGGCAGGCTGCTGAGCACATATTCCACCCCTCTCCCACTCCCTTTCCATCTCACTTTTGTACTAACTGTGTAAGACTCTCTTTCCCTTTTGACCACAGCTTCTCCAAGTTTAAGGACAGTGTCTGATGGACCTCTGGGTCTTTCTGGAATTAACACAGGGTTTTATGAAGGACAGAGGTGGGCACTTATTTGTTCATATTCTAAAGTAATGTAAGTGGCGTCATCCTCTTTAGACGCCCCGCCCCCCGCCGCCAAGCCCTGCTCAGCAGAGTCTAGAAGGAAGCGAAAGGATTCTACAACTCCAGGAAGAACAAGTGTTAGAGGCACGAGGAGCTCTATGGGGTCACCCAGGCCATTGCAGACTCTCCCCCGTCTCATCCAGTTTCTCCATTCCTGCACACTGGATCCCCCACCCTCGAAGCAGAGATTTTCTACGTTATGGAATTTTAATTGATTACACGTGGCTACTACCCAATTTCAGACTAACAGTGAAATGCTGTATATTGGATAATCACCCAGCAATGGACTTTTTTCATTACAGAGAGAATGGGGATATCTAGTAACAGCTCCAACTCCTGCTATAATTACTAATGGGATTCTGATTCTGACTAATTACACAAAGGTTTACGTAATTCTTGACCTTTTCTAACACCCAGAGCATTCCACTAGGCAATTTTTGAAGGCTAAATATACAGAATCTCCTATAAGGGCTGAGGCCACACGCACACAAAAAGATCAAGAGCTAATTTTTCAAAGAGTGATCTCCCTCCAGCTTTCAAAATTCACACGTGCAATCCAGAATCTATTCGACCACTACCTCACTCTGTACTATTTTTATTGTCTCTGTCAGATTAAGACAGAGCCTGGTTTTCCTAAGATTTTAACATAGTTGTCACAGACGACGACTTAATCCCGAGAACAGGATGATCTTAGTGGTTTCCACAGACTGAGTTCTTCCTTGGGGCCACGCACCAAGCGAGTGATCCCTCGTTTCATCCTCAGAACCCCTGGGTGGTGGGTTCTGCTATTACAGGTGAGCAAACCAAGGCTCAGGGGGGTTAAGTCGCTACACAAGATGGCACAGCTACTGAGTATGCACTAGATCAGGGGTTCAGGCACAGGTCTGACGTTCTTCAAAGCCAGACCATTTGTTTGTAACTGCTACATGGGAAAATTGGAATTAGCATATGAATTAATCAATGCTCGTGCAGTGTGGCAATAATAGGAGGAAAACTCCAACTGTTTATCCCCTGAGCAGCACCAGGCACTGGTCTAAGCACTTGTCGGAGATGAATTCATTACCTTCTCAAAATAAACCTAGGAGGAGGGGACCATTACTGTCTCTGGTTTACAGGGGAAACAGTGGTAAGTCAGACAACTCACCCAAGGCCATGCCTCTGGTGGCAGCCGGGCAGGGCTTGGACCCCCAGGATTCTGGCTCTAGATCTGGGGAAGCAGCAGCTACTCTCCGCTGCATGAGAGCAACAGAAGCCCTGGGACTCTCTTCCTGGCTGTTGGTCATCTCCATTAAAACTGGTTAATCTAACTCTTGCTCTGCCATCCTCAGCTTGAAGAGATTTTTGGATTATCTTCAGAAATTGGCAAGACATGTTTGTTCTGGGCTAGTCAAGCTACCCCAGACTCCTTTCAACTGAACGTGTATCTTCAAGCACCCTTAGGGGTAAAAAGCGGTGGGAAAAATCTGGCTCTTGACTCAGTATTTGTAAAATCTGCATGTCACCAATTTATACCAATTTATATTTGGTTTAATCAAGCATCTATACCCGTGTGTGTGTGTGTGTGTGTGTGCGTGTGTGTGTTAAAGGACTTTCCTTCAGATTTTTTTGAATCCAGCAAATAATATGGTTAAGGAGGAAAAGGAAGGTTCTGTGCTTCAGAACTTCACATTTGGGGCACCAGCTGCCTTACAACCATATTCGTGATGCTTGTGAAGTGCTGCTTTTCTAAGAGATTACTATCATCAGAAGAGCACCTCAAGTTAACATTTTCCAAGAGTTTCCCATCCCCTTAGCATTTATTATTTGGCTTTAAATTACCTCAGTCAGTAAAACTACGATTGTTGGTTCACACCTTTCAGAAATTTTGTGCGTATTAAACACTTCGGCAATATTTATTTATTCTGCCATCTGTCTCACTATCTACACATGCTCAACAGTCTGGCCTAGAAAGCACCCAAAATCACCTGAGCATCATAAAATTTGTCCATGGCTGTCAGAGTAACGCATGGAGAACACAGCTGCTGTCCTGCTGCCTGATTTAATGAGGTTCCCAAAGTATGTGGACAAGGATCCTGTCCCTTGGTTACCATGGAAACAGGACAGGCACTCAGAGCAGGTGTCGGCAGCATGGAAATCAAGATGAATCAGCTGATGGCTCAGTCATCTGGGGGGAGGCGATGACCAAGCCGAGGGGGTTCCAGTGTGCGCATAATCTCACCCTCCTGTTCCTTCCTTCAGACAAACTCCAGGACAGAGACCCAGACTCCACCCGGCCTTTTTTCTGGGCATACCGTGTTGCCACACTCTGAGTCTAAAAGGACTTACACTTCGAGAATTTCAAAATTAGAAATGCCTGGAGTACTTCTGTTCTTTCAGATCCTAATTAATTGGTGATCTGTTGTTTTATCTGAAAAGGCATAAACAATTAGACAATCCACCCCAGCACTTCCCTTCCTCCAACGTGGGTTTATTTGATTTCATTCAAAGTCAAACTCACCTCAGGAGGAAACTTTGTTTTAATGAATAGAATAGGATATCCAGTGCTTCTGGCTAAATTCACCATTTCTAGGGTCAAGCGCTTTTTACACAAAGCTGGTCTTCATCCTAAATTATGTTGTCACCAGTGAAGCAGCATAATTTATAAATTTTAGTGTTAGCTCCGTGAGTCACTAAAGTTTATAAAGTATTCTCTATATCACTTGTAAAGAACAGAAAATTGAATGTAAAATAATCCTCTACAATTCATTCTATATTTATGGAAGTTTTCAGGTGAGAAGGTATGAATGGAGAATGCAGCTAACTGAGCTGAAATATTACGGGAGAACTAAGAAAAGGCTTGAAGACCATTCTTCAGAAAGTTCCAATTTGGCACCAGAAACTTGAAGCAGAATAACCTCTCGTAAATATAGATCTCTTCCAACTTTTGCAGAGAAGGAATCTTTAACTTCTTGGCTTCATCTTCTTAAGATTTTTCTCCCTCTTTGTACAGGGTCAAATAGAATTCATCAGCCAATTAGCTCAGAGAAAATAAGGCAGCATATATGCTATTTCATGTAGAAAAAGAGCAAAGTGTTCAATTTTTCTGCTTTTCGGCTGAACTGACAGATATTCTTTGTTCTCTAGGAATGTGATGATTTAGGCTAAAATTCTGCTTCCTGAATAATTCAGATAATTGCCTCAACCCCACAGTTTGCTGGAGCTGGAGAGACTTGAGTTCAAAAGGCAGGTGATCAAATTAAAATCACGTTTTGATGGACCTCATCTGAGCTGTTTTTGAAAGAAAAAAGATAGATATTCACTGCTTAATTAAACATTTCTGTGTGTTTTGAAAACATAGATGAACCATATTGAATGTTATTAGTCTAAGGTTAAGTGGTGAGCAGTGAAGTCTCTTTTGAAATGGAGTGGAGGGTGTGTATGACATACTAGACTTTGTTCCATAAGAATCATCCAATCAGACGTTTTTTGTCGAGCAGATGTTACAGTTTAGATGTTGGAGGAGACAAAGCTTTCATCCTGGCCCTTAGGAGTTGTGTGCACAAAGTCATGCTTGTTACGCAGCTCTGTAGCTGCCAGTCTGTGTCACGTCACTTAGTGCCATTTCCTGAAGAGTCTGAGGGCTAGAGTTATACCAAGCATTTCTTGGGTGTTATTGACATAGGAGCATCTAATTGCACATGAAAAGAAATTTAAAAGATTTAATTTAAGGAAATGGTATCACTGTCAAACTTGCCTCCTGTGATAGAATAAGAGCTTCATTTTGGTATCATGATGTGATTGTTTACTCACTTTGTGGACATATTCTCAAGCCCTTGGATAATGCACCTAACTCAGAACTGTGGTTTGAGCACAGGAGTCGTTTGCCCGGAGGATACATGATTCAACCTGCGCCATCTGCACACCTTGTTGCGAGTGACCCAAGTGCGGGTTTGCTGCCTGGGGAGAGTGCACACTTGTAGCTGCAGAGCAGAACGAAGCCAGAGATGGTGGAAGCAAAGGGACTCATCTGTCCGTGGTGCCTGCTGCACAGGCCCCACCTTGGACGGACCCAACTCTTTGCCAGCTCCCTGCCAGGCCCTGGGCTGCTCCTTGGTGATGTCATACCTGGGGCAGGTTGGAGCTTGGACTTGGCGCACCTAACCTCAGCTGGGCTTCAACACTGCCCCTGAAGCCCACAGCCTTTGAGGGGATGACTCCCTCTCCAGCGCTCAGTGAAGATCACTTTGAATCTTGGCCCCCTCCTCAAATGTCTGCCCAACTCTGCCAGGGTGGCCCCTCCTCTCAGCAGGTGACCTTGCCCCCCAGTTGACAAAGAAAACAGAAGCCCTCAGGCAGGAATATGACCAGCCCTACAGACCAACCTGACTTCATCCAACCTCTCCTCTTGTTCTCCTGTTTTAATGATAACACCAACAACAGATAATGCTTACGGACTGCTTAACATGAAGTCTCTACATGTGTTACTTAACCCTCATGATAACTTGATGATGTAGGTGCTTGAGTCATCCCCACATCACAGGCAAAGACCTGAGGGGCACAGAGGTTGAGACCCTTGCCCAGGGCCACACTCATAGTGTGTGGCAGAACCAAAGTGTGACCACTGTTTAACCACTATGCTAAGATGCAGATCCGCTTTTACTCTCAGGCCAGTTCCTCCCCCAGGCCCTGGATCCTAACCCATCCCCCCTTCTGAGGGACTCTCTCCGAGGACTATTTCTACCTGGATCATCAGCCTCTCCTTTCCTATTGGTCCCTTCCCATCAACAGTTAAATACACTCAAGTCCTCCATCCTTCAACCCATGTTTGAAAAATTCTGGATCCCTCTTCTGTCTATTGTCTTCCCATCCTTCCCTTCCCTTCCTTTCCCTTCCTTCTCCTCCCCTCCCCTCCCTTCCCCTCCCCTTTTCTCTCTCTCTCTCTCTCTCTCTCTCTCTCTCTCTCTCTCTCTCTCTCTCTCATTTTCTCCTACCCTCCTCTCCACAACCAACCTTCATACAAAAGTCCCCAGCACTCATGGGGCCCATTTCCTCACCTCCTCTTATTCAGCAAACTGGCCTGTGCTCCCATTGCCCTATAGAATGTCCCTCAGGTTGCCAGTGACCTCCATTAGGTTGTTTCAGTCTTTTTCTTGGCATGTAATTGGTTTTAAATGTTTATGTAAACTAAATGAAGAAATGGATAAACAAATAAGTGAATATACAAAATCTTGTAAGAAAACCTCAGCTGACTTCTCCCCACTCTGTTCCCCATCCCTCTAACCAGCTCAGTTCTGGAGACCCCCCAAATCGGCACACCCCCACATCACAGTTTCTCAACCTGAGGACCTGGGACCACCTGCATGGGAATTTCATGCTCGCCCCTGCCCCCCAAGACCTGCTAAGTAAGGTTCTGTGGGTGGGGTGTATATGTGCACTGTGAACAGACCCTGCAGGTGGGACTCAGGCACATGACGGTTGGAGGGCCAGTGCTCCCATGTCTGCCCTTCTGTTAATCTTTATGATTCAGTGTTCTCCTTATAAACAAAAGAGTTAAGACTATAAGAAGGGATTATGCCTTTGGAAATATTCACAGATACAAAGGAAAAATAAGTGTTATCTCTGGCATGCAATAATGCTCGTGGAACTTCATCAGTCCCTGCCGTTTGCTTATGACACTTACCCTTTTCATCAAGGCTGTTATTAAAGGCCGCCACAACAGAACAATAGCAGGGGTAATCAAGACTTCAGACGTGCGCTCTATTCAGCTTCTGCCTGGGAGCTGACATCTTGGAGACTGATGATCTATTTTCTCTGCTCCCACTTTTTGGAAAAAGAAAGTCTTATTTAGAAGGCAGAATTGCTTCCCAGACAAATGCAGATCAGGGAATACTTTCCCCTTATGTGAAATGCTCAGTGTTTTGCGCTCTGTGTAATTAATAACTCTGCTCTTCCCGCTTGTATGTTTGCCATTTACACCACACACTGTGTACTTTATCATATTTGACTCTGATGACAATACAGAGAAGTGGGCAGGGCCTTTGAGGCACCGTTCCTTCCACAGAGAGATGCCTGACAGGTGCCTGCTATGTGCCCAGCCCCAGCCTTGGTACCATGGCAACAGGGAGGAGGGTCTGACTTGGATGCTTCTGCTGTCAGACACCTTGCAGGCTAACGGATGAGAGAAGCCATGGGTGCAGCATCTGGTACAATCTAGAAGGTGCTGGGGCCTTGAGACTAGATTGTAAAAGTCCTGAAGGTAAGAGCCGGCTCCACAATTTGGACCTCAGTGCCGAGCACAGCGTCTGGCAGGAGACAACGCTCACTAAACAGGGTTAAATGAATAAGACGGATCAAGTGCTTTGGAAATTCAGAATCAGGTTGGGATTGGGGAGTGGATCATGTCCTACTTGGGGTGGGCCAGTGGATTGGGGCTTCCTGAAGAAGGGGATGTATGCACCCGGCAGCTCTCGCTATCCCATAGGACTTCACTGGATCTCTTTGCTCAAACCTTTACAGATTAAGTGTAAATTCATGGTATCCTTGGAAAGACAGTGTCTTTCTTCAAATGTCAACCTGCATATCTTACAGCTTGTATTCGGGTGAAAGTCTTTCTCCACCCCAGTGCACACCCAACATTCAGGAGTCTCTTGGTATTAATTTCAAAGGCTTTTCTCCTCCTTTTTTTGTTTTTGTTTGTTTTTACTTTATTTTCTCATAAGAAAAAAGTAAAGCAGTCTCACTATAAACAATCTGGGAAGTAGAGAAACGTTGGAAAAATTAGGGGGGGAAATTAACCATAATCCCATTACCTAGAGGCAACTATGATTATTATTTTTGGCATATTTCTTTACAGCATTCATGTATGTACGTATTTTTAACATTGTCAAGCACTATTAAAAACAATTTAGAGTCCTTTCCACTGTCATTAAAAACGCTTTTTAAAACACCACAGAATGTGACATTGTTTGATTATGCAATAACTTAAATTTCCATCACGTTTGATATTTGGATTGTTCAATTTTATGTTAATATAAATAAAGCTGAAATGAAATCTTTATAAAGTATTGCCCACACTTTGAATTATTTGCTCAGAACAGATTCCTCAATCTATTGGAATGGTGGAATCTAATGGAATCAGTGGAAACAAATACCTTAAAATCCTAATTAGGTACACATTACCAAATTGCTTTCTAAAATGTTTTCCTCAGTGTTTCCTGCTCCCACAGGGTTTGAGAGTGCTTTCAACACTCCAGTTCACCAGCTTTTCCAGTTATATACCACTCCAGAACAAACCATCCCCAAAGTAAGCAATTAAAGTTATAGGCATTTTATTCTCTGACAATGGTCAGGAATTCAGTCAGGGCTCAGCCAGCCAGTTCTTCTGCCCTGCATGGGCTCCTCTAAGGACTGCCATTTCTGAGAGGCCCTTGGAAATCTTTATGTCTAAGTGATTGTACAAGATCAGCAATAATGAATATATAATCTCAAAAGATAAATAAAATATTCTTAAAAGGGGAGAAACTCCAGTATTTTGGACTGGGGTTTCTTGGAGGTGTTAAGCTGGCAGCTGGTCTTGTCTGGAAGTTTAGGGTTAGGGTTAGGCTTCCCCACGTGTCCCACACGCTTACAGGCGTGGCTGGAAGGCTGGGCTCTGTCAGATCCTTCCCCATCTCTGTGTGGTCCCAGGGCAGTCAGACCTCTTACAGGGTAGCTCAGGGTGCCACAGGGGAGCCAGGGTTCCCAGAGACAGGAAGTGGAAGCTGCCAGTGTTTTAAGACACAGCAACACTTCTGTCATATTCTGTAGTCAAAACAGAGCCCACTCAGGTTCAAGGAGAGGGTTCCAAGACATCATTTCTCAGTGGGAGGAATGTCAAAGAATCTGTGGCTACCTCTAATTCACTACATCAGCATTGAGTATTATTATAAGAAATATTTATTTGCTTGCTAATTTGACAGATAAGATATGGTAAACCAGTGTTGCTTTCATTTTAACTTATTCCAATCTTCAACTTTTTCATATGTTTATTGCCACTTGAATTTTCCTACCTGTGAATTGTTTGGTCCTGCCCTTGGGTCTCTGCTAGCTCTGTCACTTACAACTTGGAGATGTTGGACAGGTTATTTAAACTCTATGAGCCTCCACTTCTTCATCTGTAGAATGGGGGTAATAACATTATCTATCTGAAAACCTCAGAAAGTTGCTGTGAAGCTTAAGTGAGAGAAAGAATCTCAAGTGTTTAACCCATGCCTGACACATAATAAATACTCAGTACACACTGGTGACTATTGCTTGTTCAGAATCTTGTTGTAAACCTCAGGTGCCAGCCTGGGAAAGTGCACATGGAGAGGATGCAGGGGTCCTGGGTTGCTGGGGGCACCAAGTAACTTCAGGAAAAGGAAAAGCCAAGCATCCTCTGTGTTCTGCTCGATGCCAGTTTACAGCCCCAATTCCCTGGCACCTCTGCCCAAGGGCAGGGAGCTGATGGCTTGTGAGTGGGCACAGTGCCATTCTACGAGATGGGAATGAGAACAAGCAGCCAGGGGAACGTGTAAGTGTCCTGCCGTGTTTGTTAAACAAACCATTCTCAGCTGGGGAGCACTCAAACAGCTGTCAATCCTCGTCTTACAAACCCTGGTAACAGGAGGCATGCAATCATTAATCCAGTTCTGGGAAGAATTACCTTTCAAACAGTTTTTTTTTTAAAGAAACAGTATAGTACACCCAGCAAATACAGAGAAGTTGATTTATACCTCATCCATCAAACTGAAGTAAATGTTATTCCACGGAAACGAGACCAACACTTTGAGACTGGAGGTAGGAAATTCATTTGCTGAGCCCTACTGAGGGGTATTCACATTTGTTACCTTTCCCTCTTGTCTGAAGGGGACACTCTGCACCCTGCCACCAGCAGTACAAGTTCTTTTAGTGGCTTTTCCTTCCTATGAGTGATAACGTAACGGGCCAGGCACACACTCCTTTTCTGTTTTGAGTCCGGTGGTGCCCAGCCAAAGCTGGTAGCCCCTTTGGGTGACATTTTGGACCACAAGTAGACCAAACTTCAGCCTTGAAAGCCTTTGTCAACTCAGGATGTTTTAGGCAGGTGATGGGCCTGGACAGAGCAGACAGGTGCTGGATGCAACAGGGAGGGAGAATCAGGCCATGAGGACTCAGAAGACAAGGGCTCCCCTATCATCTATCAATCGTGGAACTTCCTGAGCCTCAGTTTCTACACCTGCTAAATGGGGACACAAATGCCTGCCCCGCCTACTTCACAGGAATGTGAAACTACACAAAGCAAACACCTTATTACTGTGAGACGTAACTGTAACCAAAGCAAACATTCTGTATTCTTCCTGTACTGTCCCTTTATGTAGACTTTCACGTCTAGTATATATTTTATTCTTTAATACTGTATGAGACGTAATCATAACCGAAGCAAACATTCTGTATTCTTCCTGTATTGTTCTTTTATGTAGACTTTCACGTCTAGTATATATTTTATTCTTTAACAGCTTTGGAAGGGTTTAATAAATATTATTTTTCCATTTTACAAAGTAGAAAGCTGAGGTTCATTGAGTTTGACTCCCCAGGGTCATAAAGTGGAGCCCAGTTCTCCTGGTTCTCAGCAATTCCCACTGGACCACACTGTCTCCAAATGGCACAAGGATGCTGGGGCCTGTACATCCTTCCAAGGCCTTGCTTTTATGCTCTTATAGGTCAGGTCCAGCCAGGCCTCAGGGAGCTGGGACTCAACTTGTAGGACTGCAGGTTTCTCACCTGGAGGAACTCCTAGGACCTCATCTTTCTCAGTCCACAGAACTCTGCAGCACATGGACGACTGGCTTGTTCAGAGAGGCTCAGACTGGCAGGATGGCACGAGGCTTGGACAGGCCAGTGCCCTGCTGTAAAGAGGTCAGATTTGTCAAGCAAGTAGAACTGGGTTTTAATCTCTCCACTTACTGGTTGAGTAAGTTACACAACCTCTCTGAGTCTCAGTTTCCTCAAAAACTAGGGGTAGTAGGGCTTCCCTGGTGGCGCAGTGGTTGAGAGTCCGCCTGCCGATGCCGGGGACACGGGTTCGTGTCCCGGTCTGGGAAGATCCCACATGCCGCAGAGCGGCTGGGCCCGTGAGCCATGGCCGCTGAGTCTGCACTTCCAGAGCCTGTGCTCCGCAACGGGAGAGGCCACAACAGTGAGAGGCCCGCGTACCGCAAAAAAAAAAACCAAAAAAAAAAACAAAACTAGGGGTAGTAAATCATGAGTGTGTGGTTATTGGAGGATTAAAGAGCATTCAGTGTGCGAAGTATCAGACCTAGTGCCTGGCTCAGGGCAAGTGGACAATGTTGTCTTCCTTCTTTTCTTCTTATCTTGCCTTCTTTCTTTCCTTTCTTTCACTTTTTCTTCCTTCTCTAGGGGTCTTGAAAATATCTCAGATATGTACCAGACATAACGTGAACTTGGGGATTTCTTGAGCAGGTATGTTCACATTCATGTTCCACAGATAGACAAAGGCAGCACCAATGGTCAAGTAGATAAAATGGAGAGAGTCTGTTCCACAGCCTCCGGAGGAACCAGACTGGCCTCCGAGGACAGAGACAAAGCAAGAGGGAGCTGGTTGCTCATACAATTTAACTCACATTCAAGTATTTCTTCATTGGTCCACAGCTCCTCACATGCAGGGTAGCAAAACAACCTCAGTAGCCCTGGAAGCTGCTCCAACTGTTGCAAGACAACCGTGGATAACCTGAGTAAATCCTGCGGCCTCACACCGTCTACTCTCAGATACTGTCATGTTAGAAACTGTCAAGCAACAACAGACGATCACAAATAACTCCGATCTCCTCTGCAGGAATATCGGAGGAAATCCAAATTACAGTATCTAGAAACACTTCTGAAAACCCCCTTTTTCTTCCTCCCCTTTTTCTCCAGTTTTTACACAGTCCCTGCAGGGGCTCTCAGACTATAAACACTTCGCTCTCAAAATTCTGCTTCCAAGTGTCCCAGATCCTTAACCCACGTGGCTTTTGAGTCTATTCCTGCTACCGAGTCCCTCTTCCCTCTCACCACTGCAGCCTGGGTCTCTCTATCCAGCACGTGGGGAAAGGCAGAACTCTCCCTGGAGGACAGAGGAAGAAGAGAAGAGGAGCAAGGGATGTAAGGGGGAGGCGGAGGGTGTGGATTGTGGCAGGTGACAGGGTGGAAGCATCGCACATGGATATCTTGTTTCCATTGCACATGCCTGTGGACCAGTAGAGCTCCCCAGCGGGAGTGGACACAAGACATGGTGAGCCGGTGCCCCTGGACTCTCTCCTCTGTGGCCGGTGTGGAAATGGCACACAAGGGTCCTGTGTGCATAAAGGGGCTGCAGTGAGATCCCCAGGACTGTACAGACAGATCAGAATTCTTCTAATCTCTTCTTTTTGAATAGAGGTACTGGATAATTTTTAAACTACCTGTGTAACCAGGAATTTGTTTCGTAAATTTCACCAAGACTTAAGATATCTGGTTTCTAACCCAACCAAAGACATTTTCATAACTCCCTGAATGTAATAAAGTTAAATCAAAGCTTATCCTATTCTGGCTGTAAAAGTCTTTCCTCTGCTGGGTGACTTAGTCATTGCACCCGTTTCAGGCCTTGTGCTCGCTGCTCGCTGCCGCTCCCGACTTCTGCCTCCAGCTCGATTTTGCTGCCTTGAAATGTTGCGCTTCTCGCTGCTGAGCTTAGGTTCGAGAACACAGGCTCATGAATTCCCTGCCCTTCCACTGACCTCAATGGTCAGAGAGGCTAGGTAGGGGCAACCCTATCTGAAAGGATGGAGGGTATTATGGGGACCACTGGATATTTTTAGAATGGGGATTTTTTTTGGGGGGTGGGGAGAATGTAGCCTTTTTGATACTAAATATGCCACATAAGTAACGTAGTGTATTGAGTGTTCGTGTGGTGTGAATGTTTGTGTGTGTGTGGTGGGGGGGAGGGTTCAGTAGGCTAGGAGAACAAGCCGGGGGTCGGGCCCGTTAAGCTCACAAACGGCTCTGTTATTACCATTGCAGTCACTACTACTGTTATCTTCCATTGCTAGGGCACTTTATTTTAGAAGTATTTGACCTGCATTATCTCATTTGGTTTCCTCAAAAGCCCTCAGGTCTTTCCGCTGATATTCTCTTTTGCAGAAAGTTAAGCCGTTTAAAGTGGTCAGCCTTGGGAAGAGGAAGGCTGTACCTCATGTTCTAGGCAGATGTGTCCCCCCAGACGTGGCCCCAAACCATCACGTGGTCCCTTGGTTTCCTCCCTGAGAAATGAGGGGTTCAAACTGGATCCTGTAATGTTAGCGCCAGAAGTGAATTTAAAGCTTACTTAATCTAAAAACTGAGAGGCCACATGAATTGCCCAAGGTCACACTGAGGGCCGGTGACAGGGCTGGGACCAGAGCCCTGCTCTCCTGTTTCCCACTGCCCTGCGCGTCTTCACGGCCTAAACACACAGTAGGCACCTTTTCAAAGGAACTCATAATTACACCTCCGGAGATGTAGACACTCACCCCAATTCTAACCACTTCTGCATCTGGGACATCATGCTTTCTAAAAATGCAGCGCTTTCGTTTTTAGCTCTGACCCTGTAGTGTTTTTTTATCCTCCCTCTCCTGCTCCCAACCTGCTGAACGGTTTCTATGTTCCCACTTCTCCCCACCCTAATCTGCAACCCAGAGGCTCCACGTGCTTGGTCGGGTGTGTGCTGCTTTCTCTTCTGCCCCCGGGGCTCGGAATCGCCCCACTGCTCTAATTTCTTAGGACAGACTGGGCCTGCATCTCACAGCCTGCTGCTTCCTCTGGGTACAACTCTGTCCCTCATCCATCTTCACCCAGCTGTGGCCAACTCGGAGTCAGCTCCCCAGGAAGACTCTCCGACCACCCTCATCCCACCCAACCCCGCATGGTCCAGGAGGGGCGCCCCTCCTTTGTCGGCTCCTCCCGATGTGAGGGCCCTGGGCCGGGCAGGCAGATGCAAAGATGAGCAAGACACGGCTTCCGCCTTCAGCAAGCAGTGAGGTGGGTAAGACGGGCCGTGCTGTGCTCGCAGCGCTTCCTTCCCCTTCAAGTCACGCTGGCTACTTGTCTGTCTCCCCACACTGTGCACCCCTGGAGCCCTGGGAGTGGGTCTGAACCTGTCTGTGTCCCTACACCAAGGACAGGTCCAGGCGTATACGGTCCTGTGCCCTCAGCACATGCACGAACCACTGAATGAGTGAGCAAACAGACTCAGCCATGAAGGTACGTGCAGGTGTGTAAGGTGCCGTACAACCCTTGGTGCTACCTGCAGATGGACTGTCATGTTAGAGGCTGATAGCCTGTAGGGCATATGTGCTGATGGAGAAATTCATGCTTTGGAGTTCCCTGAGCAAACACTCTGCTCAAAAATAAAGGGGTCTCCCTTCCCAAGAGATTCCTGCCGAAATACTCACTTCCTGCAAACATGCACTTTTCTTACAAACCGGAGTTATAGGTTAGGTTCGTCCAGGATAAGAATTCGTGTGAGTGATATACGAAAGGAGTGCTCCTGGGGACCCAGGTGGCAGTGGGACAATTTCAGGGACAATCCCAGCCCCAGCCCAGTCCTGCAGGGAGTTCTGGAACACGCATACATCTGTGATGGCTTATTTTGTGTGTGCGCATTTGGCTGGGCTAAGGGGGCCCAGATAGCTGGTAAAACACGATTTCTGGGTGAGTCTGCGAGGGTGTCTCCAGAAGAGATTAATGTTTGAATTGGCAGACAGAATAAAGAAAAGCACCCCTCCCAATGCAGATGGGCATCATCCCATCTGTTTAGGGCCCAAATAAAACAAAAAGACAGAGGAGGGGCAAATTCTCTCTCTGCATGAGCTGGGACATCCATCTTCTCCTGCCCTTGGACACTGGCTCTCCTATTTCTTGAGCCTTCAGACTTGGACCAGAGCTCACACCATCAGCCCCCCGGGTTCTCAGATCTTTGGACTCAGACAGAATTATACCACCAGCTTTCCTGGTTCTTCAGCTTGTAGACAGCAAATCTTGGGCCTCAGCCTCCATAATCATGTGAACAATTTCTGTAATAAATCTCCTCATACCTATATCTGTATCTTTATCTGTATCTATACCTATACCTATCTATCTATCTTATTGGTTCTGTTTCTCTGGAGAACCTGACTAATGCACCTCAAAGCTGACTCCAGGGGAACACGACCTCAAAAGCCCTTTGGACCCCAGTAGCTGGCAGACAGGCTTCTATAGGAGGCTGGGGCAGGAGAGGCAAAGGCCAGGAAGCTGGGGGTCTGTGAGGAACATCTACACTTTGTGGGGACAAGATTGCTCGAGAGCTCTGGGGTGGGGGACCCCTTGCTTCTATTTTTACTTCAGAGCCTGTTTGACAAATGCCGACAGCCACACTCGGTCTCCTACATGCTGAACACCCTGTACACGTCCTGCAATCACACCATCTGGTTGGACAGCGAAGGTTGACGCCACAGGCATGGGCTGAACCCAAACTTGTGCTCCCTTGTCTGGTTCTAAGAGGAATGTCAACTGTGCCCTCAAGTCCTCTGCTAAGGACTTTACCACACTGGGTCAGAGTAGGCGGGGTGGCTTGGGTAATCCGAGAAGGCAGAGAAAGGTCTTCCTGAAGATCAAAGCAAGTCTCTGAGATACCTGGTAAACTGCCAGAGATGATGAGCCGGGAAGGTCGCCACAGAAGCCCTGAGGGCTAAGCGCAGAGAGCTCCGAGCTCTTTCCTTCCTTGTGAGCTTATTTCTAGAAAACATTACTGTTTAAAAAATCATGAAAAGCTATATCCATGGAATGCCGTGGCCAAAACATTTTAGTAGGTTATACCGTTCACCTCACTCCCTGCTGTCTCCGGGTCCCAGGAATGAAAGCGTTTTTCTCCAGAAAAATGAAGGCTAATGTAAGAAAGAAGTGCTTGGGGAATTACACCACTTAACTAATTTCCTAAGTGTTTACAGCAAACACAGCCTCAGTGGAAACTTGGAGAGGAAGAGGAAGCCTTTCAAAGCCTTCATAAAAGGTAGCAGCACCCCCTCTGACACTGGGTAGAAGGCAGGCATCACGAATAAAAGTGCATCTCAAAATTCAAAAGAAGGAAAGGATAGCTGGAGGGGGTGAGGGGAGGCAGAGAACACATGGAAAAGACATCATTCCCACTTTGCTGATTACAGAGCTCAACCAAATCCTCCCACGCTGGAAAGAACAAAGTACCCTTTTCTAGCAACCCCAGAGCAGAAGAAGGGGATATTGGCAGAATCCCTTCTTATTAAGGAGCAATTAAGTTATTAGGAGATTTCAGAGAAGTTCCAAGGGAACAGAGCCATTTTGTACATGACAAACTACTTCTGAGCCCTTCACAAAATCACAAGATACAACACTGTTGTGTTACTTGTTATTTTTTGGCTGTTATGTTCATGCGTTCACTCAACAAACGCTTATCAAGTGACTTCTAGGTACAGGCCATGGACAATGATTTTAAGGACCCACCAAAATGCTGTAGAAGAGAGAATCCGATCTGGAGTTAGAAACCTAGATTCAAGTCCCCACTTTGCTGGGTGCATGCTTTTTCACAGGCATTTAAAACTCTAGGGTTTCAGATTTCTCACCTGTAAAGTAATAACTCTGATAGTGCTTCTCAGAGCAGGTGAAATGGCTCTGTAAACCATAAAGTCCTTTACAAAGGTTAGTTATCATTATTTTTGTAAAGCTCCCTGACCGGGTGGGGTGGGGCAACCACATACACTGGTTTGCCCAGAAAAGTCCCAGTTTACACCTGTTTTCCCAGCCCCTTTTCACTCTTACAGGTGTCCCAGTTTGGCAGATAAATTATACGATCCCCTACTGGTAGGATCATCTGTGCAAGAGAAAAGCGTGAGAGAAGGGCCAGGGTTCCAATGTGATGTTCTGTCGCAGGAAATTTCCACATCTCACTAGCTATTCACAGAGGCTCCTCTCTGCCTGCCAATACCTGCTCTTTTTGAAGTTGCAACCAACTCAGGTGTGAAAATTAAATGTGCACACAGAAATGAGTACTCTGCTGCACACTTGCATGAAGCTTTCTAAAAAAGAAAAGAGGAAAAAAAGTGATTTGTGGAACACCCATTATGAATGCAGAATCTGGGCATAAGGAAACGTTCTCATGCACAAAGGCATTCTTGAGTTCATAAACCGAAATATTGTATTTCAAGGCAACAGTGCTGCTGGTCTGGACAATAAGCACAGAGCACTAGCTGAGTCTGGCTGCAGCTGAAACCCAGGAGATCTGGGGCTTACCAAGTGGAATTAGGCTGCTGAGTTGTGGTTGGGTGGGAGACACTGCGGAGGTTGGGTCTTGGATTTCAGTTCGCGGCTCTCCTGCCCTTGGCTGTGTTTCTCAATCCCACTTGCTTCTGTTTCCTGACTTGGGGAGCGGGTATGGCTAGTACCTACCTCTTAGTGCTGTTTTGAGGGTTAGGAGGGCTGGTGCATGTAGAGTGTTTACACAGCCCTTGACACAAGGCAGATTGTCTGTCAGTTGTAGAAAGGCTTGTCATTCTCAGTTCTGCTACTCCCAACAGAGTGGTCTGCAGGGGTCAACGAGCATTTTCACGGGTAACAAATACATGGCAGAAGTAAGGGGCCAGCCCCTGCTATACTTCCTCTCCTTTGGCCTTGATTCCAAACACCTGTGAGTGTTGTCCGGAACAAAGCCTTTCAAATGTGGTCAGTGAATTTGGATCCTGTATGCATCAGTTAGCCATTATCCCAATAATGCTGTGTAACAAAGTACCCCAAACCTCAGTGGCTTAAGACAACAATGATTTATCCTCACCAACGTGTAGGTGAACTGGTGTCGACTAATCTAGGCTGAGCTCTGCTTCCGACCGCTCTGGTTGCGGGAGATTTCAAGGTAGCTCTGCAAGGACCTGTCTCTCCTCCTCCTCCTGCAATCTGGGGCTGATCTAGAGGATACTCCTCCGATGACAATCGCAGGGGCTAGAGGGCCTGTGGAAACACCCCAGGTCTCCCAAGGTCTAGGCTCAAAACCAGTCACTGTCACTTCTGCCCACATGTCACTGAGGAGAGCAAGTCACAAGGCCAAGCCCAAAGTCAGCACTCCCCCAAAAGGGCCATGACAAGAATGTGGTGGGAGAGGGGAGTAAAGAACTGGGGCCAATTCACAACATCTCATCGTTTGCAGAAAAGGATGGAGCAAGCAAATTCTGATCACCACTCATGGGCTAGGACTCGGTTCAGCTTCAAGAAACCCTATGAAGTAAGTAATTTCTCTCTGCTTTACAGACGAAGAGACTGAGGGCTAGGACCGAATCAATTAGCTTTTGCTACATAACAAAGCCTCTCAAACTTAGTGTCTAAATGGCACCGTGTATTCAGCTCACAATGCTGCCTGTCAGCAATCTGGGCTGGGCTAGATGGACTCTTGTGAGCTGATCTCAGCTGAGACCGCTAGGCACCCATGGTCAGCTCGCAGGTCAGCTGGAGGCTGGCCAGTCTGAAATAGGCTCGCCCACCTGTGTGGTGGTTGGCTGGCCATCGCTGGGCAATAGAGATGCCTGAGCCATGTGTCTCCTCACCCAGCAGACAAGCTGGGGTTTGTTTACATATGGATATCCTGGTTCCAAAGGCAGAAAAAGAGCAGTCCCCAATGTGCAGGCGCTCTTTCCGCCTTCACTGACTTGTTTTCTGATGTCCCAGTAGCCAAAGGAAGACATGAGGCCAGCCTAGAGCCAGCGTGGGAGGGGACGATCCACGGTGGTAGATGGAGGAAGTCAAGTAACTGTTGGCCGTTTTGGTAATCTACATAAGTACCTTGCTTGGGGCACAAAATAAACGCATGGCAGGCTTCCTTCTTTGGTGCTTTGGGCTAACAGGCATGTGGTAAGCACAGTCTGCAAGTCGTCTGTGTCCCTGATGTGTTCCAGACATGCATCACCTCCCACAGGGCCACATAAACTGCCCGGTCCTCACTGGACTCATACACGGCCCAAGAGGCTCACGTCGCAGGAGTTAAATAAAAATTAGACAATAAATGTATTTTCATGACCCTTAAAAAAGCAGTGTGAATGTCTTAGGGGCAAAATTTACTTTCAGAAAAAGAAATCTTGCATATGTGATTCCAGATTAATTCTCAAAAGGCATTTTTATAAACAGAAGTAGGGGATTCTGTAGGTCTCTGCCCTCACGCCCCAACAGGGCACCAACTTGTCAAGCTATTGCTGGGCCTGGTTTCTAGAGGAGTGCCTAGGATTGGCTAAAGGTGCCCAGGTCTTAGCATCTGAGCTTTTACTATGTAAATATGTTCAAATGCACTCACCCGTTTTGCATCATATATCTGGAAAAGGGCAACATCAGTTTCCAAATTGGAGGGAACATGGAGTGTGGGAAATGTGTTCAGTGTTATTGCAATTAGTCATGCTTTGGAATATCCTGGGGAAAGTCTACTCTTGAGTTATTATTGACATGGTGAAGTGGAGGAGGTTAAAAAGAAGTCTGCAGGCACCATTAATTAACCTCTCCATTATTTTTATTTCCCCATGCATTTTTCTGACGGATGGGAGGTCATGGGGTCAAACCCTGTTAGAGCTGCAGGCATCCCAGCATTCTCCTGCTTTCCAGAGACGGAAGGAATTGAGGGCAATCTTCACAATCACAGCGGGCTACCAGGTGGGCACAGATTCTGGCCCCATATTGTTTGTAACGTGGTTCCTCCTCCAAATCCTACAAGTCCTCCAAAGGCTGCTTATATGCTACTTCTCCAGGAAGCCTTCCTGGAATGGAGTTCTCCTTCTGTAACTCTTTGTGCCTCCTTGCAGTGGATACTGGGGTATTCTGCCCAGTTCCACTCTTTAGGACGAAAGCATTCATCCCCCAGCTGCTCACAGCAGCAGCCTTCACTGGCAATTGTCTTTGGCCACAGAGAACAGACTTGCTCAAGGTCACATGCCTCAAGCGAGCCTGCTGCCAGTGACGGGCTGAGGCTGGGAGACCAAGTTCAGCCTATTTCCCTTGATTTGGGCAGATTCTGGCTTCAGAGCTCCTGTAGGATCGTCTGGGGCCTGTGCTACACCTGCATGGTGGGCCCACTTCTGCCCCATCCCTACTTTCTGAGATCCAGCTCCCAATGACACTCTCCAGAACATGTCTTCATGCAACCCTCCCTCTCAGAGTCTGTTTCCAGGGAGTTTGACCTGGGACACTCCTTCATGGCACCTGATGTTTATGTTTGCTAACTGGGTGCTCTGGGGCTGAACTCACACTGATGTTTATTTTTCTGAAAACTTGATGGCTAAAAATGAGGAAAACTGCAATTTTAAAGTGGCCCCCAGTTTCCTCCTTAGCTACAAGTGGAGGCTGACCTTGTCCCTGGGAAGAGATTGTGTGTCTGTTTGGGAGCGGGAAGGACATGTCCGTGTCCTTGTGGTCTTGCAACGTGGAGCCCCAAGGCTGCTCGGGGCTGGAGAGGCTGAGGCCATAACACAATTAAACACCGTGTGCTGATGTTCCAGAATGTCTCTGCCAGGCTCGGAGCTGCATCTTGTCAGTGAAACCAGTCAGGGGTCTGGGTTTTTCTCCTCCTCTGGGCTGAGAGGAAGCGCACAGCCTTGAATCAATTCTTATTAAAGGAAGATGATCAAAATCATCCCCTCACTCCTGGGAGGAGCCAGCTGGCCCTGCTAAGTGTGGCCGTCTGCGATGGACACCTAAGGAGAGAGAGAGCCAAAAGGGGGCCCCTGCCAAGGGCATGACCAATGGACTCTAGGAGATGTTAGTTCTGGGACCTATTTAAAAGTTTTCTTCCTTCACACTGTGGCCCTGATGTTACCCCCAAGCCTCCATGGCCATGTAGACATAAGGGAGGAGCCTGTGTCCACAGCTGGGTGCAGAAGGAGTGCTCCAGCAGGCTGGACAACAAGAGTGACATAGGGAGTGACTGCACCCAGCCGAGGTGGTAAACTGTAATTCAGTCAGATTCGTGGGAGCAGAGGCTGGATGAAAACAGGACTTGTTGGCTGAGTGTTGTTGGAGAACTCGGTCTGTGGACTCTGGCTGGTGACCTGTATCCCTACTCAAGGTCGTAAGCTCCTTGAGAGCAGGCGGCATGCCTCATTCCTTCCTTGGGTCACCTTCATTGCCTCGTAGGGTGTTTGTACACGGTAGGACCTTAAAAGACATTCATATTTGGATTCGAAGGCAGTTATCCACCACAGAGAGCACAGTGGTGCCACCTGCCCAGGGTCCCAGAGTGAGTGAGTGGCAGAGCCGGGTTAGAACCTGGATCTCCAGATCCCTGGGTCTGTGCTCTTTCCATTTGGCCATCCTTTACTGCTTGGGAACTATGAGTGGCCTGAGTAGAACTAGGTTCAGCTTCAGCCTTCTGGGAGAAAACAGTTAACGGGTTCTCTCGAACCAAGCGTGCACCGCTAAGCACCCAAGGGCCAGCAGTCCCAGCCCATGGTCTGTGGTGGGCAGAATTCTAAGCTGACCCTCATTCACATGTAATCCCTGCCTGTGTATATGACGAGCTATCACTACTGTGATCATGGTGTGTGATGTGGCAGAGGGATTTTGCAGCTCTAATTAAGGTTACTAATCAGTTGACCTTATGATAGGGGGAGTATCCAGGCGGGCCTAACATAATCTAAGACTTTCCTCTGGCTGGTGACAGATAGAGAAATCAGAAAGGTTCAAAGCACAAAAAGGCTTCAGTGCATTGTTGTTGACTGAAGGTAGAGAAGGCCACATGCGAGGACTGGAGAGTAGCTTGGAGGAGCCAAAAGCAACACTGGCCAACAGTCAGCAAGGGCATGGGGACCTCAGTCCTACAACCACAAGAAACTGAATTCTGCCAACAACCTGAATGAGCAGATTCTTCCTTAGATAAGAGCCCAGCCAGCTGACACCTTGGTTTCAGTCTTGTGAGACCCTAAGCCGAGACCAGCTGAGCCCAGTGGACTTCTACTTATGGAACTGTGAGATAATGGGTGTTTTTCTAAGTCACTAGATTTGTGAAGGCTTGTTATAGAGCAAAAGAAGACTGATACAGTCTTCTTTGAAAGCTCTTTGCGGTAGGTTTTGGAGCATGATAAACTATGGATGAATTCCTGTTATTCTTATCAGCTGTACAACCTCTGAGCCTCAGGTTCCTCACCTAAAAGTGATGGATATAACTCCTACCTTTCAAGGTGGCCCCATTTACTAGAGTCTGAGGTAGGTGGCTGCTCTTGGGAGAGTCCTTAACCATTCCACACCTCAGCTGTCTCCTAGTAGAATAGGGCACCATTAATACTCACCTTACCATTGTTCTAAAGATCATATCACATGAGACAATGGAGGGCGCAACACCTATGTTTTTTATTTACACCACCAGCCTCAGCACAAACCACGGACATCACACACCCAGAAACAGGCCATAAACGACCATTTCTTGCAAGCATATCATCAAGCACCAACATTTTTGTATAGTTTAGGCCCCTCTAATTAAGAAATCAAGAAAAAAATTCCTAAATATCACATAATCCTCTTGAGTAGCCAAATATCTCAATGCAATATTTCATTTGCATCAAAAAAATAAGACATCATGAAAGTTCAGAGGAGGTCCTAGGCTTTGCGCCTCTCTCAGCAGGGAGCACGACTGGCTTCGTTATTTTATCAGGAAAGAATCTTCGCCAAAGAAGCCCCATCACCAAAGAGTTTTTGCCGTAAGAAGTCATCAACTCAGAAACTATGTTGGCATCCATCTTTTCATTCAGATCCCATCCGCCACTGTCCCACAGGGAAGCCTCCTAACTAATACACAGGTGGGCAATAAATTAGGAGAAGCCACTGGCACATCAGCGTGAAGAAACCACACGGCTGGCAGAATGAGCTGCTCCGGATGTAACTGTTTGCCACTCGCCATGCCGTATCTGAGTGCCCGTGATTCATGGGTGCCCCCATCACAGGCCCCATGTTATCTGATAGATTTCTGAAGTTTTCCACCAAGCATTTTACTTTAAATGACAGTTATTACTATTAATGGGTGGGCCCTGTCAGTTTCCTGACCCTGGTAGGGAAGGGCGTCTTTCTGTTCAAACGGCAGTCATCATTGCTGTGAAGTGATACATGCCAAGGAGACAGCCAGTGCAAGGCACCTCGCGCGGGGCTGTCACTCACGTTGACATCTCCATGTCGGCGCATTTTCTTGAAGTTTTCTCCATGTGACCTGAAAGTTAAAGATCAGGGGGCCCCCTTCATCTAAGCCATCCATGTGCCAATCATCCTTACCTAAAAGTGAAAGTTACAAATAAGCCGGAGCGACTATTTATCCTCTTCTGTCTGGCCCATCTTCTTCCTGTCAATCTCACTCCTTCATTATGGATACATGGGGCCTCTTCTCCCATGCTAGATCACAGCCCAGCTGCTCCCGTTCTTCTGCTATTTGTCTTCCCTCACCTTCTGTGATGATTTATAAAATAATCATGTCCTACCGGCCTTAATAGGGGAGGAGGAAATTTTCCTCTCCTTCTCTTCCTTCCTTTCTTCTCTCTTCCCTCCCTCCCATGTTTGGTCCCTCTCTCCTCCTTTCTTCTTCTTTCCTTCCCTTCTCCCATGTCCTCTTCTTTCTCTTTCCTCTCCATTCCTTCTTATTTCTCTTTCTTCTTCTTGTCCCTCCTTCTTTATTCCCTCCCTGTCCTGATGCCTTCATACACAGGAAGTTAAGGTTTGGCCCTGCTCTGCCCAGCTCCTTTTTCTTTTCTTTTCTTTTTTTTAAAGATTTATTTATTTATGTATTTTTTTGGCTGCGTTGGGTCTTTGTTGCTGTGCACGGGCTTCCTCTAGCTGTGGCGAGCGGGGGCTACTCTTCATCGTGGTGCGCGGGCTTCTCATTGTGGTGGCTTCTCTTCTTGTGGAGCCCGGGCTCTAGGTGTGCGGGCTTCAGTAGCTGTGGCGTGTGGGCTCAGTAGTTGTGGCACAGGCTTAGTTGCTCCGCAGTATGTGGGACCTTCCCAGGCCAGGTCTGGAACCCATGTCCCCTGCATTGGCAGGCAGATTCTTAACCACTGTGCCACCAGGGAAGCCCCCCCCCCCCCCCCCCGCCAGTTCCTTTCTTTACAAACCTGCCCACTGCCACCCTGCATGCGCCTGCCCCGGGGCCTCTTCCGCCTGGCAGTCTGAACCCCTGGCCCACCTGATGTCTTCCTCTTGTCCTGCCTGAGCCACCCACTTGTGACTGACTCCCTTCCAGGATAAGGATTTGCCTTTTCCCTTGGACCAGCCTCACCTCTCGACCCCAGGCCTCTGCTTCCCTTCACAGCCACCACAGAGGGTCTTTCTTAGCTCCCCCAGTAAAAATGGTCTTCTGCTCATTCATTCAACAGACACCAAGCCCACATCTGCCAACATGTGCTCATCACATGGTGACATGTGTCACAAAGGAAGAGTCTGCCATCCATCCCACACGTGTGCCCGCTCCGTCAGGGTCACCAAAGGTGCTGCTCCTTGAAAACCACATTCTGCTTTTAAGAACCTCCCATCCTTGAGGACGGAAGGAGGGGCCATCCTCACGGGTGGACGATGGTCTTCCACTGTTCTCGGACTTCTACAGGATGCTGAGCTGAATGCCAGAGGCTGGAATGGGGAAAATAACTGCTCTGTGGTCCTTCCCTCGGGAGGGAGCTCATCCTGTCGCCACCCCCAAGTGCTCTGTGGGACTCAAGTGTGTTCTCAAGTGCTTTGTGAACACGGCCCATCTTCCCAGCCCTCTTTCCCACTCCAACCGCTGCCTCCCAGCCTTTGCCATTTGCCTTCACTGGGGCAAAGCTTGACCATGAATTTGAGGACACAAGTGTGAACACAGCAGCTATGACAGTCCCAATTTCCTTGCTATCATAGAACGAAGAAAAAAAGTGAGAGTCTTTAAAAGCCTAAAAATAGTGAAGAACGGGAAGAAAATCACTAGCACCGTCAGCCCGTTTCCCGTGTGTGACATGGGATGGTGACAGCACAAGAGACATTTCCAAAGCACTACGCACATTGTTTGCCCCCTAAAATGTCGACCCCCTTTCCCTGATACGTGCGATTTCAAGGTCCCAATTGAGAACCTTATGCTAACTTGAGGGGGACGGGCTCTGGAGGCGCCACCAGCTGGGAAACGCGCACAGATCTCAGCACCTGAACAACGCTGGGAGGGAGAAGACGGTGTGCACATGCGTGGTACCCTTTTTCTAGTCATCCTCCCTTGTGGGTGATCACTTGGAAGGAGGTAAACTGAGGGACGTGGACCTGGCAGACTGTGGGAAATGAGGTGTGTGCTTCTGCACACTAGGCTTGATGTCTTCTACACAGATACTGGCAACGTGAGATTCGCGACAATTTCATGAACTTTCCATGACGCGAGTCTCCTTGCAATTCAGAAATTCATGTATGTGCAAAACTGCAAGGAGGCCAACGTTGCTGACCTCATTGACCAGGTGTCATTGGGAAACCGAATGCTTTACCTGGATGACCGGCTTGAGGACACCAGGAGTTAAAACAACAAAACAGCACTACTCTTAACTTTTAAACTAAAATAGCAACCCGAAGTCAGACAGTTAAACAGGGAAACCTTGCGCAAATGTCATACACAGAGGAGATCAAAGCAAACGGCGATCTCTGATAAAGATCAAGAGGGACAACTCAGATTTTTATGGCATCTGCTGACAAATGGCTGAAGTGGAAAGAAATACCCAGTAACTTGACTTCTCAGTATGCTGCAGAGATCAAAGGCTGACCTCAGGAGCGAAATACCACACAAAATTGCATACCCTTTGTTTTTATTATTATTTTGGGGAGGCAATTTGTATTTCAGACCCATAACTCAAGGGCTGGAAATTCATGAGCCAGTGTCAAGAGAGCTCAGTCAGCTGGCTGAACGGCGAGGAATATTGCACTTAGAAATGCTTTTCATGCCTCTCATCCTACCCCCTCCCCAGTAAAGAAGGCGATACAAGACCACTGTAAACTATATGGGATCCCAAATAAACCCTCCGTGTCCGAGAATGCTGCCTTTTCTAAGTTCGACACTACGTGCCTGTATGTGTATATGTCAAATATCCCATCATTATTACTTTCTGGAATATCATCCTCTCATAATATATCCGTATCCCCTGGACTTGTCTCCCTGTAACTTTCTCTTCAGCATCATCTTTATCATCTTCTAAGTGTGGTCTTCTTTGAATCGCTTATGGTTACATCTGTGTCCGCAGCACTGAAAATGATCCATCTCTCTGTGATCTGTCCAAATGTATAGACATTTGGACAGCAGGTAAGTAAAACAGCCAGATGTGCACTCGCTTCCATTTGCATCCGGAAATTTGGCATAATGTAGAGATACTTTGGATGAGAGCTAGCCTATCCTTTCAATCTTCCACGTTTGGTTAACATTATAGCGTTATTTATTGTTCTTTTTATATAATTTACCAGCTCACCAAGGTAGCCATCAACGGGCATAATAATGTGGTTAATATCTTACACAAATAATCATCCTTCAAATGTAAGTTACTAAATGGATTACGAAGGAATCCAAGAACATTTTGGCAAATATCCCCGGGAAGCTGCACTGGGACTAAAGCCATGGTAACAAAGCAACGTATTCAGGCTGGGGATCAATGGTGTGTTTGGAAAGCTTAATAAAACATCAAGACTGTTGATATTGCTGATTCCAGGAAGGTAGGCAGAAACTTTTAATCAGGTAAATAAAATAAATCAGAAATACATGTCCTATAATCAGTTTATTTGCGTCTCTCCAATAGAGAATTACAGAGTTAGGGTAATGCGCAGATTACTGTCGGGTATTAGAGGAACCTGAGAAGTAAAAATGGGCTGCCTACTGTTGCTGACTAGGTTCCTAGCAGGTGTGGTCCAAGGTCTGATGGGCAGCACCGAACTCTCTCCGTGGCCGAAGGTGACCCACGTGCAAACCAGTGTTGCAGCCCAGGCTCACACATTCTCAACCCCTTTGGACGTTTCAGAAATCCAGATCCTCAGTGGATCCTCAGAAATCCAGATTTCTCAGTTACTTTTTTTACAGAAAATTCAAGCACTCTAAAATTGAGACAGCAGCCTCATGAACCTCCATGAGCCTCCTCCCATCACTAAGCTTCAACAATTAGCAATCTTGTACAATCTTACAGCTGATTTCCTTTTGTTTTTTTTTTTTTTTAAAGAAGATGTTGGGGGTAGGAATTTATTAATTAATTTATTTATTTTTGCTGTGTTGGGTTTTCGTTTCTGTGCAAGGGCTTTCTCTAGTTGTGGCAAGCGGGGGCCACTCTTCATTGCGGTGCGCGGGCCTCTCACTATCGCGGCCTCTCTTGTTGACAGAGCACAGGCTCCAGACGCGCAGGCTCAGTAGTTGTGGCTCACGGGCCTAGTTGCTCTGTAGCATGTGGGATCCTCCCAGACCAGGGCTCGAACCCGTGTCCCCCGCATTAGCAGGCACTGAGCCACCAGGGAAGCCCCTGATTTCCTTTTTTTATTCGGTAAAAAATTCATAACATAAAATTTACCTTCTTAACCATTTTTAAGTGTACAGCTCAGTAGTCTTAATTATATTCACATTGTCGTAAAAGAGATCTCCAGAACTTTTTCACCTTGTGAATCTCTATATTCATTAAACAACATCCCTCTTCTCCTGTCCCAGTCCCTGGAAACCATCATTCTGCTTTCTGTTTCTATGAATTCTGCTACTTTAGGAACCTCATGTAAATGGAATCATACGGTATTTGTCTTTTTGTGACTAGCTTATTTCACTTAGCAGATTGTCCTCAAGGTTTATCTCACGTTGTAGCATGTTACAGGTTTTCCCTCCTCTTTAAGGCTGAATAATATTCCATTGTATGAGTATACCACATTTTGTTTATCCATCTGTAGGTGGACACTTGGGTTGCTTCCACCTTTTGGCTATTGTGAATAGTGCTGCTATGAACATGGTACTCAAATATCTCTTCAAGACCCTGCTTTCAATTATTTTGGGTATATACCCAGAAGTGGGATTGCTAGATCATTTAGTAGTTCATTTTTTTTTTTTTTTTTTTTTTTTTTGAGGAGCCTCCATACTGTTTTCCATAGGGGTTGCACCATTTTACAATCACACCAGCAGGGCACAAGAGTTCCAATATCTTTACATCCTTGCCAATACTTGTTATTTTCTGGCTTTTTGATAGTAGCCATTGTGATGGATGAGAGGTGATACCTCACTGTGGTTTTGATTTGCATTTTCCTGATGATTAGTGACGTTGAGCATCTTTTTATATGCTTGTTAATCATTTGTATATTGTCTTTGAAGAAATGTCTAGTCAAGCACTTTGCCCGTTTTTTAATTGGGTTACTTGAATTTTTTATTGTTGAGTTGTGATTTCTTCTTTTTTAAAAATTTATCTTATTTATTTTATTTTCGGCTGTGTTGGGTTCTCTGCACGCGGGCTTTCTCTAGTTGTGGTGAGCTGGGGCTACGCTTCGTTGTGGCGTGCGGGCTTCTCATTCCAGTGGCTTCTCTTGTTGCGGAGCACGGGCTCTAGGCGTATGGGCTTCAGTAGTTGTGGTATTCAAGCTCAGTAGTTGTGGCTCACAGGCTCTAGAGCGCGGGCTTGGCAATTATGGCGCACGGGTTTAGTTGCTCCGCGACATGTGGGATCTTCCCAGACCAGGGCTCGAACCCGTGTCCCCTGTGTTGGCCGGAGGATTCTTAACCACTGTGCCACCAGGGAAGCCCGTGATTTCTTCTTAAGTAGAGACGTAAAATGGTTTCTGTTTTGTTTTTAACCATAAAAAATTGTAAGAGAAAGAAAATGACTAGAATCCTGTCATGGAGATCCAGATAATTATACAGAGGTGGTTTCCAACATAAGCCAGAGGGAATTAGTAGGTGAATTTGAACTATCCATATGGCTAATGTGAATCAGCATTCAGTCCTCAAACATTTACTGGCACCCTGCCGAGCCAGCCCTCCTAAAGGCGCTGGGATACTAGTGTGTTCAAAGAGCTTACAACAATTGAGAAGAAAGGGTTTTTTCTCTGATTTTTTTAACAGCTTTACTGAGATACACCTCTCATAACGATATAATTTACCCATTTAAAATATATAATTAAATGGGTTTTTGTATATTAAATTTTGAGGTTATGATAAAACATATATATAACATAAAAGTTGCCATTTAAACCAGTTTTGAGTGCACGTCAGGGCACAAGATTTGGGGGTATATACTCCATAGGCTGGCCAGCAACCTTCTGTGTGACTGGGGGTTCTTCCTGCTACCTCAGGCTCGATGGTCAAATTTTCCTCTTGAGTTGCTTGGGAGAGAAGGCAAATGCATTAGCCCTTATTTCTGCCTTAACTGTTCCCTTCAGCCAAGGAACAAATACTAGACAGAAGCTGGTGGGGTATCTAAAGATGCCCCTCCTTTGTTTAGTCACTAATCACCAATGACTTGGTATGGAGGTTTTTAAATTAAATAATTGTTTGTTTTTTGCGGGTTTTTTTGCTAAATTATTCATTCATATGGTTCAAATGTTAAGAAATCCCAAGGATGCCAATTCCTCATCTCTCCCAACAGGGGACAAGCATTCTTAGATTTGTTTTTTGTTTCTTTCTCCGTCCAGAGATTTTTAAGGCATTTACAATCCAATGCAGATATATATTCTTCTCCACCTACTTACGTCATAAATGGCAGCATATCATGTACCTTGTTCTGCAGCTTGTATCTTTCACTTAACAATAAACTTGGAGTGCTTTCATGATGAGTTTTGATTTTTTAACATCTTTATTGGGGTATAATAGCTTTACAGTGGTGTGTTAGTTTCTGCTTTGTAACAAAGTGAATCAGTTATACGTATACATATGTTCCCATATCTCTTCCCTCTTGCAACTTCCTCCCTCCCACCCTCCCTATCCCACTCCTCCAGGCGGTCACAAAGCACCGAGCTGATCTCCCTGTGCTACGCGGCTGCTTCCCGCTAGCTACCTATTTTACGTTTGGTAGTGTATATATGTCCACGCCACTCTCTCACTTTGTCCCAACTTACCCTTCCCCCTCCCCGTACATGATGAGTTTTTGATCATCATAAATAGTAAGAAATCAAGACGTCTGATGGGAGCAATTTTTTTCAAAGTATTTAGTTATTACTGGATGACTAATGTGTGAGTCATTTATAATCAGTGTCTACCAGAGCACACCAAAGTTCATAGCCTAAATTACCTGGATCATTTAGGTGGAAAGAGACTGCATTTATACCTGAATTAACCAGGCAATTGTGGTTGATTAGAGTGGATCTAAAAATACACGGCCCTTTTTCCCTTTCCCATCAGGGACATACTGCTTCGTATTTTGATCCCAACTTATTTTCAAAATCAGCATCGCTGTGGCTTGAATTGCTTCACAGACGCTACAGAAGTGAGGCAATGGGTCAGAAAGATGAGAAATGGCTGAATGGGGAGAATTGTGTATTCTAGAACACTAACAGAACTCTCTGAAGAGTAAATGAAGAGCACCCTAAAGGTGAAAAACATTCACTTGGAACGTGAGCTCCTGAATTCCTGATCCTGAATCAGTAGATCAGTTCCCCCAAGCAAAACGGCATCATTAATCAAAAGGGAAAGAAATCCCCTTGCAAGAGTGATATGCACTGTGGGAAACTGAACTCAACTTGAAAATTCACTTCCCCACTGCAGGTGGGCTATTCCTGAGGAGAGCTTCTGAGGATTATCAGCTGGAGAGCTCAGGACACACCAAGAAGGTAAATGGAATTAACTGCATCAAAGGAAACAGTGGGGTACAGAGAGAGGTTACTGAGTATGAAAAGGGACTAAATTTGTTAGATCTCAACTGATGGAACTTTCCTCTTGACCTTATGTGGGGAAATGAAATAAGAAACTTGGAAAGTATCATTTTTGGCTAAAATATTCCATCTATGAGCCTCGG
The DNA here is from genome assembly GCF_008692025.1 of Phocoena sinus. Lineage (NCBI taxonomy): Eukaryota > Metazoa > Chordata > Mammalia > Artiodactyla > Phocoenidae > Phocoena > Phocoena sinus. The sequence goes on from NC_045778.1 coordinate 78,580,628, forward strand.
TGATAACACTCCCCATCACCCATTAAGTTATCCTCTCCTTGTTAAATTATCATATGAGCCAGACCACCAGCTATCTCATCCCACCCCCCTTCATTCATTCATTGCATCTCAGCCCCCAATCCTTTTGAGACAGATACATCCAGAATGATCCATCTCCCTTTAGCTCTAATGAACTGGACAGGCTTCCTACAGGTGTGCATGTCCTAACCCAGCATGGACCCCGATCCCGAGGTTCTGTTTCCATCTCAGATTAATGGAGCCAGCTGCCTTGTTCGTCGGTCCTACACGCCTCTCATTCCAGTCTTCCTCTGGCATGCTCAAGAATTCGCAGAATTTTAATAGCTTCCTCCATATGTCCCACAACTGTGCCAATTCAATGTTTTAAAAATAATCTATATTTTATTTCCTTAATTCCATTAACAGATTTATGATTTAACATTTCATCAATAGCACGAACTTGTGGGTTTTTTAACCAGAGAAAGCGCGTTTAATAACTAGAAATTGTTGCAACATATTCTTAAATCTCTAGCGGGAGGAGCTGGTTGGAGGTGCGGTGCCTGCCTGGGGATGAATCCGTTTGTGCACCTGCCCCAGAGCTACAGCACAGCTTGAGTGAGGAGAACACTGGGGTTTGTGAGCACATTGTTTTGGAGAAAGATAACGTGGCAGGAGGTTGTTATTTAATAACCAGTTGCCTTCTGAGCTGGAGAGTTAATCACTACCATTAAGTAGTGATCGCTCCAGGTGAGATGATGAGAGCTGCTTCACGTCTGAGAAAGTTTGGAAGACGAACAGCTAATGGGCTGATGCCGTGGAAGCTTGACAAGAATGCTGTTTTCAGTTCCAATTGTGCTGGAGCTCCAGCGCCTTCACAATTGAGTTCTTTTATTTAAATGGAAATTAAAATAAAACAACTTGATACTGGGGACTGCCCCTTTCTGGGTTTTACCTGTCCATCACGTTTGAAAGTTTTTACCATCAGCCTGTATAGTTTTTGTAATTAGAAAAAGCAACCGACATTCTTTAACACAAAGGAACCCAATTTGTTTTTTCATTCTTGCTTTTTGTCTAGCTCAGTCTTCTGTGGAGAGCAGTAGCAGCTCAGGGTTCAAGGATGTTTACCCAACTGTGGTAAACAACAGCAGATTTTTGCTTTTGCTTTCTGACTCTGTGAGACAAGCAAAATCACAAACAACAAGGAAGATGGAGATAAAAGGGTCATGATTTCTATCCTATTGGCGTCTGTCTTCAGCTTTTCTTTCAGTTCCCCAAAGCCATTCCATGCAAGCTGCCGGGCATCAGCTCTGACGTTAGAAGCCGGAGAACTTAATGTACAGGGATGGGAGTGGTGTGGTCATGGAAGGGTAATCCGCTGATTCTGGCGCAGAGACGCGGCCACTCAACCTCACCTGCGGTTTTAACCACCTCGGGAGCTTTACAAGACACTGATATCCAGGCCCGCCCCCAACGATTCGGATGCGATTGCTCTGGATGCAGGCCAAGTGACTCCACTGTGCAGCTGAAGCCAAGAACCTTTACTCTTCTCCTCCCATCTGCACCTCCTGCTGTGGTGAAAGCCCTCCCGTTTAGTGCGGTCCATGGACCGCCAGCATCAGCAACAGCTGGGAGCATGACAGAAATGCCGAATCTCAGGCCCCACCCCAGTCCTTCTGAATCAGAACCTGCATTTTTACAAGATCCCCAGATGTGCCACGTACAAGTTAAACTTTAAGAAGCACTGATCTAAGTCTCAGAATCTCTTGCCCGAACTCATCCACAGTGTCCTAGGGGGTCTTCTAGATTTCTCTGTTCTCTCCCATTTTAAGGCAATCTCCACAGTGTTGAAGGGGTTCAGAAAAAGCCACTGTAAAATTATTTTGAGCTGAGACATCTGAGTTCCTAAAATCTCCCATCTGACTAAAAGCAAAGCCTCCCACAAGAACTCAGGGGTCATCAATCCCCTCTCCCAGAGCAACTCTAATCTTCCCTTCTCCGACCCAAACAGACATTGCCACAAGACTATAATATCTCCCATCTATTCTCCTAAGGGCCCATTTATCTTTCCAAAAAGTCATTTGCTTTTCCATAAGTGCCCTTTTCCCCCCTCTTCTAAGGAGTCATTTGTTCTCCCAGAAGTATCCCTCTGCCCCATCCCATTCCCCCAGTAAGATGGTATATAAGCCACAAATTCTAACCATCTCCTTGAATCATATTTCTTTGTGACCTCTCCTGTATGTATCTAATTAAATCTGTTTTCTCTTTTGCTAATCTGGCTTTTGTGAGTTTAATTTGCGTGATCCCCATCACTGAACCTAAGAGGGTAGAGGAAAAGATTTTCCTCCCCAACACTATGATCATGTCATGCTGGTGCCTGTAAGGGTAAAGTACAAACTCCTTCACCTGGCAACAAGGCCATTCAAAAATAGGCTCCAGCATACCTCTCTAGATGTATTGTGTTCCTGGCTCCCTGGGATACTGCCCTCCAGCCTTGTTCAAACCTAGACATCAAAGTCCTTCCATGAATCTGTACATTTGCACAAACGGTTCACTCTAGTCTTTCTCCCTCTTCTCTCCCTGGGTATCTTTCACTCCCAAAAACATCTCTGATGTTGCCCCACCCGTACAGCCTTCCCTATTTTCTCCCAAAAAAGGGTTCTCAATGCCCCAACCTCCAGCACCTAGCAGAGTACCTGGTACACAGGAGGTACTCAAAAAGTAGGGTTTTTTTGAGTAAATGATTGGAAGAAAAGATGGATGGATTGATGGATGGAGAGACTAAGTTTCTCCATCCATAAAAGTATTTAAAGTTCAGTACCACCCTTAGCTTCAGGCAAGAGGGGCCTCTGTCCTGGATTCTGAACTTCTGAGGGCTCTGCATATCACAAACACACACACACACACACACACACACACACAATGTTTTAAAGAACACATGGGTGCCTCTGTCACTGGAGATCTGACAGGTGATGCTGGTATTGTGCCACCAGCAACTCTAAACATCCGCTCAGGTGAATAACGTGGCTCAGGCCCTAGGGAAACACTTCTTTACACCTCTTGCTCTACGTCCTTGAAACAAAAAGTACCAGAGCTCAAATGCCATGAAGGTCTGGGGTTGTACCTGTAGATGTCGGAAATAGACACAGCTTCAGAACAGGGGAGGCTTTGGGCAGCAGAAATGCTTAGGTAAGATAAACAACTAATTAATTACCTTGTCAAATGCATTCTCCTAGATAGGACAAACGAGAGAGGTTCCTGCATAATGAAGCATTCTTTGTGATGCTGAGGGTCCATTTCCCTGTTTCTCTTCATATTCCAATTTGTGACCCAGACGTACTGAAAAACATTTTGCAATAGTTAAATAATTCATATTACTCTTAAATTTGCATATATATGGATCTAGATATAACATGCGTGAAGTGTGGCATCAACTCCTGTGCTTGCAGCTAACCGGACACTGAACACTAGAACGGAAAGTAATCCTGTATTTGTAAACTAGTTAATATGAGTAGCTAAATTTTCAAAGTTAAATAAAAATTCAACTTTAAAAAATACTTTCACTTTTTACACTCGTTTATGATAGTTTCCATTTTCCCTTTTAACTGTAATAGATATTTTTACTATTTTAAAAGAAAGTAACTTAAAAACATATGAAAAATGTTGATTTTTTGCCACATTTGCTTTCGTTTCCTTTTTGATATAAATATATTTAAATTATATTTACTTTAAGTACAACTACACTCTATTTTTAATCTTTAAATCACTGAGAATAAATATAAGGCAAGATCATGACAGGAATAAAAAATAGAAAGGGGAGCTCAGAAAAATACTGAAAAGAAAAAATAAACAGAATACCTTCAAATAAGTGGTCTAAATTTTTTAGAGCTAAGAACAATAAAAGTGAGAATTCTGTCAGGCAGGACCCATCTAAAGTTTGCTAGTAAGATATTTTAAATTCTATATTTAATAAAGTTTTAACTACTGATCAAAACAATGAAAATGAACAAGAAAATTAGTCAAATAAAATTCACAGCTTCAACAGCTTAGATGAAATCCCTGGAACCTCATATTCTTTATTACATGAAGATTTAATTACTGATCAAAGCAATGAGAATGAAAAAGAGGATTGTTCATAACGAATCCACAACTCAGAAGCAGCCAGTGCAGTTCTGGCCCATCCATTGGAAGATGTAGAAAAATCCATTCATGACATTAGCAAATTGGATGAGACAGATGAACTCTCTGGAGTGTCACTCATTTATTGTAGGACAGTCCTAACACTGGTGTCAAACCCTCTTTGACAGCATGGAAATGTTTCTAGCAAAACACAATCCAATTCAAATCAGCTAATATGATTTTTCATTGGATGAGTATGGCAGAAAACTCAAGAGTTTTAATTTTATGGCAAAATTCTTTCAAATGGAAAAATAACCTCTAAAAGCAGGTTTTCATATTCCAAGGAGAAAGACAAAGTGTATTGTTACATAATGTGTTACATAATTCACAACCAATTTTCAAGATCAACTTTGGCCAAAGAAGTTACCTGTGACCAGAAACATTTGGATATTTTATTAAAATAATAAAAAATGTCACTTGCACACATTGGAAAAAGTACACATGCAAGCACCAGAAATTTAAAAATAGGCTGAATAAATAGCAAACCACCAATCATGGTCAACAATGACAAGTAAATGCCAGTTTAGAACTCTGATGTGATGTTCTGAAAAAATATTGTTTTGGGTCCAATATTTATCCAAGAGTTATGGTACTTTTTACTGTAGTAACAGAACAATATTTATAGAAGGCAATACAATTTTTCTAGGTTTAATAGAAATAATTCCAATTTTTATGTTAGCATGGGCAAAATTTTTTATTTATGTTAGGATGGGTAAAAGTAATAAAACAAGCAATCACTATCTAGGATGAATAATTTTAAATGAAATTACCAATGTAGCAGGAAACAAAGTGAAAAAATCAATCATATGTAACATAAAAACATAAGTAAACATTACTCAATGCAACTAGCTGTCAGTGCAACCACTGACAAAAGTCATACTGAACAACAAACATTTGCTATATGTGTTGTTGAAGAAGAAAACAAGAACATATTGCATTGTTTTCACACCTAGAAGTACAGTTTTTGATTTAAGTAAAGAACTGGAAAAAGAACTTTCAATTTTAGGCATTGATTTGAAAGATTGTTAAGAGTAAGTCTATGAAAATGGCACATAGTTGGTAAGGAAAAAGGTGTATGAGCCAGAATTTTGTCAACAATTCAGAAACATCCCACATGCAACTCACAGTTTGGATTTGTTACTGACACATGATCTCAAGTTGGTCCCTAGTGATGTGTCCTTCAGAATAATTAAGCAAGTATAGAAAGTATTTTCTGGATCTTCCCCAAACGGGAAGAGCTTGATCAAACATACGTCAAATTTGACCTTACAACCTCTCTCAGGCATACAACGGGAATGCCAACTAATTGCTGTTCAGTTTAAACAAAATATGAGAAAAGTTAAGCAAAACAACAAAAGCTCCACCTAAAAAACGAACGGGTAGAAAATGAAATAATCTTGAATTTGCATTATCCGCTGTAGCTTGGTATATATTATTTCTTGCTCTCAATAATATTATCAAAAGCTTCAAAAAGAAAAGAATAGTTTGTGTAGCTACTTCATTTTTTAATTATTAAAAAAATAAAAAGAAAATACATGTGAAATATGTGGCATTCCATTAAAATATAAAGAAATTAACACAAGGAAAAAATAATTGGGTAACTATGAAGATCTACATAAAAGTAATTCCCAAATTAGTTTCTATAGAGAGTATTTTCTGGTTATCATCGAATAAGGAATAGTCTCAGTTGAGTAGAGATGTGAAAAAGTTGAGCCATTTACTGATATTTTCAGTTTTCTTTATAATAGCCCAGCACTGAAAGACTTGAAAGAAGGAATTAAGAAATATTGAATAAATCTAGACACTGCTTTAAGAGATGGCTAGAATTGCTAAATAGATGATAGTAATTTATATGACAAAATTATATTTTCTGCAATCATTTATCATATTTGATGCCATTATAATATGTGAACGTGACATGTACAGTTCATGATCATTTTGGACTCTGTTGCTTGAGGTGTATTGATGACTCTAGTAGTTACCACTTCACAAAGTTTCTCCAATTTGAAATTAATAAAAATCTAAGAACTATGGTTAATTTGAGAAATGTCTAATATGGCATTATTCCATACAATATGTAAGTTATATGAAAATCTCTATAATGACAATAGAATTAATAATTTTGCTGAAATAAAAAATATAAACTTTATGTTGTAAGTAATCTATGAATTACGCATCTCTATTTTATTACTTACCATCCATTACTGACCCATCAGCAAAATGTGTACACATACACAATAATTAAATTTGGTCATCTTTGACATTTTGCTAACTTTCTGTCATGTAAAAACTATAGTCAAACATATTTTTAACATATTATATCATATTTATTTTAATGGGTTAATATTTAACATATATCTAAAATTTTAACATATTTAAAATTTTTTCTTATGACGGTGCAGCTCTCAAGTGAGGAGGTTAATAGCTTGTTAGATTGATGGTATTCTGAATGATGATCATGGACATGTGGTATGAGGGCTTCCACTTGTGCTCTTGTCCCAGGAAGAGAACTTCTCTGATCCAACGACAGAGACATTTATCCCCAGTTCATTCAGTGACATTCCTGGAACTCCAACAATCCTTTCTTTTCTCCTCACCTTGACTGGTTTTATTTAACTCAGTGTCTGTGAGGTGGAAATGGGGGCTGGAGGAGCACCCAGCATTGGCCTGTCCCCAGACCCCTGGGACTCAAGCTGCCCGGAAGGAGTACTCAGCATGAGCCCCCGGACCCTTCAGCTGACCTCCTGTCTGCTGATGGCTCCCATACAGCAGAGCTCCTTCGCCCCAGGTGCCCTATTCCTGCAGGACATGGTTGAGAAGATGGCCCACTTGTGTCACCCCAGAGCGACTGGCTCTCTCTAGCTTCAGTTCATTAATCCCAGGGCCCACTGTGTATCCCTAGAACTAAAACTGTGTGCTTGGAGCACCATCGCTGACAGGTCCCCCTGAATATGGTAGCTGCAATGGGGAAGCCGGGGCTCCCCCAAATCCCCCCCAAGGTGGGGTCTGCAGCCAGCTTGCTGCTCTGCCTTTGCATCCTGACAAAGCCCAGGCTCCCCACACTTAGAGGTGGGCTCTCTCCTTCTGTATGAGTTTCCTGCTGCTGCTGCAACAAATGACCACACACTTAATGGCTTAAAACCATACAATTTGGAAGTCAGGAGTCTAAAATGGGTCTCACTGGGCTAAAGTCGAGGTATTGGCAGAGCTGCTTCCTTCTGGAGGCTTGAGGGCGAGTCCATTTTCTTGCCTTTTCAGGCTTCTGGAAGCTGCCTGCCTTTCTTGTTCTGCAGCCCCTTCCATCTTCAAAGCCAGCAACGGCATACTGAGTCTTTCTTACACTGCATCACTCCGACCCTCTTTCCGGTCTTCCTCTTTGACTCACTGTGACCAGAGGACGTACTGTGTGTGACCTGGCTTGATTCCTATGCCCGTGCCTGAACTGGGCTCAGGGAACCAGGTGGCATTACTAGGCTCAATGTGAGTCATGTACGTGTCCGTCCTTCCAGCCAGATAGGTAGGATGCAGTAATGGGCGGCCCTCAGCAGGAGCACAGGGTTGAAGCAAGGGAAGAATTTTCTGAAAGGTCTCAAATGCTCTTTCTGAATGAACAAAACAATATATATCTACTACAAATATTCATTATTTAAATCATGGGAAAATATTAAAAATTCAGAGTAAAAATAATCCTTTCATTCCAAAACAACTGTGGTTAACACTATGGAATGTTTCCTGCAAGTCTTTTTTTTTTTTTCCTAGGCACACGTGCATGTTGAGTAGAGTCTTACCAGACTGTATTGGCAATTTCGCATCCTGCTCTTTTTACTTGAAATTATAACAGAAGGATTTTCTCATGTTTCCTTTGACTCTGTGCCCTGCACAATCACCTCCTTTCCCACTCAGCTCTTTGGCAGCAGAATTTGTAGACTGCACAAATAACGGGAAGGAGTAGGGGCTTTTTTTGATCTGGGGGAATTTGAGCATAGACAGAGAATGAGGGAATAAAAGGACAAAGCCTCTCTGACCTCACAGAGCTGCTAAGATGAACAAATGACATATTATGTGTGAGAGTGCCTTGGAAATGGCTTATATATCAGAGGTATAGTCATTAATCACCAAATGCTTTTTTCCCAATTTTAAAAGTAATTGTGCCCACCGGAGAGTCCTGAATGCCAACGGGAAGCTGCGCTCCCCCAGCACAGAGTCCTGCAGGGAAAGGAGTGATTTCCCAGAGAATCCATGGATGGCTGTGCGTGGTGGAGGGAGGGGGAAGCGGGGAGGTGGTAATAGGGTTTTCCAAAAGCACTTTCAGCTTCAGGTGAGGAGAGGATGCAACTCTGAGAGCTGCTGATAGTACATGCATCCAAACCCACAGGCTTTGAAGCTGTTTAATTGAAACTCACATCAAAACCTAATTCTGGCGTAACTCAACTTGACTACTATGAAAGATGAAAATAAATCCCTGGGTCACTCAAGGATAGTGGTTGAGTAAAACTTGTTTGCTGGCACAGAGACAACATTTCAACTGGAATTAAACCGTCTTCATTTAACAGCACTAAATTTTCTGTCATTCTCTGACTTGGATTTTCTTTTTTCTCAAGATAACGTGGACAGGACCCAGCTATTGTCAGTGCCTCAGAGAAGGTAGTTCATAATGCAGCCACATGTGGCTACAGGCTTACCCGGTACCCAGTGGTCTGTGCTTTCTTTGAAGCAGAGCCAAGGGAAGCCATCCTCCTCCCATTCCTCACCCTGTCCATCCCACCCATTAACAAGTGCTGCCACTTCTATCTCTGGATTCTCCTCTGCTACCACCCACAGCAGACCAGACCAGTAGCTGGGCCACGCTCATCCCAGCTGCACTCCTGCAGGTTAGCCTCACAAGAGCAAGAATGACCTTTCACAACCAAGACCACATGTGCCATTCCCCTGCTCACAGCCCTCCAATAGCTTCCTGTTGCACTGAGATCAAAATCCCCACTCCACCACGGCCCTGATCCTGTGATGGAATGCCTTTCTGACCACCCCCATCGCCCTTTCCCCACATACCACACCGCAGACACTAGTGCTTCCTCTTCAGTTCCTGAGCAGCCCATACTGCTCCCCGCCTCAGGGCCCTGGCACTTGGCTTGTGCCTTGCCTGAGCTGCTTCTCCCCAACTCATCACACCAAAGACTCAGATGTGACTCAAAGTCCAGATCATCCTTAGTGAGACTTCCTTGAACACTTCCTGTTTTATTGCATTTCTTGTTTTTTCGTTCATGCATGCTTATCTTCTGTCTCCCCAACTCAACGTAAGCTCCTTGAAAGCAGGAATGTTATTGATCTGTCAACACAATTTATTAAGAACCTGCTGGATACTTACTAAATATTAGTTGAAGGAAAGAATGAAAGAACGTCCAATTCTGAGAAGACACATTGTTTATTAGACATGGAAAATGATATTCTGGAGAACCAGTTTCACTCCAGTCAATGTCCCCTTGGTTTTTACCACTAGTTTTCTGCATATTGTCCTTGTCTCTGAGCTATGAAAGGATCCCCTTAACATTCACTAGGTCAGTCAAGTGAAAGTCTTATTTCCAGTAAGGGAAGAGAAAGCATGAATCTAACTAACTAAAATGTCAATTGCCCTAAAGGTGTGAAAAATATTTTTAAATTCTCCATTCATTCTTTTGTGGTAGTATCCTTTGTCAAAATCTTTTCTCCGAATTTTGTTCATGCCTGATAAATGCAAGAAGAGCGTTTCCCCAGAACACCATGACACCTACCCAACGAGATGGACTTTATGAGTTTTAAGCACCTTCTTAGCTTGCAGTCCTTGGTCAGTTGGAAGTAAAAGTGGAGACGGGGGAGAAAGGGTTAATTTAAATTTCGTGTCCAGAGGCCTTCTGAGAGGGAAGGGATCAAGGCCCCAAACTCTCCTTACCAAAGTTCAAAATGTCTGAAGCCTGCCAGGTGGGCTGTGTGGTCCTGGCCAACATGTAATGGGGAAGGAAAGTGCCCAAAAGCTCCTTCTGGCCTCACATTCCCACTTCTGGGAACATTCCCCATCCCTCTGGCCAGGCGTGGGGAAGTGACCTAACCTGGGCCAATTATAATCCTCCATCACCTGGACTGCCCAGGGATGGTCACACGATCCTACCAGGCCAATCAGAGTCCTTCCCTGGGACTTTGATGGCTGGAGCCAAAAAAGTCCTCTGTGATGGATATCAGCCCAGAGGGGCTCGAGATCAAATTCCCTGAAGAAAGCCCTCTTGCTGTCAGAAGGAGCAACACAACCAGAGGCAGACAGACAGACAGACAAGAGACAGAGAGTCCCTAGGGCACCTGGGCCCAGAGCATGAGCCTGTACCCACTCCAAAACCTCTGGCCCACCTGGGTTCTCCAGCAGCAGCAGCATTTCCCACCTCGAGTCCTGGCCACTCTCTTCTTCTCTGTCTGGGCTTTCCCCAACAGACAACCCCAAGGTACAGGGAAGCTTAGGTTCCCAGGGGCAGCCCTCAATCAGAGGGAAAGACAGTTTGTGGATAACTGCCCCAGCCTCCCCAGCCTGCACTGGAAGAGTTTGGCTTCTCCAGGGTCCCTGCCAGAGAGCCCAGTTGTCCGAGGCGGTAACTCAACACTCACGTGCGTCCTCATGGCTATTCTTGCTTCCCTGTTTTACTTTCCCCTACATCCTCACTTGGGCTTTCTGGAAACACCTTCTAAATAAATGACCTGCAGCCAAGTCCTTGTCTCAGGCTCATCTTTTGGGGAACTCTAACCAGAAGTGGCCTGGCTATGGTCATCCCCGAAGCCAGTCTGTCTATGCCCTTCTGGGGGCTGTACTGCCTGAACCTAAAAATTCCCTTTTGGACTAAACTTGTGGAATTGAATTTGGCTTCTATCACTCTCAGGGAACCCTGAAAAAAACAAAAACAAAAACAGATGGGCAAGTCACTGCAGAGAATGGGCTTTGAGGGAAGTGGTCATTTGCTAGAGGAGGGGACTGGCGAACTTCTGACCCTATCCAGTCTCACGCATCCCCTTCTGTGGAAGTTAAGTGGGTCTGAAAAGCAGCAGCCCTGGGAGCATGACCAGCTGGACACAGCCTTGTGTGGGGAGGGGACTGTCCGTCCTCCCACCAGGAGGAGCCTGTGGCCACAGTGCAGCAGGGAGAATAGGAGCCTGAGCACCACTTGCGAGGCTTCAGTGGCACGTTCCACAGGGCCAGCAGGGCTCTCCCCAGACTGTGGCTCCAGACATTGGGGTCAGAGATGGAGCGGCACGCCTCCCGAGGCAGCCAGCTGGAGCTGGCGGGTCTGAGTGCCCTCCAATGGCAGAGGCAACTGAGTCAGGAAGCAAAGGGACACGTGGCCCCTCGGGCCTGACAGCTCATGTCCAGGGAGGTGGGCAGGCAGGGGTGGGGTGGTACCTGCCGGGTCACTGCTGGGCCTGTAGCTTACATCCTAAGTGCTATGTCAGCCATAGGAAGAGCCATGGCTTTCAGCTCTGGAATGTCTAGCAATAAGGCATTTTCATACCCATTATCCAACTCTGTGTTCTCAACCTAGAACCTAGAACACAGACTTCAGGCACATTTCACAGAGGAGGAAGCTAAGGCTCTGGGAGGCGAGGTGGCTGCCAGCACCCCATGGCTAAGGTGCATCCCTAAAAAGAGAAAAGAGAAAGAAGCTTCCCCAGACTCCAGAGCTTGGGCAAGTCTTTCAAGTACAGATGAGTAATTTCACGGTCAGTTCTCCCATTCAACCGAGTGCATACTTAGAGATTGGAATTGGTGACCAAATGTACTACATTTTACTGTTTATTTGTGTGAACTTGGCTATTTAATTAGCTGCTTAAAAGTTTAGAGAGTGACTCAGCTGCTAATATACCTCTAGGCACAAATCTACCATTTGTTCATTCAGATAATCCACAAATAAGCCCCAGGAATTTACTTGGATTAAGAGCCCAAAGTCTTCTTGAGATGTCATTTTTCGGTGCTTATTTCACTTTGGGTTGCTAGGAGATAAACTGGTTTTTTAAAAAAGCAATTTGCATAAAGACCAGGAAAGCATTTTAATAATGTCAATATATAGCCAAATGGACTAAAGTGCTAAAGTAACTATTTTTCACTGGATAATTAAGCCTCCAAATTTAAATGTTATAAAAAGAGATATACTTGTATTCCATGGAGGTCTACCCACTTAGGTAGCTAATTATTTCTCAAGAACAACACTGAGTCATGTTAGACATCTTCTTGCTAATCTAATAACATTAAGTTATGGGGAGATGGCTCCTATCCTATCACGTAATCAGGAATGGAAAGCGGGTAGGGTTTTCACTGCAGATTTGTGAGAAATTCATTTTTCTAATCACTAGCACAAATCTGACAATCTGTCTGGCAGCCAGGAACTAAATTAAAGAAGTTTTCTTTCCCTGATACATATGCTGTAAATCTCACTAATTCAAACTGATGGAGAGGAACAGCCAATCTATTCTGGTGAAAAATATTCACCGTAGGACTTGCTTAATACTTTAAAAAAACTTTTTTCTTTCAAGTCCAAACACAATCTTGAGTCTGGTACAAAATAATCAATACAAAAGTGTTAACCATTATTATTGTCTCAATATAGGTACACAGACTAGAAGAAACTTTTAGAAGAAGAATCCCTTAAAATGGTATGGTAGATTGCTTGCACATGTTTACCAAGAGAACCTGATCATTCTTTCCATCCCTGGACACTAGCCTCTTCACACCATGACTTTACCACTTCTCTCAGCCAGAGGAGGAGGCTGTTTCCCCACCCCTGAATCTGGGCAGGCCTTGTGACTTGCTTTGCCCAATAGATTGGGGCGGAAGGGACATTGGGGGACCTCAGAGCCTAGGCCTTAAGAGGCCTTGCAGCTTCTAGCTCTACCCTCTTGGAATGCTGCTGCTGCCCTTTAATCAAGCCCCAGCCGGCACTTTGGAGATGAAAGAGCACTTGGAGAGAGAGGCCTAGCAAACGGTCGATACCCACCACCACACATGTTAGGCTACCTTGGACCAGACAGCCCCAGGAAAGCGCTAGACCGCTGGAGCCACATGAATGACTCAGGCAGACCAACAGAACCACCCAGCTGAGCCCAGCCCAAACTGCACACCTACAGAATCACGAACACTAAGTTTTGGGGTAGTTTGTAATACAGCAATAGATGATTGGTACAAATTGGTTTTGTTTTTTTTTCTATTTTTTTTAGCCACATCATGCAGCACGTGGGATCTTAGTTTCCTGACCAGGGATCAAACTCATGCCCCCTGCAGTGGAAGTGTGGTGTCTTAACCCCTGGACTGCCAGCGAAGTCCCAAATGGTTTGTGTTTTTTTTTTTAAATAAATGTAAAAAATTCCGAAATAAAAAAAGCACAAAAAAGAAAAATACCCTCCCCACAATCTTAGCTCCAATGTTAATTACCATTAATATGTCAGTATTTTTCTTCCAAATTTTTTCTTTTGTGTTTATTTTTTACATGAATGGAAACGTATTAATGTTGCTTTATAAATGTGATTCGTGGATAAAATGTAAATGTTTTTCTGGGTCATAAAAGTCTTTGTTCGGAGTTCTTTTATGTGATGGTCAGTTGGGTACAGTCCCAAGAGAAGCTGCAGGAGAGACCCAGGAAAACAAAGTTATTACACTCACAGGTCTTAGACGCGGGAGGCATCCCACACCACACCGGGCCACATGGGGAAGCACCAGGGTGGTCAGGAGGTAGAGGGGCAGGAGCCAAGGGAGAGCAGAGGCCAGGAAGAGGAAGGCAGGGCAGGTAAGCAGCCTAGGTAGGGTTGGCAAATCTGAAAAATTTTGGCAGGCTTTGGGCTATGCGGGTGGTCTCCAGTTGTCTGGTACCTGGCCCTGGGAGGAGTAGGGCCGAAGAATACTGCTTCCTGGGGTCTGCAGGCTAAGTCTGTATGTCAAACGTATACTCCCAGCTGAGCCCTTTGCTATCTCTAACAACTGGCTAGTCTCAGGAGGGGCAGCCTCTCCCCAGCCGGAAACGTTCTTAAGATGTCAAAACATCACAATATATAGAAGATAAGAAACATTCATAAACAATACAGTCTTAACATCACTTCAAATAATGGCTTATTGTAATGTCTTCACGTGGGTCCTCTAGAAAACACAGCCTTAGGCAAGGATTAAAATGATGATAGTTTATTTGTGAGGTACAGGCCCAGGGCCCAGACAATGAAAAGAAAAAAAGAAAAGAAAAGAAAAAAACACAAGGTAATGCCCTATAATGAGTCACCATACGCTCCACGATCTCAGGACAAGCTGCAGACCGATGCAATAGGTCCCTCAACAGACACATTCCCTGGGCATTCAAGCTTCCCAGAAGGGCTGCAAGGAGAAAGCTCACCATGGGGTAGTTCCTGAAGGGGAGAAAGAGGATGGGATGTATCTACCCTATTCCCTCCTGTTTCTCATCTCCAATAAGTCTAAGGTCACCTCCACAGGGAGCCAGTTCTCCCACACTACCTAGTGGTGTTTGCTCAGGAAGTTCTAGTTTCTAGTTCTTCATTAGTAGTGAAATGATATTGATTGACAGTTTCAGGAAGACACTCTTTACCATTTTAAAGGAGTGTCCTATTTCCTAGTTACTGAGAAACTATTAGTAATGTTTTTTAAATGTAATCAATATTGGACATTAAATTTTATTAACTATCTTTTCAGAATATATTCAGATAATCTTTTTTTTGTCTTATGACAAATTATATTAATAGATTTCCTAAACCTGAACTATCTTTGCATTCCTGGAATGGTGCTTTTAATAGGCTTTTAATATAGTATAAGACCCAATTGCCTAATATTTTATTTAGGATTTCTGCATCTCATACATATCCATATGAGAAGTTACTGTACGGTTTTCCTTTTGGTAGTACCTGTAAAGTCTGGGTATCACAATCTCTTAGATTGTTCTTGAGCAATCTTCAACTTTGAGCCTATTTTGCTTTTTCAAATATGCATAATTTAGTCTCAGGTCTCTTTTTTCACAATCACCATCACCTGTCTGCAGAGTGTCAGCAGACATTATTAGCATTGTAATGACTTCAGGCAAGTTCCTAATCTCTCTCAGCCTCATTCTCCTCTTTTATTTAAAAAAAAGGGAATGGGGTTAATAATAAATACTACCTCATGGTGACAGGACTTTGTGAGGATTAAAGGAAATAATGTTTCTGAAAGCCTTTAGCACCATGTCACAGAGTAAGTGCTCAAAATGTAGCATATATTATTATCATTAGGCTAAAGGTTTTTCTTGATAACCACTCCCATCTGATGGAAGTTCATGTCAGTAATGTGCTAAGTGGCTGCTGAATGCTCAAATAAGATGTTCGTGAAAATACACTGGAAACGAAAGCACTGTACTGACGTCAGCTACCATCAATGATACTGTCTGGTGGAGGTTCACATTACGCTGATCTTCTGAACAATGTGGTTTATAGAAACACACCGCGACACCACACAGAGATTCATTACATGTAACTGTTAAGCCATCGCGGGTACAAAAGTGCCAAAAGTTCTCCTATTGCACGGTTTCAACGTGTCTCTGCAGTTTCGTCCCATTAGTTTTTTAAAAATTAATTAATTATTTGGCTGAGTTGGGTCTTCCTTGCTGCACGCGGGCTTTCTCTAGTTGTGAAGAGCAGGGGCTACTCTTCATTGCGATGCGTGGGCTTCTCATTGCAGTGGCTTCTCTTGTTGTGGAGCATGGGCTCTAGGCGCGTGGGCTTCAGTAGTTGCGGCACGTGGGCTCAGTAGTTGTGGCGCACGGGCTTAGTTGCTCCACGGCATGTGGAATCTTCCCAGACCATGGCTCAAAGCCATGTCCCCTGCATTGGCAGGCGGATTCTTAACCACTGCGCCACCAGGGAAGCCCCTCCCATTAGTAATTTTAATGGAATATGTTTTTCCCGAACATATGGCCCAGAGCTAAGTAGTCTCAACAACAGAATTGGCCTGGACCTCACTACACTTAAGGGACAGTACAGCTCAGCAATTAGGAGCATGAATTCTGGGACTGGGGTTCAGTTGCAGGGGGGTGTCTTGTTTCCTTACCTGTAAACTGTGAATGATGACGATAGAAACCACATCACTTGCAGTTGTGAGAACTGAACATTTTACTGAAGGTAAAGTGTTTAAAATAGTGCCTGGCCGATGGGACATGCTCGATGAGTGTCTGATGTCATTCATTTTCTTCCTGTTACTGCACTGCACTCTTGATTATTAACAGGAAGAAAGATGCAGGGGGTGGGGTGGGTGGTGGAAGTTTGGGAAATTGTATATAACTGGCTTTCATCTGGGATCCCAGTCCCCAAATCCCCAAAAGGCTGGCCATTTAGTTCTACCTGTAGTAACTGGGAGGCAACAGGGTCCAGACCCAGAGGTGAGGGGCTCCAGGCTACATGGATTCTGCGGTAAGATCTCTCCCACAAGGGGCAGTCGATGGCTGCCTGGATGCCTTCACTCTGTGTGCAGAAACACGCTGGGAAACCCCCGACAGAAGCCCTGTGTCCCCACAGTTCTCCCTACACTCTGATTTACTTAAGTCCATAGAAAATTAGTATCCCTGTCTCAAAGCAGATCTCAGTTTTAACACTGAAAGTGTATGTACCTGGAGCTGCCACATGAAAGAGGAAAACCCCTCAAACTCAGAGGATCAAAGAATCAGCAGGTGCATTCACTGTGGTCTGGCTTCCTCTGCTGTTGTCAAGACTGTTCTTTGTTTAAATCAACCTCCCCCCACCTTCATGACAGTCTTTAGTGCCCAACGAGGGAAGGTGGACCTTCACATTTCACAAGTCAGCGAGCTTTCAATTCCTAGCAGGGTTTTCACGTAGTGACAGCTATAATCAATTTCTAACAAATGACCAACCTACACAAAAGAACTGCAAATAAAACTCTAGATGTTGAAAACGCTTATTGTCCTTTCTTGTTTGCAAACATGTATCCAGTGAGGTCTTGATTATTTCAGAGTCTGGAAAAACAAAATTGTCTTCCAGCCTGTTTGTGCACTAGTTGATTTTTCTGGCTCCTGGAGAAATGCCTTTTCGGAAGAGCTTGTACGTCCTAAACCCACCCCCTGGAAGAAAACCCTGGTAAAGACGGTGGGCCTGAAGAGCGTGAAGCTGCAGGCGGCAGGTGGAGACCGTCGACATGAAGACAAGATACTCACGTGGCACCTCTGGCCCACGTCTGGCCCTCCACCAGTGGGTTCTGACCCTACGTAACAAGTCTGCCCTAACCACATGCTCATAAATTCAGCATGACTCTTCCTTTGCTTGTGCAAAATGTAATTACTTGAACTTTATGTTTAGATTCCAAAGCAAAGGAATCATTCCCAACTTCTGAGAAGTCGCCAGACTCTAGAGAAGATGATAGAATCTGAAGACCTGGGCTTCTTATCCTGGTTTGGTCACTTGTTGTGTGACTTTACACAACATAGCTAGCTTCTCTAGACTTCGGTCTCACTAAGGTAATAAGGTCTGCTGTGCTCGCCTTAAAGTGCCGTTACGATACTCAAACAGGCTAATACATTAGAAAATTCTTAGAAGGTACAAAGTATCACACAAACGTAAGATATTTTATAATGACCTCGTGTGAGGTTAGCTCCTATGAAATGCTTTGATGATGAAACATAAAATAAAATTTAGAAAATAAGCAGATGCACGGAGGACTATTATATTATTCCAACCATATGAGGTACCTAGAATAGGCAAATGCATAGAGACAGAAGCAGAATAGGGGTTACCGGGGGTGGGGGAGGGGGAATGGAGAGATAGTGTTTAATGGGGACAGAGTTTCTGCTGGGATGATGAAAAAGTTCTGGAGATGGATGCTGGTGGTGGTGGTTATATAACATTGTGAATGTTCTTAATGCCACTGAATTGTACACTTAAAATGCCGAATTTTATGTTATATACATTTCACCACAATGCAAATAAATAAACAAACAGATGGCTCTGGAGACACAGGATTATTTACAAACAAGGAATTTAACTTACATGTAATCAGAAATGGTTGTGTCCATGTTGGGCATGTTCTCTTTCTGTGGTCAAAGCATGTAAGAAGCCAAATCATCATCAGAAGACATTTATTCTTTTGCCTTTCGACTGGTAATATTCATGTTCATTGATGACCATCCCTGCCCTTACTTCCTCACCAAGAATGGCCTGGCTGTTGGCCTGGTCCATTAGCCAGGACAACCTCTCCTTCCTTAGATGGACATGAACAAACACCACCACCGTTTGCTCACTCTCTCCTTTATTTCGTGTCCAGGCCTGACCACGTCTCCAGCACAGAAGAGTCTCTTTCCTTAGACTGGTTGTAATTGAATCAGGGAATGCACAAACTCCCTAGTTATAGATGACCTTATAATTTATCCTCCAAAACAGGGTGTTTTCAAGAAAGGGGGACCACAGCCATAAGCCGGAACTGTCTCAGGAAAACCATGATGTACGATCATGCTGTATCTCTCCCAACCCATCGATGCTGCTCTTACAGATAAAATCCTGGCCATTTCTTTCCCTCTTACCTCGCTATGTCCTCTCTCCAAGGAGGGGATCCAGGGAGAGAACTGACTTATTCAGACGAATTTTGATAAACACCTGGGAATGGAAGCTGAAACCCAGGAAGATGCCTTGATGTGAGTGGGAATGTGGCTGGTGAGGTGAAGAGTATGTTTGTTCTCCAGGGAAATGGAGAAAGAAGAGGGGTATGTGGGGTGAAGCCCACAGAAAGGCAGAAGGCCGCCTGCCCGGTGGTTAGAACACCCCAAGCCCAAGCACACACACCAAACGCTGAGTGAAGCTCCCAGAGGCAGGAAGTGCCATGCGTCTATCTGGGTGTTTGGGGAAATCAGTGAAGATGGGGGTCTTTACGAGCTACAACACAGGTGAACCTCAAAAATATGATATGATGCTAAGTGCATCCTATGACATTATTCCATTTATATGAAACACTCAGAACAGGTGAATCCATAGAGTCAGAGTGTAGATCAGTGTCTGCCAAGGGATAGGAGGGGAAAGGGTGAGTGACTAGTTAATGACATGGGTTTTATTTCAGGGTGATGAAAACATTTTGGAGCTAGATAGAGGAGGTGGCTGCACAACACTGTGAATGTAATTAAATGCCACGGAATTGTTTGCTTTAAAATGGTTAATTTTCGGTTATGTGAATTTCACCTGAATTGAAAAAAAAAAAAAAAAGACGTGGTCTCCCTAGCGGAGGCGGTACAGGAGTGTGTTGACAGAGGAGCACAGAGCACAGGCCAGCAGGGCTGGACTGGGAGCTGAGGGTCCCACACGACCAGACTTCCAAGAAGCGGGAGGCCCAGCTGCCATCTGAGTTAGGCTGCGGGGAGAGGGGCTCATCTCACTTTAGCCCACAAGAACTTAAATGTTAAACTTCTGGTTTCCCGCACATAGTAGCTTGCTGTCTTCTCAAATACATAGAGCAATAGACTATTTGCTGGGTACACATTTAAACAAGAAAAGGTTGAATGTAAAGGTATGAAAAAAAGATGTCCCAGCTAAGCGAGCACAAAAAGAAAGCAGATGCAGTAAAATTAATACCAGACAAGATTGAAAATCATTAAAGGAGGCAACAGAGATGTTTTACGCTGATGAGGAGTTTAAGCCTGAGCTTTTATATACTTGACAACATAGCTTCAAAACTGTGAAGCACTTAGAAAGATCAGAAGGGATTGATAAGCCTGCATTATAGTTTAATACGCCTCCCTCAGAAATTGATCAAGTAGACCAAAAGTTCTTCCCCCCAAAAGAACACCCAAACCCACATTTTTAGAAATTTTAAAACACAATTCAACACAAAATATCAAAATCTCTGTGTTTTGCTAATGTTTCACCTAGAGGGAAAGTCACAGTTTTAAGTACATATATATTAGAAAAAAAAAAGATTAAAAATGGATAAACTGGCTTAACAAGTGAGAAAAAGAACAGCAGCATAATCACAAAAAAAGCAGAAGGAAATTATAAAGCTGGCAAGAAATACACAGAATAACAGAGAGAATCCACAAAACCAATATCTGTTTTTCAAGAGCTCAATTTAAATAGATAAACTTATGGCAAGTTTGGGTGAAGAAGAGATAGAAGGAGATAAAGAAAAGGCACAATACAAACTGTCAGGCATGAAAGGGGGAATATAATTATAATCGTAATTAAGATTTTAAACATCAGAAGAATACTTTGATGTAAAAAAGTATTCTTTACAGCACAGTTTGAAAGCTTAAGTGAAAATGACTAATTTGCTAGAAATACGTATTACAAATAGTAAATTTAGAAAAAAACAGAAATCGGAACGGATCTATTAAATAAATTGAATCACAGTCAAAACTCTTCTCACACAAAAGGCCTCTGATCCAGCATGTTGACAGGTTAAGTTTTACCAAACCTTCGAATAATAAGTAGACTAACTCTCACTGCTGTAAACTATTCCCCCTCCAAAATACATAAATAAGTAAATAGAGGAAAAGTTGCCCCAAATCATTTTACAAAGCTAGCATCATGTTAACATCAAAAGCAGGCAAGAACATTTAGAAAAGGAAAAGTATTGGCCGATTTTATGCAGCAGCTTCCCGGCTAAAACTCCTGCTATTCTTGTCCCCTGAGTTTACTCTACTTGAAGGCCAGCATGATGCATTTAAAGCATATCAGATTATGGCACCACCTATATACTCTGGCCCCCGGCCACCTCTCTGTCCTGTCCTCTACCTAGCTCTCTTGCTGCTCGTCATGCTCAGCAAGAGTACTCCTGCTCCAGGGCCTTTGCACTGGCTGTCCCTCTGCCAGGAACACTCTTCTCCCCACATTCACATGGCTCTCTCCTCACCTTCATTCAGCCTCTGTTCAAATGTCCTCTGCTCAGAGGCCTCCCTGACCACTTTGTCTAAGATGGCAGTCATCCCCCACCTCTCTCACCCTTTGTAGAAAGTATGGACTTTCTACATCGTCCATAGCATTGTCTATTGTTATGGTCTGAATTGTGTCTCCTCCCCCTCCCTCCACAAATTCATATTGAAGTCCTAACCCCCAGTGTGATGATATTTGGAGATGGGGCCTTTGGGAGGTCATTAGGTTTAGGTGAAGTCACGGGGGTGGGGCCCTCACGATGGGAGTATAACTGCATCTTGACCAGGTAGTATTTTATCTCAGGAATGCAAGAATAATTTAACATGAGAAAATTTGCTGATGTAACTGCTATGGGCTGACTAATGCCCACCACCTCTACTAAAGATATCCATGTCCTAATCTCTGGAACCTATGAATATGCTACCTTCTGTGGCAAAAGAAATGCTGCAGGTGTGATTAAGTTAAAATGTGGAGCTTGGAAACCTATCCTGGATAATCCAGGTGGGCCCAAGGTAGTCACAAGGGTCCTTATGAGAAAAGACAGGAGGGTCAGAGAAGGAGACGTGAGGACAGAAATAAAGATGCAAGAGAGAAAGAAAGGGGTGGGGAGAGGTGTTGAGATTTGAAGATGCTAAACTGTGGGCTTTGAAGACGGAGGAAGGGGCCATGAGCCAAGGAATGCGGGCAGCCTGTAGAAGATGAGAAGAAAACAGATTCTCCCCTAGAGCCTCCAGAAGGAAGGGAGCCGGGCTGACACCTTAATTTTAAGGCTTTTGACCTTCAGAATTATAAGGTAATAAATGTGCTGTTTTAAGCCACTAAACTTGTGGTGATTAGTTAGAGCAGCACTAGGAAACTAACACAGTAACTTACATTAACAGATTAAAGGGAAAAAATCATCTCCACAGATGCGGAGAGAGCATTCAGCACCTGTCTATGACGTGGGTAGGGCAGGCCCTTGGTGCTACGGGCAAGGCCAAGGCTAGCCATTCGTTACGGAGCACTGTTCCCAGTGCAACTGAGTATAACGGACGACCTGAGACTCTTGATTCTGACATTTCTGGATAGGAATCTTGGCTCACAATGCAGAGTGTAAATTTGGACAAGTGACATTAATTTCTTGCATTACTTTTCTCATGTGTAAAGAATCAACCTACATCGAAAGCCATCATGGGGTTACATGAGGTGGACCACGCAACACTCCTGGAATGCAGCCCATACTCAGTAAGTGCTCAAAACCGGTTAGCTCCTGTAGGCTGCCTGCCCTGGGATGGTGCCCTGCGGGTTTAGGGGAGTGACCCCATCACACTGTTGGCTTCACCGTCCATCACCCAGATCTGCCAAGTGCCGCACCGCCCAGCTTCCGATTCCATCCAGTGCAGGTGGGCTCTGGACCTCAGGCTTGGACTGACCTTGCTTCCCTCTGCAGGTAAAGTCAGTGCACTGTCCCACTGGATGAGGTCCCTCCAGAGCCCAAGCACCTCCTCAGGCTTCAGGCCACCTGCAAATTTGATTCCAGCCTCTTGTCCAGCATTCGCAGGACACATGGATTTCCTACCCCTCCCCCATATGGCTGTTTGCCATATTCTCCAGACTGCCTTTGAAGATCCCAGTGCCAATAACAATCTAACAATGACAATAATAACGTGCGTTAGTTGGGTCACAGCCCAGGGCAGGCCCTGCCCATCTGTTATTTGTTAGCTCACAGCAACCCTGCAGTAGAGCAACAGTGGAGGAAACCAGGTCACCTGGGTGACACCCAGGCCAGTGCTCTTTCTGCCTTCATTCCCCACCCCTTGGTCGGGGTTTGCACAGCTCAGCAGCCAGTTCACTTTGACCAGTAAAAAGTGGGACCTTAAGAAAGTCTGTGCTTGGGACCCATGACAAGGCCAACTCTCTCCAAACCCACAGAGCCCAGATGATAAACATCTATCGTTCAATGGGCCTAATTTTTGTGCTCAGAAAAATAAACCCAGAAAGTGCATTCCTGCCATTCTCAACATTTAACTCCATACTTCACTAATCAGTAGATTTCACTGACTTTTCACTTGGAGGTTTTTAGAAACCCAGTGGATTGATTACAGGAAATCAAATCCACTCAGAGAGAACAGCCGAGCCCGGTTTCATCACTGGCCAGGCTCAGAACTGTTTCAACAATAACTGACTTTACCTCAATTAAACTGCACGTTTTCTGTAGGAAAAAAAATGACTAACACTAAATAGTCTTGAAATTTCCATACCATTGTTGGAACTCCTAATCCACAATTATTTCTTTGGTCCCACTGACCAGCCCATTAACAATAACTTGGAGCTAAAGGTGAAGCTGACACTATCAACCATGTGCTTCTGAAAGTGGAAACTCTCTCTGGAGTCTTACCTCTCTAAACCGTCACCTTGCTACCCTTCTCGCGTACTCTCTGTCACCTAAAAAATCACTCACTTAATGGCTGAAAGGTGTACTCATCTGGGATTTTTCTTCTTAAAAAAATAAAACCAGGAAAAAAACACTCTTTCATTATGAAGTGTAACCACATTAAAGAAAATTTGGAAACTGGAAAAAAAGAAAATAAACACCCATAATCCCAGCAAAATGAGCCAGCTAATGGTTTATGGTGAATGTCCACATGGTGGTCCTTGCAGATGTCCACCTGAGGCCCACCGCGTGGTGACAGGCCCCGCTGCTTCCCGGCAGGGGATGCTTCCTATCTGGGGTGTGCACACGTACACACGTGCATTCTTGTTGTTGATGCTCTCCTACTCATGTTTCATTTTGGGTCTTGTTCTTCTGCCTCTCTTTCCAGGCAAAGTTCTCTAAGAGGTAACTCTCTCATTAACGTGCTCTCAAATTCCACACATGCAGGAGGAAATGAACAAAGAGCAGACGGAACCTGCCCCTCTGCCTGCAGGAAGAGGGCCCATGTGTGCACAGGGTTCACCACCGCCAGGGGCCACACGACTCCCTGGAATTAGTAACATCTCACTGCTTCCAACAACTTGATGAGAAATCCTGCAGTGAAACCTCCCCTGAGTTTGTGCAAATACAGCAGGGTAGCCCAGTATTTCAGGGTGAGCACTGGTCAGAAGCCCCCAAAATGTGAATCAGAGACCTGACTGTGACCTTTCACAAGTGGCTCACTGCTCAGAGCCACCTGTAAATGTGAGCATCAGTTTCCCCATCTGTAAATGTGAGGAGTCGCTAAGGACCCCTGGGGGGTCTTTCCCAGGCTCCCTGGCCGCCGCAGCTCTCTTGTGGGAGCTGTGACTGAGACACCCACCATATGCTGGGCCCTGCCCTAGACTCCAGGACCCATGCTGGCCTGAAGACGAATGAAGCTTCAGCTCCTCGTTCCAGGATGTGCCATGTGTCCAGCCCTGACATCCCTACCCCAGGTCAGGAAACTGGGCTCAGGTCTGATTTATTTAGGCAGCAAACACAATTGAGCTTCTGCTCAGAGCTGGGCACTGTGCCAGGATGCACAGAGAAGTGGTCCTCATCCTACTCAGAGCAGCTGGGGTCGGGGGGAGGGGGCGGTGGGCAGACAGGACAGCACAACACTGTCCTAAGGCCTGCCTCTCTACCTGTGTCCCTGGGCCCAGCCCACGAGGGGATCTGCCTGGTGCCCTGGCCTGTACCCATGACCCACTTAGCAGCCACCCCCCACTCCCACTCCCACTCCCACCTTTGACTGTGACCTTCCTCCTGGGAGACTCAGACTTCGGCCCTGAGGCCAGGATTTCTAAGAACTCACTCCTCCCAGCTTCCCTGACTCTGAGCTGCCCTCTCTCGATGAGACCCCAGCACTGAGGGTTAGGCATCCTGAGCTCCTCGCAGCCTGGGAATGAACAGCCCCACACTGTGGGGCATCTGCTTGGACCCTCTTCTCTCTGAACTGTCCCTCCCACCCCAGGGGCAGTGCTCCCAGCAGCCACTGCACCCTGGCCCTCTGGCCATCTGACCAGCCTAAGAGGGAACATGTGGCCTAGGTTAGGATTGCCAGAGAAACACTGGATGCCCAGTTAAGTTTAAATTTCATACAAACAATGGGTCATTTTTAGTATGACTATGCCACTATGTAGTATTTAGGCATCCTTTATTTTTATTGGCTAAATCTGATCACTCCACCCAAGCTAGACCAATCAAATTCTCTCAGGCAGGATTTTGAATCTAGAGTTCAGCAAGACTATAAGGTAATATCTTGCAGTGAGAGTGGGGCAGGTAGATTCCACCAGGCAGGAAGAGAAGAGAGCAGTTAGATCTGCAGAGAGAGAGAATGAAGCTGAAGGAGGCAAGAGGCAGCCACTTTCTTCTGTGTCATGATGGGGACATTTCCTAAGAACTGGCCCATTCCTGGCTTCAGTGCCCTAGGATGCCCTGGTGTCCTTATAATTAATACTCTCTTCAGGTGAGGGGTCTCGCCCAGCAGTTTTAGGTATAACCCGTCCCTTGGAATCTGGACAGACT
Organism: Phocoena sinus; assembly: GCF_008692025.1. Taxonomy (NCBI): domain Eukaryota; kingdom Metazoa; phylum Chordata; class Mammalia; order Artiodactyla; family Phocoenidae; genus Phocoena; species Phocoena sinus. Next base: position 78,606,153 of record NC_045778.1, read on the forward strand.
AGCTGGTGTGAATGGTGCTTTGTTTGCTGCTTTCCACCCCAAACACCAAGATGGTCCCCTCCAAGTCCAGGCATCACTCTAGACTCCTTTCTCCCCTCACCACACCCTGCATCCAAGTCCTGTCTACCCCATCTCCCAAGTCTAGGTCAGCTCTGTCTTCTCTCCACCTCAATGCCTACCACCACCCCGCTTCTGGCCACCAGCATTTCTTGCCTGGATTAATACAATGGCTTCTCATTTTTCTCGCCTCCAGTACTCCCTACCCTCCAGCCAAAGCAATCGTCCTAAGACGTAAATCTGACTTGCTCCCCAAACCCTCCACTTGAAACCCTTCAGTGGTTTGCCCTCCAGAGGCACAGAGGCTCCTCCGTGACCTAGCTTCTGGTGAGCCGTCCAGGGTCACCTCTTACCTTGTTGTCCCCACACCCCATTCCAGGCTCTGGCCACACAGATCAGCTTTCACATCCTCCTCCAGACTCTCCCTCACCTCAGGGCCTTTACACCTGCTGCCCTTCCCACCCCTCTTCGCTTGGCTCTCCCCCACTTTGGGGGACCCAGTCTGGGGTCATCACCTGCCTTGACTCTGTTCGCCCTCTTCCTAACGAGTGCTTCCCCTGCATCGTGCTTAGTGTGTCCCCTGTGGTGCCCGGATTAGCAGCAGCCGCAAAAGCAGCAGCACCTGGGAACGTGTCAGAAATGCAAATTCTCAAGAGCCCCCCAACCCAGACTTCCTGAATCAGAAACTCTGGGGTGGGGTCCAGCAAGCAGTGTTTCAACTAGCCCTCCAGGTGGGTCTGACGCTCACCAATGTTTGAGAACCACTACTATACTGTAATTGTATAATTATTTGTTTGAAATAAATAGTTTGGAAGCCTTGAGAGGATTAGAAAGGCCATAGCATCTTCACGAGCAAATACTGTAACTGGCACGTGATAGATTCTTTGTAAATGTTTGTGGATGGAAGGAAACGGAAGAAAGAGGGAAACTAGAAGGAAGGACAGGAGGAAGACAGGCAGGCAGCCACAATCCTGCCAACAGCACACTTGGTCTTTCTGACCCTCCAAGTGTTTCTAGACACAGCGAACCCCATTCTGACATTTCCCTGGATCTCCCCTCTGCTTGCCGTAAGGCTGGGCATAGAGACAGTGCAGGCTTTGGGCTCTGGGCACCTGCCATCTCTAGTTCAGAAGGGGCAGCAGGGCTTGCCCAGCTACCAGTGGGCCCCACAGTTCTTGCATGGAGTTGGGTGCTTGAGGAGGCCCAATGAGCTCTGCATTTGCACGAATGGCTGGAGATGGTGTTGGAGCTTGTCAGCAGAAGAGTCTAGGGCCCTGTTGCCCCTTCCCCCCAAGGCTACTTCAGACCGTGTGCTCTGGCACGTCTTCCATCTCTCCCACCTGAGGCAGGAAGAGGGCCTCTGAGATGAGCATCCACTCTTTTTGTTCTCGGTGGCACGCACTGACCATGGTCCCTGACTGGGCAGTCCACGGAATCCCTGATGTCCTGTTTCCAGTCTCCACTCCCCAGGCCTGCTTCTGAGTCAACAAATCTCTAGTTGCCAGGCCTGAGCTGTTACCAGCATAGCTAAAGGGAGTGGGCAGAGGTCAGCAGGAAAACTCAAGAAGTGAGTCACCCACAGGGGAGGGAGAGGGCTGGCCTCTGGTGCAGAAGCTTCTGGAAGGGATTTCCCGACTGGCTGCCACGAGCACCCCTCCGTCACACAATGAGAAGGTCCTATCAGGACAGGCTCAGGCCCACTTTCCCAAAGAGAGGAGCTGGGAGGACATGGGGGAAATCATTTGCTATTGAGTGGCAGCAAATGGACTCTTCTTCAGAGGAAACAGCAGCCGTCTTCAAACTGGCAGTAGACGATCTGGTCCAGTTACAACCACAGCCCCCGCCCCTGTGGCAAAATCAGACCCCCCCACTGCAGAACTCCAACCCCGGGTGGGGCTCCTCCAAAAGGAAGAGGTTCCCTTCCACTTTCCCCTGAGTTGTTAATGATAAACTCACACTTGAAAAGCTCTTCACCAATTTCAAAGCCTGTATCTCACCTAATCCTCGCCAAAATCCTGAGAAGATGCAAGATTTCAATACATCCTGTAATAGACGAGAAAACTGAGGCTCAGAGAGAGTAGGGCCCTGGGCGAGGAAGGAAAGGAGCAGAGAAGGGAACTTCTCTCCGGATGCACAGGCCAATTCTCATTCCCCTGCCCAGGCCCCTCACTCAGACAAGGGCAAAACTAACAACACAAAGAAACAATCAAAAAAGCCTGTATACAGAAAGCACTGATGGAGCTGGTCCAAGTAGAGAGAAGGCTACAGAGGTTTTCTTAAGTGTCAACACCCTCTCAGCATGTGGGAAGGAGGTGGGAATTGGAGGATATAAAGGCAGGACTGGTCTTTGGGTATTTTCTGGGTGGGTTTCACGCTGCTCGCCCACCCAAAAGCTTGTGGAGGGAAGTGCATCCTCCTCTCTCCACCCCAGGCCACAGCTGACCACTCCCCCCTCTCCCCCCAACCCCGGGCAGGCAACTGATCCAAGGGGAGCCCTCTACAGGCTGGTTTGTAACTTAGGACCTATGTCCTTCGTTTGATACAACAAGCTGGGCCAACCTGACTCCTTTCTCAAAAAGTCAGCATGAGAAAACTAAGAGATTGGGACAGTTGACTGCAGGGATTTATCATGAGTTTGCGTAGGGGGGCCGGGGAGATTGTGATGGGTCCCGTGTGGCTGGTGACGGAGTGGAGACTGGGAACCCACGGAAGAGAAGAGCGAGATCTGGGCAGATGCAAAGTGAGATGGAGGGGGGTCTCAGGAAAGACCACATGGCTGTCCCACCGCTGTCCCTACTCCTGTGAGAACCATTCTACCTGGAAACCCGAATTCCTGAGCCTTCCTGGCTGAACTTACAACAGCCCTTCCTCTGCTGAAGCTACTGTGGGTGAATTTTTTAAAATCAGAGAAAAGGAAGCGCTCAGTTCCAACCCACTTTCAACATCTGTGGAAACCAAGGACCACAACTAATCAAGGAGCTTGAACCCAGGCTGCCCAGTGATACCCTAGGGTCCCAATCACAGCCCTCACGGTGATGGCCTTAGAATTACACAGCTCAAGAGGGCAAGATACACGCTTCCATTTTGAAACTAAACACAAATCAGTCTGTTTCTAAATACAACCCCATGGGAAGACTTGAAAATCTCTTGGCATCTCATTAGTATTTCAAGGAAGCATGACATGAAGCATTGTCTATGAAAAAGTAAGAAGACTTGATTTTGTAAATGGGAGATGCTGAATACCACCTGGCCATTTCTATTTGGGTCTTACCTGAAACGCATGAATAACAAAGGCCCAGCTGGTGACCTTAGCCTACAGGAGTGACTGCTGAAGAATACAATGTATTTGCCAAGTCTGAAAGCGGTTTTGTTTTAGCTTTCTTGCTTGGACACAGGAGCTGGCATGTGTAAGTGTTGATTCAATTTGGCTCTCTTGTTAAAACACAGGACTTGGGAAAATTAAACATATTTGTGAAATCTAAGCATGCTTCTATCTATTAATGTTCACATCCTAATATTTCTGGATTAATTTTCAGTTAATAATAATAGCTGACATTTATTATGTGCTTAGTATGTGCAAGGAGCTTTTAACTAATAATCATATTCAATCCTCACAGTAACCCTATGGAACAAGTATACTATTGCAGATATGAAAATAATTATTACAGGGGTACCCTCCCAGGAACCTGCCCAAGATGCACGGCCAGGAAGCGGCAATGCCAGGCCTCCACCTCGGAGGCCCAGTCCCTTTCAACCTTTCAGCCATCTCACCCCAGGGGAGGTTAGCTAAGGAAACAGATGATTGCTTGTTTGTTTGAGGTACAGACAGGGAAGATAATTCAGGAATTTGTAATTGCTCATCCCTGCTGGGGGATATTAGCCAGACATTAGCCGTGACACGTGAATCATGACACTTGTTTCCGGCTGAGTTATTACCTATGCACAATGCTGCTCACCAGCTTGCCCGCTTGCTTTAGAAAATGCTGGAAAAAGATGGTCCTTGATGCTTCCAGCTGCTCCCCAATGCCGACGGCTCAAGCAGGAATCCAGGAACGCCCCCCGCCCCCGCCCCAACCACCACCCTACATTGTTAATGGGCAATCCCTGGCTTCACTTCTACATCTGCAGGGTGAGTTGCGGCCCTGGTGCATCTTTTAGGGATGTTGTGAGATACCTTCTGGGAACACTGACTGCAGATCTTTGGGAGCAACAGCAGATGCTCAGCAACCCCTGATGGAATGCATCCTCAGGGTCCTCAGAGTCCCCTCGCCTTTGCTCTGGACAGGGTCCAGCGGCAGGAACTGACCTCTGGGAGCCTCCTTTGTCCCTACTCTTGATGCTCTGTGGGAGACCTGGGCCACGCATCCAGGGGCCGCCCTGGCTGCCCCCGAGAGGGAACTGGACAGATTCTTAGTGAGATCCAGTGGGGAAAGGCCTGCCCAGGTGCTGCCCCTCCTGCTGGGCAAGTCACTACCCCTCTTCTGTGCTTCAGCTTCCTTATCTGTCCAAAAGAAGGGGTGGCAGTGGCCTGGGGGAGGGGGAAGGGTTCAGCTGTGACTCAGCGAGGCAGAGACACTGTCCTGCTTACTCCTGGGATGCAGGGCAAGCCCAGGGCCCATCTCCTAGCAGATCCTCCACCAATATTTCCACCCCATTTCTGGAGATACGCTAGGCCTTCCCTTTCATCATAAAATCTGGAGTGAAAATTGTCATTCGTGTGCTTTAAGATATAGGAGGGGAAGCACTTTTCATCTATTAAAAAAAAACTCAGTTCCCAATACATCCCGCCTGGTGCTTCCCTGCCCTTTCTCATTCTGCCCCTCCTCCCTACGCGTTAGAAGTCAGCCTGAAGCCCCCTGTGAAGCTCCCACCTCTGGAAGCCTCTCTACCTGGAATTCAGGCATCCCCCTGTGTGCCCCCTGCAGGGCACTGTATTACTCTGGCTTGTATTTGAACCATTCAGTCATTCATCAAACACACCCTGAGTGCTTCTTCTCTGCCCAAGAGATGCTCAACAGAGGCCAGAGAAGCCACGTGGCATACAAGGCAGGTACAGGGCACAGGTGGAAACATAACTGAATAAGCCTACATATCCCCAAACTCTCTCCATCCAGTTTATATTCTTGTATTTCTAAGCTATATAGAATTTCACTCCTTTTTTAAAAAAAATTAACACTGTTGTTCTTTCCATGGAATAGGTTTCAAAGTATACCACCCGAATGCAGCACAAATGAGGCCTTCCAGTGGAGTGTGATTATTAAAGGGCACCTGGAGATTTCCTTCTCCCTGTATCTGCATTTCCTGGGCCCAGGCCCTCCTGGTGCCCCACCGTACAGGAAAGGTATGAACGGCTCCCCTGGGCAGAAAAGGGGCAGAGAGAGATTAGGACAACTTCTCAAATGTGAGTACTGCCTGGGGTAAGGCCGAGTGGTCTTCCTGTCACTAAAATGATTTAAATACAAGTACCACCACTCCTCACCTCTCCCCTCTAGAAACTACAGGAACAGATGGTTTCCACTTAGATTTCTCCGACATCCAAGGACCAGATCCTCCCATCCCCACACCAGAAACCTGGGGCTGCGGTTCATAGGAAAGCCCTTGTCCCCCATTACTCCCCCTCTGTCTCCCGCATCTTCCGCCCCTTCATGCACCATCCCCCAGCCATCCAGCATTTTCCTCCGTTAACACGACCCCCAACCATACTGATTAACACTGAAACTTCACAGCCTACCGGAATAAGGCTGTGGGATGATTTTTACTTCTAAGAGGTTGGCGGGGGGTGATGGCAGTCGGGGACCCGCTAAGCCGTGGCCTGGCCGGAACTCAGCAGCGGCGGAGGGGGTCCCAGGTTGGGGGTGCACGGCCAGTGCGGGGACCTCGTGTCTGGGGGGGCAGCGGGGCAGGCCCCCGTCTCCTCTTTCCCCTGAAGGACAGAGCGCCCACGGTTCCCCACCGCAATCCTAGTACTGAAGACGACTGCCCGCCCTCCGGCTGCCAAGCCTGAGCTGCTCCTGCCCCAGCTGAGAGCACATGAGAGTGGGGCCTTGGGGGTGCCCTGTGCCTGCGAGCAAAGGGGGCGCTGATGGGGCACAGAGGGCGGGGCGTCGGGGGGAAGAGGCTGCTCCTGGCCCATCTCTGGTTCAGCCCAGGCCTCTCCCAGGACCCACTAGGGACGTGAAAAGCACCTGCGTAAGGAAAAGAGGCACGATTTCCCCAGGGAGAGGGGAGGAGGGTGCTGTGCGGCAGCCAGGCGCTAGCCCCAGGCCAGGGCACCACGCTCCCTTGCTGTCCTCTTTCCCCTCCCATGACCTCCTCTCACTTTACTTTTCTTCCCAGACAGACTGTACATTGTGAGGTCAGGACCATGCCCTCCCAGTTCATCTCAGTATCCAGCATAGTGCAGTGATGTGTAAGTTCTTACTAAAAATTTTTTTTGAATGAAAAAAAAAGGGTACAAAGGAATGAATGAAGGAAACTCCTTGAATCCAAGATTAGCTTATGTTTAGATTCTAGTTACAGAGAATATTCTCCTTATTTATCAAAACCAACTTTGTGGGTTAAAAAAAAACAACGATGCATTTAATTCATTCATCTACCAATGAATCACCTACTATATGATTTTTGTATTTGGGAGTTTATTGGCCCTGAGGGATCTTTGTATCTGAGAACATTCTTAGACTCTCCTGTTGCCCTAAAACTCAACTCCTGGAATCCCAACAGTCATATATCTACGAGTAGGAAAGAGACAGTCCTTTTAACTGAGCATCCTTGCAGGATTTTTTTCCCCCTATAATGAAATATATTCAAGAATGACAAGATGTCAGTAGATTCCTGTTTGCAAACATCTCTCCGAAAATCCAAACCCTGGGCCACATCTCCCTGTCTGTCTAAACAGGTAATTATAGTTTGTGTATTGAAGTCTTATATCTCTGACTTATCCAGTGCACGAAAAACAGTTTAACCTTTAAACCAAGTCATGTACACCATTTTACTGCTGGAAAGATGAATTTATGTTACCTCGTCAAATCAGTATCAACCTGACCTTTAAACACATCAGTGTTTCTTGGAAAAATATTATGGCTGGGATGCCTACCGAGGTAAATAACATTAGCTGCTCCTACCCAGCGCTGAGCCACGCTGCGCAGAGGCCTATCAGAATAAGGGGCGGAAGGCAGCAGGGCTCAGAGCTCTTCTGACAAACTCCGCAGGATACGAAGAACAATGTAAATGCACCAGACTTGGCAGATATATTTCTACATTATTGTTCCAGAGATAACAGCTAAGGTGAATCATTGCCCACCACCTACCATTCCAAATTATTTCAAATTCTGAAGGGACCCTATTTATTTCATTGGTAGCTAGCAATTTACTTAGCTGAAGATCATTATGTTTATGTGTCTGTGAAATCCTCACAATAATTACACGTTTGAGCTGTCTCGGATGTGCTATACGTAGTCTCATTAGTCATATACTTGGAAGGATATTATCACATTTTGTAGCAACCTTAGCAACGTACGTCTAAAGCATCCAACTGGATGTGAACTTTGATTCTCGTGCTTTTCTTACATATCTGATTTATCAAACAGCAGGACAGCCTGCATCCACAAGCAAATGCTTACACAACGCTGGGAAATTGTCTTAATTTCTCTTTTCTCTAGATCCCTTCTATGCAGCAGCCCGGAAAGATATTGTATTGGGCAGCAGGGAGAACAAAACTAGCTGAGATCTAAAATTACTTGAGGAGCTCACCAGAAAGTTCCATAATGGGAAATATTTATAAGACACTATGCTTCTCCCCTGACCGTAAAGTCACTGAAGTGTAGGGGGGAGGCAGTTGAAATTTCCAGTGTTCTCAAGCAAGTGTCCCCAGGTTGAATTCTCAGGACAACTCCTATGAGGCTGCTGGGTTTATCTGAAAGGTCTATTTTGTCATTTTAAAGCCAGAGACTATTAGAGGGAGGCAACCGCCTGCTGGTTTTGCCCATTTTCTGCCTTCCACACATTGATTTCAGAAGAATCCACTATTATTATAAACAGGGTGATTCTCAGAACATCTCTAACCTTGATAGCAAATAACCATGAGAGAAGACAATTCCCCTCCTGGGCAACGATTCTAACATGGCAATTCATGCTCCAGAGAACATTACAGAACCATTTAGTTCAGGACTGGGGGGCTTCTATGGCACGTACCATCGTTTACCAGGGCACGTGATCTGTGATCATTGCATTAACGTGTGATCCCCCAAGTAGATGGTGAACTCCATGAGCACATGGACTACATCTGCTTATGTTCCCCTTCACATCCTCAACACCTAGTACACACTAGGTGCTCGATAAATATTTATTAGAAATTGAGATACAGGGCTTCCCTGGTGGCGCCGTGGTTGAGAGTCCGCCTGCCAATGCAGGGGACACGGGTTCGTGCCCCGCTCCGGGAGGATCCCACATGCCGGGAAGCGGCTGGGTCCGTGAGCCATGGCCGCTGAGCCTGCGCGTCCGGAGCCTGTGCTCCGCAACGGGAGAGGCCACAACAGTGAGAGGCCCGCGTACCGCAAAAAAAAAAAAGAAAAAAAAGACATTGAGATATAACTGAGGGAGTTATCTGGACCGGCTCTGTGCCTTTCGCCTTTAGCTGGGTAGTATGACTATCTGATATTCAAATGGCATGAGGCTGAGACGTCACGTCACTTTCTCACGCATGACTGAAGCCGGAGTCTCCAGACCATCAAGCTCCTTCACATTCCATTTACTAAACAAAGATTTAATGAGCACCTGCTATGTGCCAGGAACTATGTTAGGAACAACTATGCAGCCCACACAGAGCTTCTTCTGGTCTAATGGGAAAACAGACCTTTAGCAAGAGCTCCCAAGAGAGGAGATTCCCAGAGCAGGAAAAGCAGTCATCAACTGAGGACATAACAGAGCCAAGAGAATGTGCTCCCTGTTACTACTGCTGTGTGACAAAGTATCCAAAGCTTAGTGGCTTAGGAGGGGACTTTGAGGGATGATGGAAATGTTCTATATATCGGTTGTGATGATGGTTTCATGACTACACATTTTTCAAAACTCACCAAACCATACACCTAAAATTTAAGGCTGAATTTTACTTAATGTATGTTATACCTTAATAAACTGACTTTAAAAATGAAAACAAAAACAACTTCAGAGGCTGTAAACAACAGCCACTGATTATACTCGTGGATACTCTGGATTGGAATCTGGGCTGACATAGCAGGGAGGCTTATCCTGCGGCTTCAGCTGGGAAGAGCTACAGGCTGGATGTGTCTAAAATGGCTGAGGGCTGAGTCACTAGGAGGCCCCCCACTCTCACATGTTAGGTGCCTGGGTTCCAGGCTGGGGTGACTGGAAGAATGTCACCTGGCGCACCTCCACTCAGCACATCCTTGCTGAGCGCCTGCTGTATGCCAGACATTGCTGTGGACACTGAGACTATAGCAATCACCGTAATAGACAAATAACCTTGCCCTGCTGGAGTTGACAGTCAGATGGAAGACAGACAATAAATAAAAAACATTATAAATAAGTAAACTGATGGCATGTTGGGGGTAATACGTGCATAGAATAAAAACTTAAACCAGGTGAGGGGGATGGAGAGGCGGAGGAGAGACTATTCTATGTGCATGGCGCCTCCTCCAGTCCTGATACTTTGCTCTGCCAGTGCCGTGGTGTAAAATGATGTCTTGTGGTTTTAACTGCATTTTCCTGATTACTGGAGAGCTGAGCATCTCTTCAGATGTGTGGCAGACTGCTAGCTGGTCACCAAACGAGGTTCCTCTTTTTCCCGGGTCCAGCTGGATTACGCTTCCCAGCCTCCCGTGCCGTTGGCTGTGGCCTCAGAGTTCCAACCGGTAAAAGGCGAGCAGTAGCGTCCTCACCATTTCCGGGTCCGGCCCATAAAAACCTCTTTTCTTCTTCCAGCTGTCCAGTTCCTGGGGCAGCTTTGCAAGTCCCACAGTGAAGATGGCAGGGCTTCCAGCAGCCTGGGCTCCTGGGGGCTGTGAGGGGAGAGCCCCGCCGCTGCCCCTCACCTGCCTAGAATATGTGCCCCGTTTACATGAGCAAGAAATAAACTTCTATAGCGGGGCCTCGATGTGACAGCAGAAGCCCATCCCAACTAAGATGCTTTAATTGCTCATTGGGTTTGTCTTGTGAGTTCTGCCTGCTCAGACCCTCTGTCAGACGTAGGATGGGCTTATTTCTTCTTTCTTAGTCACCTGTAGGAGTCCTTTATATCCTTGCTACTCAAAAGGTGGTCTGTGGACCGGCAGCATAAACTTCACCTGGGACCTGTTAAAGATGCAGACTCTCAGGCCCCACCCACACCCGCTCAACCAGCCCTGCATTTTCAAAAGATCTCCTGGTGATTCCCGTGCACAGTAAAATTTTGTCACCTGCAAAGCCCGTTAACGATTCCTGGGAAATAAAAATAGAATCTGGGTAATAAAATAAAGTCTCACCTTTTTTCTTTCGTTTGTGCTTAGTCTGGTGTCACTTGCTCACAGGGGGCCGCGTGAAGATGCTGCGAACTCGGCTCTTCAGAACAGAGTTCCTGGTGCAAAACGGCCGTGCAGAGGCCTCACCCCGCGGGTCCTGAGCAGAAGCGCTGTGCACGCCACCACAATTCAAGATGGCGGTGGCGGGCCGTGTGCAGAGAGGCTGCGCCCGCCCAGCGCACTGGATCTGGAGCGTGAGCGGCGCACCTGCCCCGCCTCGCGAGAACCCCGCCCTGCAAAAACCCCGCCCCCTCCCCTCCCGGCTGACAACACCCTTGTAGGGCAGCCCCGCCCAGGGCCTGCTTGCAGACCGCGTGCTCCAGAGCGCAGCTGGCGCACCTCTCCGTTCCATGATCAAAGAATAAAGGTCTCCTTTGCTTCTGAACCAAACTCGATCTCATTCTATTGACTTAGCTGACACAGAGCAGAAGGACCTATGCTGGGGATTGACTCAGGACAGTCGGTACCAGTTTGAGCAGCACTGCTTCACACATTCTGCAGTAATTCATCTTTTACGTGCATTGAATATATTGTCTTCCAGTCTGTCGCTATCTTTCCGTTTTTTGGCTCTATTGTCTCATGTACAGTTTTTTTTTTTAATGTTTAACATTGTAGTATTTACCAAAATTTTATTTTATGGTTTGTATGTCCTCTGTTTTTTAAGAAATTCTTCTCTTCCTGAGATCATACAGACATCATGCTATATTATCTTCTAAAATTTTAAAGTTTCTTTTCACAGATTGTCCTTCCACCTGGAATTTGTTTGTCTGTGGTGTGCCATAACGCTCTCATTTTATTTTTTCACATGGATATTACCCCAGAGCCGCTCATTGAGTTATCCATCTATTCCCTACGGGTTTGTAATGCCACCCGGCCATAGGTCATATATCAAGTTTCCATACACGTGTGGTTCATGTCTCTGGTCTCCCTACTCAAATTCTTCTGTTGTGTAACCTGCTTTTTTTCTCAGGTAACCAAATATTGCAACACATTTTGTCCCCATAATGAGGTTCTTTTACAATGTAAATTTCAGTGGCTGCCTAGTAGTCTGCCATCCTTCATTTTGTTAGACTGTTAACGTTTTTTCAGTTTTGCTCTGTTGTAAATAACATTGGGGGTGAATATCCTTCACACAATCTTTGCTCAAACGCATATTGATTTAAGGCAAATTCTCTGAGTGAAATTAGCAAGTAGGCATATTTTTAAAGCATTGGATAGATTTTGCCAAATTGCCCTCCAGAAAAATTGTACCAATTTATATTCCCACCTGTTCCCTGCCACCTTCCTAACATTTTAATTCCTCAGCATTTAAATCCCTGCCAATCTCATGGGCAAAAACAAATAAAGACATACTGTTGTAATTCATGTGCCTTTTATGACAACTGACGGTGAACATTTTTTATGTTTATTGCCCTTTTTATTTACTTATTTTAACATATATGTGTGAGACTGTCCTGTTTGAAGCCTATTTATGTGTAGGTGCATGTGTCTTTTTCTTGTTTATGGATAAACCTCTTTATACATGAAAAAATGACAACTCTTGCTTACGTAGATTGCAAATTGTTTTTGCAATTTGCACTTTACTTTTTACTTTTGTGGTAGTTTCTCAACATGAAGAAGCTTTAAGTGTTAATATGGTCAAGTCTAGCAATGTTTTCCTTTAATATTATACTAAGAGAAAAAAGAAAGTCCTACCCAAAATCATTCCTTGATGTTTTCTTTCAGTTCTTTTAGATTTTGTTTTTCATTGTTTAATTCACTTGTTAGTTACACTCACTCTGCAGGTGGCAACTGTGTCTTTCCTGACTTCTCCAGCGTGGTGAAATCCCCCTACCATATGCTTGCAGAACCCTGGGTACCTCTCTTACCACTTTCTCGATGGTTATGTTTCATGGTGTGTGATTCTTTGACTAATGTCTATGTCCTTCCATGGCATGCAAGTCCCATGAAGGCAGGATCTCTGTCTCACTTCCACTTTTGTGTCCCCAGCACCCATCAAAGTGCCAGGCACCTGCATCCACTCGTGTTACCATTCTAGCTTTGTTTAGGACACCTGATAATTTCCAGTTATTCCTACCGGCCCTTACCTATATCTATTTAGCTTAACTAATATGCATGTATACACACACAAACACACACACATATATATACACATATCTATGTTTATAGTTTTATAGTTATACAGTTGTATCCTACCCATCCTTCTTATGAGTCTGCAGCCAGACAAGGGGCTGCCTAGGCTCATTTGACAGTGTCATTCTCTTCTCTGCAATAGTTCTCTAGGTAGTGCCCCTGGGCTTTATAAGCAAGCAAACACAATATCTAAAAATAATTTAGTTTGTCCTATTTCTACCAGTCATAATTCACATTTTTCGTTTGTTTATTGCATTGGCTAAAACTTCCAGAACTTGTGGTTCTTTTAAAAACAAGAAAAAAAAAACTATATAAAACCAAAATAGAAGATGGCTATATTGTATTTAGGTTGCAATTTCTTTCAATTTTAAATTTCAAAAGATATCTAGATGGTCTCCTGATGTGCACACAAAGATAATTTTCATCATTCTCATACCAGTACTAAAAGCAGCCACCGCCTACCCCCACGTTCCCAGCAGCCTGCCCTGGTCTCCTTTTGCACCACTGCAGTGAGTCCAGTGTTCCAGTGGAAAACGAGGGTCATGCCCCTCCAGCAGCACCAGGGTGCACACCGCCTGGGTGTCAGGAAAACTAGGACCGAGTCCCAGCTCTGACCCTGAGCTGGCATCCTGTCTGGGACAAGTCACTGTCCCACTATGGGTGTTTCCCCACTTTCCAATCAAGGCACCTGCCTCCCAGCTCTGCAGCCTGGGACTCCAGGCTTGTGTTGGAATGGCCCTTCAGGCAATGTGGGACCTGCCACCTCCTAGACCCTGCTCTCTGAGCAAAGTGATCCTTGCCAGGGTGGATGCAAGCCAAGTGATGCCTTAAATAAGCACTGACTTGAAAGCCTGCTGCAGCCATGGTATTAAGGAGATAAACCTTGGAGAATATCCTGTGTTGGCTGAGTTGAGTCTACGTAGATCACAGAGAGAATAAACCCTAAAGCACTGTCAACCCACCGTAAGAAAAGAGTGCCCAAGACGAGCGATATCAGGGAAGGAGAGGCAGCGGGAAGCACTACCAAGCCCAGTGGAAGCAGAGACAAAGGTTCAAATCTTTCACGGCTGCCCAAGCACCGCCCCTCTGCAGAGACTTCCCTCGCCCTGTCCAATCACCCACACACCAACGCTCCTAGCATCATGGTGGAGGTCTCCCCACCCTGCTGTCTGCTGCTTGAGGACAGGGAACATGCCTCGTCATTTTTGCCTTCCCTGAGCCCTTTTAGATGCTTAGATGGTGACATAATTTGTGTGGTTTTCAAATCATATTTCTTAGTTAGAAAATATCAAATGCTTATTTTAGAATATTTAGGTGATATAGAAAGGTACAGGAAAATCAATACTAGTCACCTCATCTAGAAATCAAGCATTACATTTTGATGTATTATATTTCCTCTCTGTTTTCGATGTGTTTTTTTTTTTTTTTTTTTACAAAACCGGTCTTATTACATGCATAATCTATATGTATATATCACTGTAACAATTTCTTACATCATTCAATATTTTCCTAAGATATGATTTTTAGTAACTACAAAATTTTTCATCTCGTACCCAGGAGTTTTCCATTTGCCAGATATTTAGCTCTGGTCTTTGAGCTATTATAAATGACTCTGTAATGAGCATCTTTGCCCCTAAATCTTTGTCTAAGTATCTTATCAATTCCTTAGGATATGTTTTTAGATAGGGGATTATTGGGTCAAATGATACGAATTTTTATAAGAGCTGTTCATATGTACCACTACATTTCTTATAGAAATGTACCAATTCTGTCCGAAGTTATCCATCTCAGCAAATCCTTGCTAGCATTAAGTATTTAAATTATAATAATAAAAATCTTTGCTCATTTCATGGTGAGAAATGGAAACTCGTTGCTTTAATGGGCTTTTCTTTGATTACTAGTGAAGCTGAAACTTTTCTCATTTGGTTACTGTCCATTTGTAATTTATCTTTTGTGGATTTTCTATTCATCCCTTTTTCCCTTCCTCCCTACCTCTCTCCCTCTTTTCCTCAGACATTCAGTGAAAGAGTGCTGATCACCTATTTGCCAGACCCTGTCCAGGGACCATGGTGGGCATGGGTCAGGAAGATACAGTCAAGGACTCAACACACCTGGGTGACACACACTTGAGCAGGACACTCCTGGATGGTCAATGACAGTTACAGTGGGGTGGCAACCACATGTAATTTTTTAAAAATTAAGGTAAAATACACATAACATGAAACATACCGTCTTAACTGTTTCTAAGTATTCAGTTGAGTTTTGTTAAGTGTATTCACGTTGTCGTGCAACCCATCTACGCAACTTTTCATCTTGCAAAACTGAAACTCTGTCCCCATTTAACAACAACTCCCCATTTTCCCAGCCCTGGCAACCATGCTTCTCCTTTCTGTCTCTAGGATTTTGGCTGCTCTAGGGGTCTCATATAAGTGGAATCATCCAGTATTTGTTCTTTTGTGACTGGCTTATATCACTTATTGTAATGTCCTCAAGGTTCATGCATGGTGCAGCGTGTGATAGGATTTCCTTCCTTCTTAAGGCTGAACAATATTCCATTGTGTATATAATATAGATATAGATATATTTCACATTTTCTTTGTTCATTCATCCACTGATGGGCACTTAGGTTGCTTCCCCTTTTGACTATTGTGAATAGTGCTGCTATGAACTTGGGTGTACAAATGTCTCTTCAAGACTCTGTTTTCAATTCTTCAGGATATATACCCAGAAATGGGATTGCTGGATCATAAGGTAATTCTATTTTTAATTGTTTGAGGACCCACCATACTGTTTTCCACAGCAGCTGCACCATTTTGCGTTCCCATTAACAGTGCACATGGATTCCCATTTCTCCACATCCTCACCAACACTTGCTATCTTCTATTTTTTTGATAGTAGTAATCTTGATGGGTGTGAGGTGAGATCTCATGGTGGTTTTGATTTGCATTTCCCTGATGATTAGCGATGTTGAACATCTTTTCCGGTGCTTGTTGGTCATTTTTATTTCTTTACAATAGGTGATTTTTTTTTTTTTTTTTTTGCGCTACGCGAGCCTCTCACTGCTGTGGCCTCTCCCATTGCGGAGCGCAGGCTCCGGACGCGCAGGCTCAGCGGCCATGGCTCACGGGCCCAGCCGCTCCGCGGCATGTGGGATCCTCCTGGACCGGGGCACGAACCCGCGTCCCCTGCATCGGCAGGCGGACTCTCAACCACTGCGCCACCAGGGAAGCCCAATAGGTGATTTTTGACATCGCATTTGCCGTCATTGTATGTAGCATTAACAATGTTGGGAGGAATTGTCTTTCTGCATTAGCTCATTCTTTTTTTGTAACATCTTTAATATGAAGCTGACTTGAAATCACCCCTATGATTGGCCAATTTCAAAATGAGAGAGGAAGCTAGCGTCAGTCCCCGGTCAACCAAATCCTCCACAGGCCCTGAAACATCAAGGTGTGAGGCTCTATAGAGAGCTGATAGGTAGGTTTGAAGTGACCCTGTAGGTGTGTGAAAAGTACTTTAGGTTCATTCCAGCTCTTTGCAGCCTCGCTATGACTGTTAAATTGGCAAATATGTACCCAGGGATTTAAAAACACATTAAAGAAAAGATTTGAGGTCAATTACTTTCAATGGCAGTCTACGCAGTTTGAATTTACAAATAGTCAGTCGCCTCCTTGCTCCGGCTCTGGAGACGGGGCTCTGGAGGGGACAGAGAATCAGCTGGGTTGACGTGTGTGGACAGGCTGGAAGGCTTTGTATGGCAATGATTATTTTCCCTCTTGGTATCATCAATTCTTAAGTCTCAGCCTTTCAGAATTATCTGCAGTGACTTTTTTATTCTAAGCTGGACAAATGTTGTAGTCCTGGATCTCTTTTCCCAGCTGTGAATTGCGGCAGGCTCAAGAAAAGCAAATGAATTCCAGGGTTTGTGGAAACAAAACACACTCTGGCTGCTGAGTTTCCTAATCTCCCAAGACTCCCTGCTGCCCAGTATTACTCTGAGAACTTCCCAAACGATAGTGAAAGGATACGGGGACAACGCCTGATGCTCCAAAGATCGTTGGCGGGACGCTCCTTCCCCTGGAGCTGGGAGCAACGCTGTGGGAGTGTTGGGAGAGGGCAGACAACAAAGTGAAAAGCCCAAAAATGTCACCAGCGTGTGTCCTGTGGTTTTGAGGCTGTTTGGGGTCTGAACGGAAACAAAAGGTCTGGTTCTTTACACTTTGCAGAGAAAAGGGATCAGTGGGGCTGAAGGAAGAGGTGGGTGGGTCCTTTGCTGGTCAGGCTCAGTCTGAAGGTGTCACTCAGGCCCTCAGGTCCCCCAGGCTCCCATGCCCACCTTGGTATTGTGGGCTAATCTTAAATGGAAGTTTAAGAGGACTGAGATGAGGAAGGAACCTTCCACAAGGTGAGATGTACAGTTCTGCCGTTTAAAAAAAGAGACCAGAGAACAGTAGCTGACGTTGTATGAGTTTAATGGAGCACCGAGCAGGGAACTTGGAGACACTGCAGCGAGGGTTTTGTGAGAGGAGGCTCGGGTGCAGAGGATTCCAGGGGAAGCCACTGGCCCTCCAACAGCAAGCCCGGGGATCTGAGAGCAAGCGCCTTTTTGCACAGGAAGATAAGGAAGGGCGTACAAAGGCAAGAGTACAAACGCACGGGGCATCATAGGAGCCATCACCGTGGAGTGGCCAGGGTGATCTGGAGTTTGGAGAACAAACACAAGCAAAATGGGGTTTCCAGGAGACAAGCCAGACCATTTAGATCACAATTTCTCCAAACTGGCAAGGGAGAACTCATTCCAGAAAATCCCTGCTGATCCTTGTCTCCCCTCAACACATGCACCCAGCTCAGCCACCACATAGCTGGCACGTGTGCATGGAAGCTCCCATGTGCCCCTTGTGGGCAGGGACTGGGCCTCATTCACCCTTGTTTCCAAGCCCAGAGCCAGAGCAGTGGCTGGCAGAGTAGAGGCACAGTGAAAGTTTGGTGAAAAAAACTAAAAATAGTTGCAATCCCAACTCCCCACAAAAAAAGTTTTAATTTTTTCTTTTGAGTGAGATGGGAGGCTGTTAAAGGTTTGAGTAGGGAATGGAGAGGTGTCCAAATGTAAAGTGAAATTCAGCTTTTGTTCCAAAGATTATTTTGATGTTCTGGCTCAGTTCATAGTTTAGTTTTAAAGTGTTTGTTTCCATCTTGGGGTTGGCAGAATTGTGCGTCACAAAACCTCCATGATGTTTTCTCTTTTAAAAGGAGAAACAGGAGGCAGACTGGAAGATTGAACATGACACATTTCTTGCAAACTTTTAAAATAATTTGAAGAGCACTACTGAGATGTAGTTTACATAACGTATATAGGAAAGTCAGTGTCATAAGTGCACCACTTGATGTAACCCCACACTCAGAGAAAGAGACAGAACGTTCCAGCACCCCAGACGCCTAGCCTTGGACTTTTGAGGGTCCCAGCACCTGGCCTAGTACAGAGCCACTTTAGCAGCAAAGACCCGCCCCCCCTCCATGTATACACCAGGGTGTGTTTTTCAAGCTCAAGGTGGCCTCCACTGTGGGTGAAGGATTCACCAAGCCCAGCTTCCTCAGCTCCAAGTATGCTCCCTCGGGTCATGGATTCCATAAGAGCGGGTGTAGTAGACTCTGTAGTGCTGCCAGACATACCCCCCGCCGGACACACCTTTGGGGATCGAAGGGCTGCCTGGCCCAAGGTCATGCCCCTTCCTGGGCGACCCACATCCACTGTCTGATCAGTGCAGGGGATAAAGGTCAGGCCATCTTGACCCAAGTCAGAACAATTCTGAAGGGCCATCCTAGCTCAGGTCTCCCCATGGGGACAGCCAAGGCTGTCATCGGGCCATTAGCATCACAGCCCAACTTCTCCCTCTGCCAGTCCCACTTCCTTCTCCTCCCTCCCAGAGGTCTGGTCCCAAAAGCTCTCCCGAGCGAACATCTGCACACTGGACGGCACCTGAGTTTCTGCTTCCTGGGGCCCAGCCTGCCGCCATGGGCTCCCTTCAGCCTTCCAGACTTCATTTCCAAAGGTGGTGCTGAGCTCCTGCTCCGTCCCGGGCAAGGCCCTGGCAGTGGCGGATGTAAAGAGAATAGTCACTGACGTTCATGTGCTTCACCTAGTGCTTTGCTGTTTACAAAGCACTTCCGTGCACACTCTCTCCTTTGGTTTTTGCTCATTCATTCACTTTTCCAGCCAGCGAAGGGCCTGCTCTGCACCAAGATTAAAGATATGAAGAAGAAAGTGAACTTTCCCTCCCTCCGAGAGCTCACAGGCTAGAGCAGAAGGCTGATGCCAAAATGGAGAATTCTCCCTGGCTCTGAAGGCCACACTAGGAGAGGCCATGAAGTGGGGCAAAGGACGGTGACCAGAGAGCGGAGATTTCCCAGGGGATGAGCTACCCAGCTGAGCCAGGAGCTGCAAGGCAGCATCAGTGAGATCACTAAACCCAGTACCAACACTTGCAGTCAGGCCCTGACACTGATATATCTACGTACAGACTGAGCCGCCCCGAGGTCTCCACGGGCTTACCCCAGGATGGCAGAGTCTGCGGAGCCCAGGGACCTCCCCCTTCCCCCTGTGTGACCTCCCAGGGGTCTTCTTTCCCGCTTGGCACAGGTGGTTGGGACCCCAGGCAGCTAGATGGGAAGAAAGAAGAGAGGAGAGTAAGAAGGGAAGGAGGGAGCTTCCTGGCAGTGGGTGGTGGATGGTAGGATTCCAAACAAAAGAATAACATGATCTTGGCAAGCTGCCCCGGGTCCCACTTCAAGCACTGGATTAACTTAAATCCATCTTTGTTACTTTCCAGAGTCAACAGGATTTGTTTAATTTTGTGTCTCCAGTAGGGGAAGAATCTTGAGAGAACAAGGTTAAAAAAATACACGTAAGTGAGATGTTTTCACTAATCTGAATTTGGGGCATATTGACACTTGGAAAAAATTTCGATTGCTTAATTGGGGGGTCAGACCCTTCTTTAGAACGTCTCTGCATAGAAGAACAATGAACATCAGATTATGCTTTTAGATGTTACAAAGATGAAAATATATCTTGGAGATTTATCAAATTAATCACCCTATAATCTAAAGACAAATGGGATTCCTAGGGCAGTACTCAGCCAGTAATTTAATACCTATGTTTTCTGATCAATAAACCATTGGCCTGTTAGAATATTTAAGTCATGCTTAGAGTCATTCAGAAAGAAAAAAATCTATTAACTTAAGTTCTTTGAAAGCATGACTTTAATTTAAAATGTCCTTTTCTATTTAAGCATTGCATTTTACATTATTATGAAACAACACCAAACTTAACTGGAATAAAAGTATTTTAAAAAGTTTTGAATCAGAAATACGTTATAATTTATTAAATGTCTTATTCAACAAGTATTTGAGTGCTAATAAGATGGGCCACCATATGGTACAACTCCAGGGGGCACCATTCATGTTGTGATCTTGGGAGATGGTCCAGGTCTGTGTGAGGCTCTTGGGATACTGTTGTGGACTGCATGTTTGTGTCCCCGCCAGAATTCATGTGCTGAAATCTTAACCACCAGTGTGATGGTATTCGAAGGTGAGGCCCTTGGGAGGTCATGCAGGTGGAGCCCCCATGATGTGGTTGGCACCATTATAAGAAGAGTAAGAGACCAGAGCACTCGCTCTCTCTTTCTCTCTCTCTGTCTCTCTGACATGTGAGGTTACAAGAAGAAGACAGCTGTCTGCAAACCAGGAAGAGAGCTTTCACTAGATCCCAACCGGGCTGGCTTCCCAGCCTCCAGAACAATGAGTAATAAATGTTTGCTGGGCTTCCCTCATGGTGCAGTGGTTAAGAATCTGCCCGCCAATGCAGGGGACATGGGTTCAGTCCGTGGTCCGGGAAGATCCCACACGCCGCGGAGCAACTAAGCCCGTGCGCCACAACTACTGAGCCTGCGCTCTAGAGCCGGTGAGCCACTGAGCCCACGTGCCACAGCTACTGAAGCCCACGCACCTAGAGCCCATGCTCTGCAACAAGGGAAGCCACTGCAATGAGAAGCCCGCGCACTGCAACGAAGAGTAGCCCCCACTCGCTGCTACTAGAGAAAGCCCGCGCGCAGCAACGAAGACCCAATGCAGCCAAAATAAATAAATAAAATAAAATCAATACAATCTATCTTTAAAAAAAAAAAGAGTCCCAATTTTAAAATAAATAAATAAACGTTTGCTGTTTCAGACATACCAGTCTATGATATCTTGTTACAGCTGCCTGAACTATGACAGATGCTACAGTGGTAAGACACAGTCCCTGTGCTCGAGGAACACACTGTGGAATGGGAGACTAACCAGTGAGGAGAGCCTCAGGGTCAGAGGAGCAGCGCCCAACAGAAGTGAGCCCAGGGCACCCTGGAGCCCAGAGGAGGGCATCAACCCCGCCCAGCGTGGGATTTGGGAAGTGCCCAGTGTGACTCTGGGAATGTTAAAGCCACAAAAGTCTCTTAAAAGATTCTCCAGCTGAGAGGTTAAGAGATTTGTCCAGGCTAACCCAAGTGGATTTAAGACTAGAGTCACAGTTTACTGCCTGTCCAAATTTAGCAGGTTTACACTCACAGGTTAAAGGTTATGCAAGTTACTGGTGCTTTAAAAAAAAAAAAAAAAACTCATAGTAAAATATATTTGGGACCATGAAATGATAAGAAGCATTTGGCATGTTGAAGGGGAAAAAATGCAGCTGTTGTAGACTTCTCCTGTATAAAAACATCTGACTTTGTGTGCTGGCCTGGAAGGGAGCATAGCCTTAAAGAACTCCATTTGGAGTCACTGCATAAGCCAGGTCTGCTTAATGCAAGCAGTGCATGTTCTGTCGTAAATGATTCCCACCTCAGCACCTCGGACATGGAAACACAGCTAATGTCCCTCTACAGCTAATTTGTTATTGTGGCCTCTGATGTGGGTTTGTGGCAGTTGTGTGAAATCTTCCTAGAATCTCTTTGCAGCAAACCTTCAGAGGGGAAACGAGTAGATGGGCTGCTTTGGAAGTCGCTGCCTTTTGTAATAGATCAGTGTGTCCGTCTCCACCATCACCGACCAGGAAAATGGGACTCAAGCCTTCATTGATCTGGGAGTTTTTCCAGTGGTAATAGTTGTATCTTCAGATGCAGCATGGAAGCATGGAAAGGAACACCGGTTCTGGAGGAATCTTCTAGAAGACTGTAGAGAGGGCATGCATTTGTACACAGCTAGTAATGGAGATGCAACACTTGTTAGCATCTTCACTTTCGAAATCATTTTTAAAGATGTTTATAGAACAAAAAGCAGGGCAGTAATCATAGCTAACTGTCTGCCAAGTGCTGCTATGTCCCAGGTAATGTAGTAGATGCCCCACAGGTGGTGTGTGGTCACAGGAGAGGCATAGCTGGGGTGGGGGGAGGTAGAACAGCCCGCCATATGCCAGGCACAAGGTCAAGTGCTTTACATCCGTATCTCATGCCATCCTCACAATATCCTCTTGAGAAAAACAGAAGTAGAGCTCCATTTTACAGATGAGACAGCTGAGGTTCAGAGCAGCTACTGAGTTGTCCAAGGTCACAGGACTCCTAACACCAACACTCTACCACTAAGCTCCAGGGCCTGCACTCGGCAGCTCTGGGTTGGTGAGTGACCCATTAAAGCCTTCAGCGTTTCAGCGCTGTTGGTACCATAAGTGCAATTAAACTGTGCACTGACCAGCCACAAAAAAATACTGAATGGGGCTTCCCCGGTGGTGCAGTGGTTGAGAGTCCGCCTGCCGATGCAGGGGACATGGGTTCGTGCCCCGGTCCAGGAGGATCCCACATGCCACGGAGCGGCTGGGCCCGTGAGCCATGGCCGCTGAACCTGTGCGTCCGGAGCCTGTGCTCCGCAACGGGAGAGGCCACAACAGTGAGAGGCCCGCGTACCGCAAAAAAAAAACCAAAAAACAAAAACGTACTGAATGCGTAGTGTGTAAGAAGCACTCCATGAGCGAGGCTGTCTGGAGTTTACAAGAAACATTTTGAGTAAAACATTTGTAATCAGTGAAACCCCAGGGTCTGAGAAGCCTATTTCTTCATCTTTCTGGAGAAATTGAGGTGACTTTAAATTACCCAGCAAATTAGTTCATTTTAATGCCAGAATGCATTGAGGGAGGGGGGTTCTGAGGTGAAAGAAAAATAAGTGTAATTGCTTCTTTTTTCAAAATCACATATTACTTTGCTCATTATGAAATAATGAAGCATTATTTAATCCCATTATGAAATAAATGAGATTGAGTAAATAGCACATCTGCATTCATGCAGTGATATAAAGTCAGGAAATGTTTATCCCACTGACATTTAAAAATAGCAGCTCAGTTTTTCTTAGTAATGAAATTGTAGGTGTTTTCATTACAAAAATATGTTTTATAAGAAATACAAATATGGCTTTGTTAAATAAACTGTTAGGGGACCTTTCCTACTGAAGTCTTTCCTAGATGGTTGCGTTTTGAAATGTAGATTCACTTCTTCAAAATGAAGCCCATCTGTAGGCAGTGATCAATATCTAACAAAATCATCAGTGAAATGCAAAAAAAAAAAAAAAAAGTCAACATGAGAGACTAGGGTTAAGTCCATGAAAGCCCTATTTCCATACGTACACCTGCCCTCTTGTGGTATTCATCTGTATGGTCGCCTACCATGCATTTTTAAGACCTTGAACATGGGTATCTTAACCAGTATCCTACGTAGCTGTCTGTCTATACATCTAACTACAGAGCCTCGTCCGTGAATAGTTATTCTTTCCAACAGGCATTTATCAGACATCTCTGCTCGACCTTAGAGCCTGTGAGGCATGCTCACACTTGGTGATCACAATACTGGGGAAAACTTCTAATTACTGGCTTTTCACTATCTTGGTCCAGCTGCTGAGGCTGCATAAAAAATTACCTCAAACATAATGGTGCAGAACAACCACTCGCTGAGTCAGGAATTCAGGAAGGGGATGGTTCCTCTGGGGTCTTGTGTGGAGACTTAAAAACTGAGGGCTGGAAACATCTGAAGGCTTCCCTACTCGGATCTGGTGGTGGAGGCTGGCTGTAGGCTGGGGGCCTCAGTTTCGTCAGCACAGGGCTCTTCATGAGGGCCGGTTTGGGCTTCTTCAGAGCCTAGCGAGTGTCCTAAGAGACCGAGAGAGAATGCCAGGCAGAAGCTCTATCCATTTTTATGACCTAGCCTCAGAAGTCAGTATGATCACCTCCACCATTTCTGTTGGTCACAAGAAACCAGCCCCGATTCAATCTGGGAGGGGACTACACAGGGCATGAATACGGCGAGGCATGCATCTTTGGGGACAGTCTTGAAGACTGACTGCAAACATTTCAATAATGAACCTACGTAGTATTTTATTTTTATGTGAGGCATGACTGTCATCATCTTCTGCCCATAGTCCTAACATGCTCTCCAGCCAACTGTGGGTCAGCATTTAGGATTGAAGGCCCCTATCCTTCCTGATCAAGTGTCTCTAGAAGAAGGACCAAGGGAGAAGTCCCAATGAGAGTAAATCGTCCCAATGAGAGTAAATCGTCCCAAGGAAGAGGGGAAATTGTATAGGATTTTGTTCTTGAAGGAAAAAAGGGAGTGCAGGGGAGGGGCTCTAGCACAGATGGGTGGGAGGTGGTCAGGCTCCAGGAAGGGAGGGAATGGGAACTTCTCTCTACTCTCCTCTTCTGAGAAGTCTCCCCCCATGCGGCCCCTGCCCCCACTCCCTACTCCCACCTCCACCTGCATTTTAAGAGGATTTCATCAAGGACTCTGGGAGAAATACGAATTACTAATACACATTAAAACACACACACCTCAATTTCATTAGTAACCCTGGAAACAGACATTGGAGCAACAATCAGATACCCTGAAAGTTATTTTTTAGGAGGGAAAGGTGTGGTCAGAATGCTTTCTCAATGAGTGCAACCTCATTTAATCTGCAAATTTACGGCTGCCTATGATTATCTGAGTATATCTTGAGTCTTAATTCAGATTTTTTTTTATTTTAAAAAATATGAGTATTTTTTAATCTTAAAAAATTTCCTAGTACTCAGAAATACCAAGGCCTGGTATTGTGATGCCTACCCACAATCTTTGCCGGGGACGATTATGTAGCTGGAAGCTCCCTTGGTGTAGCTAGAAGATCTCTTGGAGATCTCACTCCTGATGGTGAATACTTTCTGTGTTTTTATCGGAAAGGAGACACCCTAGGGGCAGGACTGGGAAGTGAGAGGATCCTGAGAAGATGGCACTGTACTTGGGACCCGAACAACAGACGAACAGGATTTTCCCCAGGATTGCTCCTTCCGGTAGGATGTGGGGGACGCGGTCTAGGTAGACAGAACAGCGTGCACCAAGGCTCAGTGGCGTCAGTGAGCACCACGTGCTTGGGAAGCGACAGGCACTCAAGGCCCAGAGGTGGCGTAGGAAGTGCGTGTTTAGAGGCTGCACGTGGAGGTTGACAGTAGTGGCTGAGGACCACGGCAGGGAAGTGAACTTGATTCACTGCCTGGAGCCTTGAATGTTTTTCAGTCAAGGGCACCGTGCAGTTAGGTGTGTTTTAGAGTAATTACTCTGAGCCTGGCGGCCATGGAGGGGCAAGAGCATATGACGAAAGGTGACGACAGGTGAGGGATGGCTGTGCCCCAGTTGCGGTGGGAACGGAAAGAAGGAAATTATTAAAGAGACGTTCCTAGGGCAGAAAGACAGGATGCTGGGGGTGAGAGAAGGGAGGGACGCATCTAGGTCTGGGCTTTGGGGACTAGATAGATGGTGGTGTCTTTAACCAAAATGTGGGACACATTTTGTGGGGAGGGGAGCTTGAGCTAACATTTGGACTTGCTGAGGTACGTGCTTCTGGGACATGTAAGGAGCCAGCCCAAGCCAGGCCCTGCTTTGGGGCATGTATCTGGTTAAAGTTAAATCATTTCTGCTGGTCTGCATGTTTCCTCCCCACGGGAATGTGCCCCCCCAGAGGGAAGCCACTCTCCTTTTTCTTGAAGCTCCTGTGCCCCTGGAGAGGGTGCAGCCAGTTTTGCTGAATAAATGGTTGTCTACCTAAGTAATTGACCAACAGAATGCATGCAAGTGAGAGGAAGGAGGGGAAGGGAGAGGGCAAAGGGCGGAACTCTAAGGACCACCATTTGAGAAATGGTTGGAAAAAAGGGAAGCCAGTGAAGGTGATGGGGAAAAGCAGAAAGGAGGAGGCAAGAGAGCCAGCCCAGCAGATGTCTCGTCTCCAGCTCTTCCATGTCAGCTGACACAGCAGCAGCCCAGCAGTGAGTCCCTTGGACACAGTCCCTGGATGGAAAGCTGGCACTGACCTGCTCAGCCTGACAGTGTGGGCTGCAATAAGTCAGTGCATGTTCTGTCCACTTTCATGCAGTGTCTGCTCCCTGTAAACAGTCCATGTGACCAATCCAGCTAGTCTCCCCCGAGCCGTTTTCTAAACAGTGGGAAATGATGAGAGATAGGAATTATACACCCGGTTCATTGCCTCATCTTTCCATATCAAAGTGAGGGAGAAAAAGTTTCCTAAATATTATTAATGACCTGATAGAATTCAATAAGTGGAGAGACGTGATGAAGGATTATTTTCTATTAATGGAGTTACTATGGACATCTGTAAAAATCAACTGTCCTCCAGATGAAAGCTAAGACGCTCAGTCCTCCAATACTTAATTGAATTTCTTGGTTTTTAGTTGATTCGCTTAACGTTGGAAGCCTCATGTGATGCTCTTTGTTCTGAGGAGTAAGATCTGCTAAACAATTAACTAAACGTTTTACCGATCGATGTCTAATTTTTTGTTGCTGTTGTGAAACGAAAATAGCAGCAGAAAATTTAGGAAACAGGGAAAACCGTCTCCCCAAATCCTGCCCCCATCGCGTCTCATAGCAATTGCACATTTCCAGTCTTTTGCCCTAAGCATATAGTTTTGTAGTTGTAAACACAGGGGACGTGGTACCCTGCTGTTTTTTCACTTAACATAATCTGATTCTCTTTTATGAGCAATGAAATTTGATACGAGGTGCTGCTCACACGGTTTTTTAAAAGACTCATTGCAAGGATTGGTGAGTATTTTCTAAGCCCCATCGACTTCAGGGAATCAGGAAATTAAACTTTTTATTTATTGGTCTTTGACTTTCCCATAAATGGACACAGTTCTACCTTGTTTGACTGCATTGTAAAAGCAGGCACTGGCTGAACAAAGGCCATACCGATGAGTAATTAGGCATCAGGCAGAGGCAGGGCAGTGCTTTATGGGGCCATCAGTACTTGCCCAGCTGCTTTCAAGTTTCCAGTTTGCTCCTTGGGCATTAGGTACCTTTAGTTTCTTTGGTTTAAAAAAAATTACCTATGTGGGTTTTTTGTTGTTGTTGTTTTTGTCCGAATGTTTAAGAACAATGAACTGATCTTTGTAGTCATTTAAGGGAAAGGGTAAAGGGAGTTTGTTGCATATGTGATTTTTTAAAAGCCACGTTCTGAATCTGATTAATCTTGTGTACACTTGAGTGCTTGGGGACTTAAAATATAGATGGAGTGATTCATTCTGCAGAGCCCAGGAAGGCAGTTTCCAGCTTTCTGGTGTGTCTCTTTCATGCGGAATGGAGGAGGTGGTCTGACCTCAGCACGTTTTTGTGACATCCCTGAGAGACTACGTTGTTTTGACATGTTCCTCTGAGAGCCCACTGGGGCTGTTCATCTTAACCAGAGTTCCGGGGGGAAAGCGGTTTTTGCTTTGGGCACTTTTTCTCGTGAAATGTATCTCTTCATATATATTTACTCTAGAGCAAAAATTGTTATCTTCTCTACCTGTGATCACAGCTATTAAATAAATAACTAAAGGGAATCTATTTTCAGAGGAGAAAAATTGGAGAGTTCTTTTCCACCAATATGACCTCAGTAAAACGTTGTCATCTTTGTAGACCCATCTTTACTTTGTAAAGCAGCTGCGGCAGCTTTGTAAAGCAAAATGATCATTGCCACTTCTAGAATGGAAAATGTCCATTTTGTTAAAATTAAGAAGGTTAAAAAATGCCCAGATCTGCATATACTTGTTTTAGTGGTTGATGTTTTGAAACACTCCCTCGTTCATTAGTGCAATAAATCGGTGGTGAAGATCAGACAGAGAACTAAGTGCTGTGACAAGGTAAAGGTGAAAGGGATGGATGTGAGCCTGTCCCTAAGGCCCTGCAGCCTAGGAGGAAAATGAAGCAGATACTTAACAAAGCAGTGAGCTCAGGGCTGTGAGGGAGCTCAGAGGAGAAAAGAGAAACGTTACCTCCAGCTGGGGATCGGGGTGGAATGGCCAGGTCTTCCTTTAGCAAGGCAGGATGAGGGGTCAAGATCACATAAGACCCAACACCTACCGTGTTCCTCAGTTCTCTAGGAACTAATGCAATCCACTCTTGGTGCAAGAGAATTTAACTAGGGACCCGATTTTGTGAAGATTTAATGGCAAAGAGTCTTGATAACAAGTGGGCACCGCCCCACAGCTCCATGCATCCAGAAGGGACCCAGAAGGGTCACCCTGCCAGCCTCACCGACTGGCCATTGGAACCTCCCAGGTAGCCAGAGTGCCTACCCGCAGAACCCTCACCCTGCACCTGACACTGTGAAAAACACTTTGCATGCATCCTCTCATGTAATCCTTAATCCTAGGAGGTGAGTTTTATAAGTAGCCCCAATATAAGAATGTGAAAACCATACTTAGGAGTAACTTGCCAGATTCCACAAAGATAATAAATAACCGAACTGTGTACCGAAGCTGCGCTAACCCAGTAAGCAAAGACCAGCCTTCATAACTGTCCACTGCAAAGACATTCTGGACGCGCTTTTGGTAGTCCCTTTCCATAATGCCTGTATGCTGGGCGGGTGTGGTGTCTTGGGGTCTGGGGGTACAGCAGAGAGGGGGAAGTGCATGGTCTTCTTCTGTCCCCAAATGTTGCCATCATCCAGGCCTGAGAACCTCATCATGTCCTGGTGTCATCTCATGCCCCAGCACCCCGCCTACTTTCTCACATTTCCTCCTGTTTTCCTTGCACACCAGCCAACGCTCCTTCTCTGAGTCATGAATGAGTTTCGGAGCTGGGAGTTCCTTTGCAGCACAGACTGGACCCCAGTTTCCAGGACTCTTTAAATCTCTCTCCTTAGTGATGGGCAGCCTGAACTTCTAGGACACTCAAATATTTACTCCTCATGTTTGCTCAAATATTTTATAAAGGTGATTTGTTAAATGAATAGTCAAATGAGATTCAGTTTTGATATCTTTCTAAAAGATCCAAATACACTCACAAATACACTTTTCTCAATCCTGCGCTCCAGTTCTATAAATCTCCTCAACGTGCTGAGCCCCCATCATACCACTGCTTGTGTGCACACACGCGTGTGTACACATGCCCACCACTCACTCCTGTGCGTGCTCAGGTGAGCTCCTCTCATTTCCTCCCATCTTCCATGACACCCTCAGTCCCCTTCTAGCTTCTCCAAAAGTTCTGGTGTGTTGACTGTGCATTTCCTCGTGTCCCACCAGCAGTTCTCAGCTCTGACTGGCCCTGGAATCACCTGGGGAGCTTTTAAAATATACCAAAGCTGGCTCCCACCCCAGACACCTGACTTAACTGATCTGGGTGGGACCACAGCCCTGGCACTGCCGAAGCCTCCCCAGGCGACTAACTGGGCGGCCAGCCTCAGGAAGCTTGCCCCCGGCCTTCTCGTGGTTCCATCTCCTCACTTTTGCCTTCAGGAGTGATTTTCAGTCCCCTCCCATCATTTTCTCCCGTCTCACTCCAGATCTGCTGAACCCTGTTAGGAAACCCCAAAGCAGGATCACGGACCCTCTCTAAATCCAGACCACCTCCCAACTCCGGGGCCTCCTCCAGCTGGTGGCCCCGCCCACCTTCTCCAAGGTCCCACCTGAGGCACCTTCTTCTCAGATGAAGACCCACCCTCCACCTCGGTATGAGGAAGCAGTCACTCCGGAGACACTCAAGTCCTCCCTCTTCCCCTGAAGGTTTCTCTCATCTCCTCCCCCCACCCACTCACGCCATGTGCCCCTCACCGAGAAGCGGGTCCCCCTTCCAGGAGCACACCCCACCCAATATGCACCAGCCTCAGCTACTCCACCTTCATCCTTAGGCAGCCTAGTGTGGCCACTTCCATTCTCTCCTTTGCCTTGGTCTGTAAGCGCCACTCTTCACTATGTTTAAAAAAAATCCTAAAAAAGAAAAATAGGGGGGTTGGAGGGGGAATCTGAATACAGAACCAGGGAGATGGTCGTGTGGGAAAGACTCAGACCAACACTGCTGGCCTTGAGGTAGGAGGAAGAGGCCACAAACCAAGGTTCCAGAAGCTGGAAAGGGAAAGGAAACAGGTTTTCCCCTAGGGCCTCCAGGAAGGAGTACAGCCCTGCCTCCACCTTGAGTTTTTCCCCTTGAGACCCATTTTGGACTCTGACCTCCAAAACTGTAAGATAATAAATTTGTGTTGTTCTAAGCCAAAAAAATTCCTTCCGCTGAACCTTCCTCCATCAAGCTATCATCCCATCTCCTCCCTCATATCCGGTCCCCATCCTGAGCTGACCCTCCCTGCCCAGCTGTCTGCTGAAGGGCTCTCCCTGGCTCCCCCAGGCACCTTAAATGGAGCCCAGCTGCAACCACACTCATCACCTTCTCCCCCAGCTGGAGCCTTTTTCCATTCCTGAATAGCTCGATTTATTTGAACAGGGGCTAAAGCTGCATGACTTTACCCAAGAGCAACCACTGTGACTTCACATTCCCAACTACAAGGTGGGAAAACAGCAGACCTCATTCCATCTGCCAAATAAACCCTCACTAGTACACTATTAACTCTTAATTTCACCTATCATTATGCTTTCAGTAAGCAAAGGAATGAAACGCAAATAACTGCTTATATCCATAAGTAATCAAAATGTATTTAGTGCTTTAGTAGTTTGTTTTTCTAACTCTCCTTTTTAAAAATTTTTATGATTATTATTATTTTATTTATTTCATCATTTATTTGGTTGCACCGGGTCTTAGTTGTGACTTGCAGGCTCTTTAGTTGCAGCACTTGGTCTCCTTAGTTGCAGCCATGGGCTCCTTAGTTGTGGCATGCGAGCTGTTAGTTGCAGCATGCATGTGGGATCTAGTTCCCTGACCAGGGATCGAACCCAGAACCCCTGCACTGAGAGCACAGAGTCTTAACCACTGCATCACCAAGGGAGTCCCTCTAATTCTCCTTTAATTAGCAGAGAAAGAATTAAAATCAATTCCTCACCCAGTAGATTAAAAAAAAAAATAGACTCGGCTTTTGCCCTTAAACATATCCAAATTTGAATGTACACAAGATACACAAATTCATAATTTTTCTATAATGTAATATGTAACCAATATTAAACACATTTCTATGACATTTATCTCCCTGATCACAGCTTAATAAAATTATAATTATGACCTTTCAAAGCATTATTATCACCTGATCGACATTTAATTGGCATTCTTAGCTTGAAATCTTGGCTGTTGCAAGGGGTTGCAGCATTTTGTCCTCTGACAGATAGTCTAGGTTGCATACATTTTGAGCAAGGATGAGTCTGTTGCTGCTCACCCTCGTAGTCCAACACCCAAAGCAGGGGCTTGAAAAATAGTCATTGAACGATAAGTAAATACATGGGGTGTTCGGGCATGTCTTAACATGTATTCACAATGGTACCCACGAGAACGTGGCCCAAAAGGAGTGGGGCAATTGAGAGAGTGTTTGGGGCAGGGGTGGGGGCAGGGCCATATTAGGAATGAGCTGGAAATCAGCCCTGATTCTGTTGGCCAACATATGTGCTTTAACCAGAACTATTCTGATTGACTGAAGATGCTGGAGTCTCAGGCGGCTGTGCACCAGCAGAGCCAAATCCTTTCTTTAAAGCTCTAGAATGTCACAGATATTAGGCATTGGTTTCGATACAAAATATGCTTTGGAGGAACAATAAGATTTCTCCCGTGGGATTATGTTGAGAGTTTCCCATCCTCTTTTGGAACCGCAATGACATCTGTCGGAGAAGGATTGGGTATACCACTCACGGCTGGTAACAGTCACAGAAGCTTAGACGAAGGTTATAAACAGCGGGAGAATATTTAAGGCAGGTGCAGCGTTTCTCTTTCAGGCCTAAGGAATAGATAGCAATGTGTTCTCGGGCAGAGAAGGCTGTATTCCGCTATGGTCATTTATAACCCTGTGAACAACTGGATGGCACATGTGTAATGGGCGGAGTTGTTCTTCTGGGAACTAGGATGGTCCACTACAAACGATGCAGCCCGACCGGTGCTCAGGTGGCGTGGAAATAATGGTCCTTGCGTCTGAACATTCTGGTGCTAGCTCCTATTTGGGCAGGAGGAGGGGCAGAAGAGAAGAAAATGTGATTTGCGCTCCTGTGCCTGTATTACCCGATTTGGGAACTTGCAGATCTGTTTGATTTCAATTGGGAGAGAGAATAAAGCATTTGAAGTTATTTTGGTAACTGTGTGCAGAAATCACACGCTACACCTAACAGATTCAACAATTTCATAGAGCCGTAGTCAAACGCATGAGTTACAAGTTTATTCATTCCATTTATTCAGTGAGTCAGGCTCTGACAGGGGGTTGATTTGTTGTTTAATATTTGGGAGGATTATTTTGGTGTAGCCGTAATGTGTTTACTTAAATACTGTGTGTTAAATGAGATGTTTTCATTTGTTTTGATAGGTACTTATAAAGGCAATGTACAGCATTTCACACTTACACAGCCCTTCCGAGTCCGCGCGGCACCAGGATTCCCACAAAAAGTACCCTGTGTGTTTGGGAAGTGCCAGCCTCGTTTCACCCAGAGAAAAGCAAGGATTGAGCAGTGCTGTCAAATCCCAAAGCCCAGAGCCGAGCTGAAGGGGGTCTTCCCCTATCGCTGGCTCAAGACACCACACTAGGACCAAGGATTGTGGGTGGCAGCAAAGAGCTCAGATGAGGAAATTTATTCTTCTTGCTTGTTTTATGGTTCTTAGGGTGTTACCATAACAGCATGGATTCTTCCCTGAACTCAGCGGAACATATGGGAAACCTATACTTAGCTTATCATTTCAAACTCTTCCTCCCCCACACCTATCTCCCCCCTCAGAGGCCTCAATATGGTACCAATTCTGTAGGTAAAAAAAAAAAAAAATGTTGAATTGAGTGAAATGTCTGTTCCCCTTGACCCATGGGCCAGCAGTGATGTGTCCTGAGCTTTGACCGGAGTTACAATTGACCACTAACCTGAAGAGAGGAAATTGTTCACACAATGGTTGTCGTATCAGCCGTGGAAGGGGAAACACAGCCACCACATCTGACTCAAGTGTGGAGCCATCAGAACAGAGATGGCCGTGGCCAAAGACAGCCACAAAACATGCAAAACAAAGAGAGGGCACAGAGCAATCTTTAAAATTAGTCATAAAAGTCAAAACAGACCAAATGAGAGTGTGCTTCTCTGCCTAAAACAGAGTTTAAGAGTTGGTCTCATACAGGAAATCATCACTCTGCTCTTTAAACTATCGTGCCTCAGGGTCTTTAGATCTGATTTTTGCAAGTATAGACTAGAAAGAAAAATAGCTATGCACATGCCTAAAACACGCACAGTAATTAACTGAAGCTTCCTGGTTTGGGTCTAGAATGGATACAAGGCAGCGTCACTCCAAAATGTTATTGCTAAGCCATCAGCCATTCTTTTAGTGTCTAAGTCATTTCTAGGATGGCACAAGGCCAAGTCTAATTCATTAAAACAGAAGAAATCTATAAACACCTGCATGTAACTGATTAGTAAGTTGGGGTTTCTTTAACTGGCTGTTTATTCCTCTGTTTAAAAAACACACTAAAACAAAGAACCAAGGAGGCAAGTCATTGACATTTTGCCAAGTTTCTTCCTTTTTTTTTTTTGAACATCTTTATTGGAGTATAATTGCTTTACAATGGTGTGTTACTTTCTGCTGTATAACAAAGTGAATCCCCTATACATATACATATGTTCCCATATCCCCTCCCTCTTGCGTCTCCCTCCCACCCTCCCTATCCCACCCCTCTAGGTGGTCACAAAGCACCGAGCTGATCTCCCTGTGCTATGCAGCTGCTTCCCACTAGCTATCTATTTTACATTTGGTAGTGTATATATGTCCATGCCTCTCTCTCACTTCACCCCAGCTTCCCCTTCCCCTTCCCTGTGTCCTCAAGTCCATTCTCTGACATTTTGCCAAGCTATCAAAGACTTATTTTTGCAAAGTGGGTTATTGTATTTGGGGCATCAACCCCGGAGCCCCTAAGACCAACCTCTTCCTTAAAGTGCTGTATCCTTTTGTTCTTGGTTCACTGGACCGAGGCCTGTGAGGTCATTGGAAGGTGTCATTTATTTTTTTACGTAGAAAACAATTAAGTGGAAAAAGACTAGTTCTAAGGGCAAATTATCTAACTTGTGTTTCTAGAGACAGTAATTCTACTCTTTGATCCCAAAGAGTAGAGACTGATCTACCCCATCCTCACTTCCCTGCTTCACATAATCGCAGACTTGGTTCTATATACCTTTTTGGTAATTTCTTAAATTTCATCTCCAGTACGTTGAATTTGGAGTCACTCTTGTTGGAGATTGTTGGTATTTGAGCAGAGAAAGGTGAGCCAAGACAGGGGTTCAGTCAGTGAAGGTTTGTGAGGAGACCCTGGGAAAAGAAAAGGAAATAGAAATGTACCTGGTGAAGAACAGCAGTCCTGAATGTCAGGGAGTCAGACTGTGACCAGCAGAGAACTTACCCCAGACAAAGCTAACGTCATATAACCCTGTGTGTGGGGATGTGGACTTGAGAGTCAGGTACAGTGCAACTCCCCCCAAATTTTCAAGCATTCAATTATTTCGACCATCTGGATCAGGGATCCAAGAAGCAGCGCTGGGCATCAGAAGCGGCTCAGGTATCATAAAATCTGCCTGTGAATAGAATCTGGCATTCTATTAAACCAAACCAAAACAAAAGCAAAGCATCTCTCTGAAACTGGGGACAACAGGGATCACCCACACTTTTCCTCAAAAAAGGAACAGTAGGGCTTCCCTGGTGGCGCAGTGGTTGAGAGTCTGCCTGCTGATGCAGAGGACACGGGTTCGTGCCCCGGTCCGGGAAGATCCCACATGTCGCAGAGTGGCTGGGCCCGTGAGCCATGGCCGTTGAGCCTGCGCGTCCGGAGCCTGTGCTCCGCAATGGGAGAGGCCACAACAGTGAGAGGCCCGCGTACTGCAAAAAAAAAAAAAGGAACAGTAAATGGAAACGCCCGTGATTTAAGATGTATAATGCGTCGCTGGGTAGTCTCTTTATTTTAGTGTGTCATTTAAAATTTTTTATTTAGTGAATATAAAAACACTTTGTAAAGGCTGTGACAGGGTTGACTATGATTCCACTGTCTCATTTCTATTTTTCTCCTAAGATTGGAAGTTCTTCCACAGTGAATTCTACCAGAGGTGGTGCCGAGGTGAGCCCAGCCCTCCTTCTTAGATGGGAAGTCACCACTGTAACTTCAAAGTCAACACAGTCTAAAATATTTGCTTTGCTAAACATTATGTAGTTTTCAGGGTAAAAAACTGTTATCCACTCGATTGTCCAGACGTGAAATCATATATTACAGAAAAGAAACCAACGTTTAAGGGTTTAAAAATTACTCCCTGCAAATTGTGATTAACATCCACTGAGCCTGCCTTGCACGTGTCACCTGTATGCCACAAGGATGCGGGTGCCCTGAAATGTAACTGAGAGCAGTGAGCACCCTCAAGGGGAGGGACAGGACCGGTATGGACAGAGACCTGGTCTTTCAGTGTCAGAAGGCAACTTTGAGGACATCCATTCCCAACCCTTCCCTGAAGTGTAGGAGACACTTTTAGCTGGCTGACTGATGCAGCATACAATAATATTGGCTTACATATTAAGAAATTTTTTTCTTTTTCTATTCCATTCTAAACCTTCTGTTTGAGCTGGGGAGAAAGCCCTGGGTTTGCTGATGGCGTGTCTAAACCTCTTAACACTTACTAACATCTCTTTTCAAAAATCCATGGGCAGGCCTCAGACAAGAAGTTTTGAGGAAGCAATGATGTTTGGGTGGAATTCAATCACTTTGGATTAGGTTTTTTTTTTCCCTCACTGCATTTACTTTTAGGTTACTTTCTATTTATGAGGAGTGATCTTGATTTTCTATGAGATGGAAGGGAGGAGTGAAGTGTGCACGTCAGGGATGCTCCAGACTTGGTAACTGCTCCAAGGGTACTAGTGTGGTGGTAGTGGATTTGGGAAGAGGCAGCATCCAGGGCACTTGGTGTGGTTACTTATAGAGATTATCTGTCAGAGCTGGTCCTCATCACATTCTCTGTACCAAGCAAGCAGTGAGTTGGATCTGAGTCTGTGCCAAAGCAAAAGGATTGAGAGTGCATGGTTACCTGGGCTGGGGGTCAGGGCAGTGCGCTAGGAAGAGGGCAATAGATGAACTGGTAACCCTCTCCCAGAAGCAGAGCTGGTGGCCACACCCCAGGCAGTGTGTCCTATCTCTCACCCATCCTCAAGCCAACAGTGTGGGAAGAACATACACACTGTTCACATAAAACCAAAAATCACTAAATGTTTGCACCACACTAGAAAGGCAAACAGACATAGCAATACCCGAGGCAACAAAATGGAGAAAAATAAGATATTAGAATAAGTAAAATTATTATCAGACAGAAGTAAACATTGCATCCATAAGTAAGAGCCAAATAGAGACCTTGAAGATTAAACTGTTGTTTGGTTATAGGACAATCTTAGTACACTGGCTAAACAGCAGAATGGGTCACTGAAGAGCCAATTAGTAAACTGGAAGACAAAGTTTAGAGGCTCTTCCAGAATTCAGTGCAAACAGACAAGCAGATAGAAAATAAAAAGGAATACTGGAGAGTCAAGGAAGAGAGATCCAGATATTTCAATATCCGTCTAAGGAGCATTCTAGAATAAAAAGGAGAAAACAGAAGTAAGAAAATAAAGAAATAATTGAAGAAAATTTTCTATAACAAAAAAACCGCCCTCAAAATCATAAAATTAAAAATAAAAACCCGAGGATCCTAAAAGTGAAATATCCCACCCATGTAAATGTTAGACTTGATTAGCCAATCAACAAGCTAAGTATAATCTATATATAATTTTGTAGCCAGAAAAGGAGGCTACACACATACAAATATAAACACACACACACACACACACACACACACACACACACACGCATGTAAAGCTGGTAAAATTTGAATAAGGTCTATGGATTGTACCAACATCAATCTCCTGGTTGTGATATGTGTGGTAGGTAGGATTCTAAGATGACCCTGTTGACCCTCATTTTTGTGTAATCCCCTGGCTGTGAGTGTGGGCAGAACCTGTGAGTATAATGCAATATAATTCCCATACTTAAGTTATATAGAAAAAGGGATTTTCCATATATAATTAAGGCCCCAAGTCCATTGACCTTAAGGCATGGAGTTTGCATTTCTGCCACGTGAGGTTACAGAGAGCACAAACAGTCATCAAACACTGAACCTGCCCCGCCGTGATCTTGGACTTCCCAACCTCCAGAATTGTGAGAAATAAATGTTTATTGTTAATAAGCAAACAAACAAAAAAACATACGGAGATTATCCTGGGTGGGTCAGATCTAGTCATGTGATCCCTTAAAAACAGACTGGATGCTTCCTGGTGAGAGAGGTCACAAAATGTGAGAGGGATTTGAACTCCATCACTGGCTTTGGAGCTGGAGGAGGCCACGTAGCAAGGAAAGCAGCAACTTCCAGGAGCTAAGAATGACCACTGGCTGATAGCTAGCAAGTGAGCAGGGATCTCAGTCCTACAACCACAAGGAACTGAATTCTGCCACAACCACGTAGGTTGAATTAGGACCCTGGAGCACAGGTGAAAGTGCAGTACAGTCAACCCTTGGTTTTAGCTTGTGAGACTGAGCAGAGAACCCAGCCACAAATGCCCAGACTTCTGATCTACAGAACGGGGAACTAGTAAATGGGTGTTGTTTTAAGCCACTAAGTTTATGGTAATTGGCTGCACAGCAATAGAAAATTAATACAGCCATTTACTATACTTATGCCAGATGTTATCATCAGGGAGAAGTGGGTGAAAGAGACACAGAATGTCTCTATACTATTTTTTTTTTACAATTTTCTATGAATCTATAATTATTTCAAATAAAAAAGGTTTTAAAATGGAAGATTGCACATTCTTTTCAAATGTAGAACGGTTACAAAAATTGACCATGTGTTAAGCCACAAGAACATTTAAAATTTTTCAGTAAGCAGAAATCATACAGGTCTTAATCAGTGACCACAATGCAAAAATTAATCAATTAATAAAATATGGGCAATGAAAAGTAACAAGAAAAAATAAATTAGAAAACACACTGCTTAATAATTCCTGGATTAAAAAAGAAAACAATTACAAGCTACTTAAACAATCATGAGAGGCCCATGCTATAGCTACACCGTGGCATTTGAAAGAAATAGCCTTACCTGCACTTACAAGAAAACAGGAAAGTCTGCAAAGAACTGAGTTATGCTTTCACCTTGAGAAGCTAGAAAAAAATCAAAGTAAGCCCAAGAACAGAATTAGTAAACATGAAAGCATAAATTATCAAGATCAAAAGCGAACAGCAGCAACAAAAATGTAGTTTTGGTGAAAAGAGCAAAGATATGTGAGCAACATTCAGCATGTCAAAGGACAGGATGTAACTTTAAAGCATTAAGATGACTTTCTCAAAAACTAAAAATGTCCAAAATTAGGGAAAAATGAAATAGAAACACCATACAGACCAGTCTTCATGAAGTATTTTGAAAATATTTTCAAAGATCCACACCTGGGGCTTCCCTGGTGGCGCAGTGGTTAAGAATCCACCTGCCAAGGCAGGGGATGTGGGTTCGAGCCCTGGTCCAGGAAGATGCCACATGCCGCGGAGCCACTAAGCCTGTGCACCACAACTACTGAGCCTGCGCTCTAGAGACCGCGTGCCACAACTATGGAGCCCGCGTGCCACAACTACTGAAGCCCACGCGCCTAGAGCCCGCGCTCCACAACAAGAGAAGCCAGTGCAATGAGAAGCCCGTGCACCGCAACAAAGAGTAGCCCCTGTTTGCTGCAACTAGAGAAAGCCCACGTGCAGCAAGGAAGACCCGACACAGCCAAAAATAAAATAAATAAAATAAAATAAATTAAAAAAAAAGATCCGCACCTGTAAACAACGACAGGTCCAAGACACTTCATGGCAATGGCAAATTCTACGGACATTTGCAATTTATATAAGCAGTGTCAGAGCATAGTAAAAATACATTTTAAAATCCTAAATAAAATATTTGCATATGAAGTCCTGAATTTATCAAAAGAACATTACGTCGTAAGCAACTAGAGTTTGTCTTAAGAATGCTAAAAAGGCTCAACCTTAGAAAATACATTAATATATGTTATTACATTAACAGATTAATATAGAAAATTTATGTGATCATCTCAATAAATGCCAAAATACCATTTGCTATAATGTCACCTGTTACATGAACAATAAGAACTACAACAAAACTCTTCAAATTATTTAATAATCTCAAAAAAAGGGAGTCCTAAGTAAGACATGATATCCAGAAGCCATTAAGTAGGAGACTCATACATTTTACTACATTACAATATATGCTGGGCTAAAATATGGCGTACACCACACCACTGCAAGATGTTAATAACAGGAGAAACTGTGGGCAGTGAGAATGTGAGGAGAGTGGGTATATGAGAACCGTCTGCTTTCTGTTCAATTTTTTATAAACCTAAAAGTGTTCTAAGAAGTAACGTCTATTAACATAAAATAGATATGTATATGTATGTATAGGTACATATATCAACAAAGAGGAACAAACAACAACAAACTACAGAAAACACTTGTAACGCATCTATCTCATATTTTGTTAGCTGAAGCACGGCCTCTTTTAGAAACTTTGAATTAAAATTAAAAATCTACATGCTCTTTAGTTGAACACGTTTATTTTTATGAGTTTAACATATAGAAATACTCATAGATGAATACAAATGTTTACCTGTAAGTGTGTTTATTCCAGATTGTTTATAGTAGGAAGAGACTGAAAACTGCCTAAATGGCCATCAGAAGATTCTAGGGACTATGACATATCCATGAAATGAAATACCAGGCAGTCATGTTTTTGGAAAAGAAGTAGATTTATAAGCACTGATATGGAATGACATACTCAAAAGTGTAGTTGGTAGTGCTGTGACAGAAAGCAACAGTGGCATGGGACAACTGGTGTTTGTTAAGGGTGTGTGTGTGAGAGAGAGACAGAGACAGAGACAGAGACAGAGAGAATCCATGCAGAGCCTACCTAGAGAAGGATGCACATAAAAAAATGTCAACAGGCAGATGAATGGATAAAGAAGATGTGGTTCATATATACAATGGAATATTACTCAACATAAAAAAGAATGAAATAATGTCATTTGCAGCAACACAGATGGACCTAGAGATTATCATACTAAATTAAGTAAGTCAGGCAAAGACAAATACCATATAATATCACTAATATGTGGAATCTAAAAAAATGATACAAATGAACTTATTTACAAAACAGAAACATAGACATGGAAAACAAATTTATGGTTATCAAAGTGGGGGAGGGATAAATTAGGAGTTTAGGATTAGCAGGTACAAACTACCATATATAAAAAGCTAAATGACAAGGTCCTACTGTATAGCACAGGGAAATATATTCAATATCTTGTAATAAACTATAATAGAAAAGAATATGAAAAAGAATATACATATAAATTTACATATGACTGAATCACTTTGCTGTACACCAGAAACTAACACAACACTGTAAATCAACTATACTTCAATTTAAAAAAATAATAACTTAAAAAAAAAGGTGACAGAACTGGTGCTAGGAGAGAAAATGGGGACTGGAAGTCAGGGATGTGAGGGAAATTATTTTTCACTGTTTATTTTTATTTTCTTTGACGTTTTCCCATGTACATATGCTTAAAAATATATATCTTAGGGGGAAAAAAAACCAGGAAACTATGAATATAAGAGAATATTCTTAATTAGATAAAGGTTATCTATCTCAAACCCACAACAACAGTCAGACATCAGAGTGACACATTAGAATCAGTCCCATTAAATTCAGACATAAAATAAGGATATGTACTATTTGTGCTAATATTCAAATTGTACCTGGTGCAATAAGATGAGGGGGAGGTAGAAATGTATCACTTTCACAAATGGTATAATTATCCACATAGAAAATCCAAAAGAATCAATTGAAAAATTATTCGAACTTTTTAATTTTATTAGAATATTTTTTATGTATTGTAAGAAGTTATCCAGGTAGTCAAATAAATATAAGATTCACATACAGAAATCAGTAGCTTTTTTATGCATCAGACAAAACCAACCTAAAAGTGTAACTTAAAGACACATACACACACACACACACACACACACACACACGCATTCAAGATAGACACATTTCAAAATATACAGGAATAAACACAGAAAAGAAACATACCATACTTATGTAAAAAGAGTTATAAAGCTTTACCAAAGAATAAGATTTGAATAAATGGGGAGATACACCACGGTATAAAGATGTCGATTCTCCTATAAATTAATATCTAAATTCAGGAAAGTTCCTATCAAATTGCCAGTGGATTTACTTGACAAACTTATTCTAAAATTCATCTATAAGAAAAATATTTAAATAGAAACAAGAAAATTTTGATATAGAATGATGGTGACATTGCTCATTTAAAGGGCAATATAAATGGCCCCTGAGTGGGAAAAGATGGCCAACTTCACTAATAATCAGAGAAATGCAAAATAAGAAAATAACAAGATACCATTTTTTTGTCCTTAAATATCCTGAAATATCTAAAAGATAATTTGAGGGGGGAGAGAAACAGAAACTCACAGATACTGTAGATGGAAGTTTAATTGTTCCAGTCTGTTCTGAAGGTGGTTTGGCGGTGTTTATTAATACTCTGTGCCTATGGGCCAACTTGGCACTAAGAAGGTAACTTTCAGAGATGACTCCAGAGCACATTTAAACATGCACCCAAAGAGCCCGATAAAGCATGTTCATGTAGCACCACGTCTGACAGTCAAAAATTAGACACAATTCAAAGGCTCATTAGTAAGATAGTTTTTTAAAACATGGTACATCCATATTAGGGGATACAGTGCAGTAGTTTATTCATACTGACACTGCAAGAACTTCAAGATCAGTTATGTACTTCAAGAACATATGTACTGTGTAACACAGTTTATGTTCAAAATTTCAATGTATTAATAGTTATGCACATGCATGTGATTGTAAAAGCACAGAATAAAAACAAATGGTTAGGGACTTCCCTGGTGGCACGGTGGTTAAGAATCTGCCTGCCAATGCAGGGGACACGGGTTCGAGCCCTGGTCCGGGAAGATCCCACATGCCACGGAGCAGCTAAGCCTGTGCACCACAACTACTGAGCCTGCGTGCCACAACTATTGAAACCTGCATGTCTAGAGCCCGTGCTCCGCAACAAGAGAAGCCACCACAGTGAGAAGCCCGTGCACTGGAAGGAAGAGTAGCCCCCACTCGCCACAACTAGGAGAAAGTCTGCGTGCAGCAACGAAGACCCAACACAGCCAAAAATAAATAAATTTTTAAAAAAATGATTAGCTTACTTCTGGGGACAGGACAAGGATTAGAGATGTGGTGAAATCAAAGGAGACTCCTGCTTTCTCTGTTTGTTTGAAATTTCAAGATAAAAATGTAAGCCTATATTAATTATGTAATTTAAAACCTCTCCCAAAAGTTAATGTGGCAATTTCAAAATTTAAGCACATTTTTGTTTAAAACACATTCATTTAAAATGTGTATGTCATCACATATCTTTATTTTATAAGGACCTGAATATTTTTCAACCTTATTAAAACCATAAAAATACTTTAAAGGTGGGGGAGTGGCAACATTACCTGTTGCCTTTCTGGTTTCCCTATATAAGGACTTTATGTTTCTTTATGTTATCACTGCAAGAAAACTTCACCTCAGCATTGAGGCACATACAGTCTATATTCTCTAATCCTAAACAAATCTTATGTCAAACCTCAGTGCTGGATCAGAAAATACATACTTTTAGAATGTGTGATGAAATAACAATATTGCAAAACTCATCAGGAATCTTCTGGAAGGGTTAGGGCTCCAGTGGAGAACCGGCCTTTTTGTTAATCACGAACCTTACTTTTGGATTCTTTTTCAAATACTCTGTATAGCTTTGCTGGGGAATAAATTTAAAAGCGTTCCATAACTCATTATAATGTCTTGGAAAGCGTCTGAAAATTGGGACCACCACAGCTTCCTGACAGACGTATGATATTTGGTTATTTGAAAAGCCATCGAGACAAGATGGAACATAGTCACATGCCCAAAGATTGAAATTTCTTGAAATGTGTTGCCTTTTTTCTGAGGAGATCTTCTTTCGTCCCAGGCCCTGGAGAAGAATCACAAGAAGGTTAGGAGAAAAATATTCAGGGTCACACAGTTCGGATGTCTTTAGTAAAACCACCTTCATGACATCCTATCTCTAAATGCACAGTATGATCACCCTTACAAGAAACATCCTTTATCAACCTGTTGAAGGCTATAAATTGACACTCACAACATCCTGGTTCTCAGAGCCTTCCACTCCCACCAAGAGGACTGGACTTCTAGAGACATGGAGGGCAGAACCGGAGAGACCACAGCCTGGACTCCCTGGGACCCCAAGTAGGTTCTCTGCACCCAGGTGGCTCCTCAGTATATCCACCCCAGGCTGCATCTCCAGCACTCAGTGGGATGGTTCTTACACCGAGAGATCCAAAGATTCTTTCCTATCCCAGAGGATTCCCAATATCCCAGCACCTTTGGGTCTCTGATCACAGGCTTCCTCATCAACTCTTACTAGTGTGGCCATTAGAAAATTTTAAATTACATATGCGCTCGCAATCTCTTTTCGTTGCCCAGTGCTTTGTTAACCACCACTAACCAGTGCTATCAGACTTTATTTTCTTCAGTGATGGGGAAACACCACCTCCAGAGAAAAGACAACTGCAGTTACTAGGAAGTCCTTCTTTATATCATGTAAGCTCCCCATCCATTCCTTTGACTCCTCATGGATCCTGGCTCTGCCATCCAGAGACACACACAGGCAATCCGTCCTTCCCATGACAGATCTTCACAAGAAATCTCACAAATGAGACAGTTGATGGGAAAGCACCTTGATGAGCATGAAATTCACAGAAACCTAGGCGGAAGGAAGGCTGGTGCAGATTTTGAAAGCTACGTGGGACTCTGAGAATTTTATGCTTTTCCCCCCCCCGGTAACCTGTTATGAGGCTTTAATCTTGTTCCAATTTTGAGGTCAGTCCTCTATCTTCAACACGTCTCAGAAAATCAAAAGCCCTAATGTCGCTTCTCATTTTATTAGCAACTTGGAGAGAAATACTCACAGAGTCGAGGTAGAATCCAGAGTTCTGACAGCTGTGACGATTGTCGTGTACAGAGAAGGGGAAGTTGTTATTCACTGCTTGCTGGAAAAGAGCAAGGGAAGAGATAAAAAGGCACACATCAGAACCCCAGTATGCTTCCAGAACACACCTACAGGGGCATGGAAGGAAGATGGAGGAGGCAAAGTGACCTCTAAGTAAGAATTAAACCCATCAGGGCTTCCCTGATGGCGCAGTGCTTAAGAATCCACCTGCCAATGCAGGGGACACGGGTTCAAGC
The DNA here is from genome assembly GCF_008692025.1 of Phocoena sinus. Lineage (NCBI taxonomy): Eukaryota > Metazoa > Chordata > Mammalia > Artiodactyla > Phocoenidae > Phocoena > Phocoena sinus. The sequence goes on from NC_045778.1 coordinate 78,650,715, forward strand.
CCTGGTCCGGGAAGATCCCACACGCCTCAGAGCAACTAAGCCCATGCCCCACAACTACTGAGCCCACGCACCACAGCTATTGAAGCCCGTGTGCCTAGAGCCCGTGCTCCGCAGCAAGAGAAGCCACTGCAATGAGAAACCCGTGCACCACATCGAAGAGCAGCCCCGCTCGCCACAGCTAGAGAAAGCCCTCGCGCAGCAACGAAGACACAAAGCAGCCAAAAATAAACAAAATAAATACATTTATTTAAAAAAAGAAGAAGTAAATTCATCGACAGCGATGGCGCACACGGCACAGGGTGAGGTCTTGGGTGTGTGCGTCAGCTCAAGGCTTTGAAACTCAACCTTATTGTCAGATTGCTGAAAATCATAAAAAATCCTCTTAAAAAAAAAAAAAATCCTCTTTAAAACATTTTATTGAGATACAAGGAAGGGAAAGTCTGTAGGCATGGAATTGAAAGCTGGAAAAGAGTTTTGAGGCCATCTTCTTCTTCTGCCCAATATGGATTCTAGTAGACCAGAGCTCTCTGGTCCAGGGCGGCTAAATGTGAAGTTAACCCTGTTTCTCCCTCCGGCCACTTCATGCCCCTAAAGTTGCTCATGAACTGGCCAGCAAGGAAGAACGTGCATGTTGAGAACTCTGTCCATAGGGACGTCCCTGGCGGTCCAGTGGTTAAGACTTCGCCTTCCAATGCAGGGGGTACAAGTTCAGTCCCTGGTCAGAGAGCTAAGATCCCACATGGCTCACGGCCAAAAAACCCCGAAAACATAAAACAGAAGCAATATTGTAACAAATTCAATAAAGACTTTAAAAATGGTCTACATCCAAAAAAAATCTTCACAAAGAAAAGAAAAGAACTCTGTCCATAGAGGAGCCTAAGTTTATTGTCTGGACCAGAGGTATTTCCTTTTAAAGGCTATCTGAGGTATCGTACTGACCAGTGTATGAGGTAGGATGCTACCAGAATTTAGGGGTCCAGGGAGGGCAAGTGAGCAGTTCCTTCTGAGAAAGAGCTGTCTGGTGCCAGTGGTGCCACCCCCTTGAAGAGCCAGGGGGGCACATGGCCAGCTCTCAGGACTCACCTTCTCCCGCACTTTGTAGATCGCCGGTAGCTTCTCCTCCACTTGCCGAGATAAACGTGGACTACTGGACTCTTTTAACATGGTACGTGTGATGGATTCTGGTGTCTTTTGCATTAGTCCAACGTGAGGGAACTGGAAAAACAGCACACGCCTTGATTAAAACCAGACACATCTGAATCTCTAAGCCAAGTATCAGGGCTTCCTCTGTAAAGGGATTAAAATGCAATTTGGGTGCTTCTGGCATGTGATGGAAATGGCATAATTTTTGTAATTTTCAAGTATTCTTTCCAAGACAAAAAATATTGTCATGGCCCGAGGCCACCACTGCCGGTTGTTTCAAGTTACAGGGGCCACCCTGCCGCTCGGGGCCTGGAAATGTTTCCGAGGCCTGGTGAGGAGGGTGTGGCCCCGTGAGAGGGAGTTGATGTGCTCTGAGGAGACAGAATGCATTATTTGAGATCTTCCTTGTGGTAAGGGAGCTCTCTGCACTTGGGGCCAAGGATTCAGCCCATGTTCACAGGGGTGAGCCTACCTCCTGCAGGTATGAAGTGGACCTCAGGACACGGGGAAGGGGAGGAGAGAAGGGTCACGTTGAGTCTCCATGGAGAATGGAGAATGGTAGAGGGTGGGAAGATTATTTGGATGGCTGGGGGTGGGCTTTAGCATCTCTCTATGAACAGAAGGAAAGGAAGCAGGACTGGGCCTAGGGAGGCAGAGTCCCAACAAAGGCCTGGACCAACCCCACAGGGAGCTCTAGACATGGATGCCTTCTCAGAGTCAGCCTGACGGAGTGAGGGGACTGGGCCCTTGTGAGCCTTTGTCAATCAGTCACTGGGTAGAAGAGGATGGTGGGGACCCAGGAGGTGACCTTGGGGCAGCAGCTCTTTTCAGCCAAGGAATATCTAGGGGTGGACCTCCCAGGCCACACTTTCAGCAGCTGCGCAAGTAGTCCATTCCCGAATTCCCCCTGAAGAGGGATGCGAGTGGTACTTGACAGCCACTGTAGCTCACCCCAATTTTATATAAACAGTGCCTCTTAAAAGCCACCCCAACAAAGTGGACTTTGGAGCAGGGATCTCAAGGAGAGGAATATGAATGGAAACTACAATACAAACAGAAGGCAAGACCCTGACTCTTAGTGAAAATTCCTGAAAAGGGAGGAAGCATAACGTGGTGGGTCACAAACAGTAGATTCAAACGCCCTGAGACCAATCCCAGCTCTCTCTCCCATGAGGTCAGCCTTCCGCAAGAGACTTAGTTTTTCCAGGCCCCAGTTTCTTTATCTGTCAAATGGAAATAACAATACTTATTTGATAAGGTAGATGTGATTAAGGGAGAAAATGCACGCACCCAGCGAGTGTTCAATAGCTGTTGGCAGGTTCTATTTTTGCTCACAGCTGTCCCCTCCCTTGTCACCAAACCCATTGTCACACCCAAAGCCAGTCCTTCCTTCTCTTTGGGATTATAATGATATTAGCTAACACTGCCACTCTCTCCCATTCCTTCTCAAGTCATGATATAACTGCACATCTAAGTATGGCTTTTGTTTAATTTCTGCACAGGAGTGTGTTTAGTATGCTACTATTTATGTCAAAAGGTAGAGAGATTATGTCATCTATGTGGTATACTTGGTGGGGCATTGTTGGCAGAGCAAAGGAGAACCAATTGTCCAGATGACACATAGCCTCAGAGAGATCTTGTAAACTCAGTCCTGAGTGGAAAGAAGAAACAAAATGAGATCTATAACCCAACACCATTTATGTAAATAAATAATCCATGCTCACAAAACAACAATACATAATTTACAAGAACGCATCTCAGTAAAAGAACTCCCATTATACACGTGTGAATAGCTGCCTGTGGGGTGAGCAGAGTAGGAACAGGGATCAAGGGCAAGGAGACAACCACACAAATCAACACACCATCATGTGGACGGGCTCTTCCATGGCCAAGCGACAGGGTTACCTCGGAGGAGGGCACCAGGGAAGGAAGAAGACTTTTTTGCCATCGTTTATATGTTTCTTAATGAAGTGCATCTATTAATTGCCTCGTTTTCCCAACGAAAATAATTGTATTTGTTTCTGATTAGAGTTATAATACATGCTTATGGTTTTTAAAAGTTCAAACAATAAAGAAAAACATAAGGAAGGAAGTAGAATTCCCCGGAAATCCCATCACTCTTTTCCCTTAACTCTTTTTTTTCTTTTTTTTAGCTGTGTTGGATCTTCCTTGCAGTGCGCGGGCTTCTCATTATGGTGGCTTCCCTTGCTGCAGAGCACGGGCTCCAGGCACGCAGGCTTCAGCAGTTGTAGCACACGGGCTCAGTAGCTGTGGCACATGGGCTCTAGAGTGCAGGCTCAGTAGTTGTGGTGCATGGGCTTAGTTGCTCCACGGCATGTGGGCTCTTCCTGGACCAGGGCTCAAACCCGTGTCCCCTGCATTGGCAGGCAGATTCTTAACCACTGCGCCACCAGGGAAGTCCTCCCCTTAACTCTTTGGTGACCAACTTCGTCATGCATCCTTGTGCAACTGTACACCCATATATATGCATAATTTGCACATATAGGATTGTATTATAAATGTGGCTTCAAAAATTATAAATTTATAAAATTATAAATGTGACCTTTTTATTTATTTTTCTGATCTCTGTTTTACTTTTTTATTTGAATTTTATCTATTTTTTATACAGCAGGTTCTTATTAGTTACCTATTTTATACGTATTAGTGTGTATATGTCAATCCCAATTCATCCCCCCACCCCCACCCACCCTGGTTTCCTTCCTTGGTGTCCATACGTTTGTTCTCTACATCTGTGTCTCAACTTCTGCCCTGCCAACCGCTCCATCTGTACCATTTTTCTAGATTCCACATATATGCGTTAATATATATTTGTTTCTCTCTTTCTGACTTACTTCACTCTGTATGACAGTCTCTAGGTCCATCCACGTCTCTACAAATGACCCAATTTCGTTTCTTTTTACGGCTGAGTAATATTCCATTGTATGTATGTGCCACATCTTCTTTATCCATTCATCTTTCGATGGACGTTTAGGTTGCTTCCATGTCCTGGCTATTGTAAATGGTGCAGCAATGAACATTGGGGTGCATATGCCTTTTTGAATCATGGTTTTCTCAGGGTATATGCCCAGTAGTGGGATTGCTGGGTCATATGGTAGTTCTATTTTTAGATTTTTAAGGAACGTCCATAGTGGCTGCACCAATTTACATTCCCACCAACAGTGCAGGAGGGTTCCCTTTTCTCCACACCCTCTCCAGCATTTGTTGTTTGTAGATTTTCTGATGATACCCATTCTGACTGGTGGGAGGTGATCCCTCATTGTGGTTTTGATTTACAATAAATGCTTTTTTATAATTTAATGGTAACTTTTGGTTTCTGTTTCCTTCCCCTTCTTGTCACCCCCACCAACACCCCAGATAACAGTGAGAACAATAGTAATGACGATAGCTCTCGTACGATCCTTTACAAACACCCGTACCTACAAAATGGACTTACACTGCTTTATAAAAATTGGACCATATGATACACACTATTTTACACCTTGCTTTTCTCACTTAACAATATACCCCAGAAATTTTTCAAAAGCAACCTACACATTTCTAATTCATATATATTTTTCTAATTCATTATATATTTTTTAATGCTTTTAAACAATTTTTAAGTAAATATAAATAATACGGAGGGCCTCCAGACTCAGAACCTTTCCCTTTTCCCCTCCTCCAATCTGATTTTCCAAGTTATGGAAAATCAGGCCAAGGTGGGGAGTTTTTCTACATCACGAAGGATCCCTGTCACCAGCTAAATGACGACTGACTTGAGTTCATTTGTATTCTGCAAGTCCGTGGACTAAATCACTGTAAAAAAAAAAATGGCTCTAGCATTTTAATTTCACTCTTTTAAAATATATACTTAATGGCTATAACATGATAGCTGTGAAATAAACCCTTCTGTTAGATATTGTAACCGTGAAATACAGCTTTTTAACTAGTTGGCAGTGAAATTTTTGCTGCATTCAATCACTCAATGACTGAAATATTAAATAGGAAGGTGAAAGTGTGTGCAGAGAGCCTTTTCTACCTAGTAACAGCCAGATTACCACCAGCAAGGTCAACTGCGAAATGACTGTCACCTCCAGTGTGGCAATTCGTCTCCCAAATGGGCTGCTGCTGATGCAAAGCCAACAATTTCTTTAATTTTCCCAACAATTTACTTTGGGAAACTTCACGTCAGCACTATCCTTTTTATGCTCTTAGGAGCCGGCAGCAGAAAGGACCCACACCAAAGGCTCCCCACTTAAACTGGGCCCAGGTACATTCCTGGGACACCAATAGGAGATGCAACGTTCTTTCTCTATTTCTGCCTTATAACAGAACCCTGACTTTGTTTGGGGTGGCAACGTGGTTGGTTAAAAAATACCCCCCCAAACTCCCTTGCAGCTAAATTGGCCATGTGACCAGTTGAAACGAAAGCAGAAGTCTGTGGGTGGGGCTCGTGGGAAAGAGATTGTTTCCCCTAGAAAATGGGGCAAACTTAGCTGACAGCTGCCTTCCATCTATTTATCCGTTGACTTTCCTCTTTCCGGTAAATCCGTTGATTTACCTGCCTGAGTTGACACACTGCACTAAGGATAACAGGACAGGAGGCTGAAAAGAACCTGGGCCTTTGACAACGCCCTAGGGCATCTGTACCAGCCCTGAACTGCCTCCCTCTGCACTGATTGTTACTAGAGAAACACAGACCCCTGTCTGGATAAGGCACCGTAGTCAGCTTTTTATAATATTCAGTCAAACACAGCCCTAACTGATACTGTAGGTGATAAAAAGAGGCCAAGCTATTTAGTCTGAGAAGCTTACGTTGTCTCTTCCTAACCAATTAGTGTATGTAGTTCACGTTATGTCCCATTTTACTTTGGCTGCCATGAAACTCAGAGTCAAATGTTATATCCAAATAGCTACTGTTTAGGCCATATGGCCTGCATGTCTATGTGACATATTTTCCCAGTCTCAGCCTCTTAAATTATATTTAAACTGGTTCTGAATTCTTATTTTTATATACTTTACTACTTTATTGTGAATATTTTCCATTCATTACTTTAAATCTGTGAAATGGAGCAGGGTATACAAGAAAGAATATCAGTATAAATATATATCCCTTGGGATCTGTGGGGGATTGGTTCCCCCCATCCCACCTTGTGGGTATCAAAATCCAAGGATGCTCAGGTCCCTTAGTTGCCCTTCAGTACCCGTGGGTTCTGCATGGTGGACATATATACATATATATATTACATATCTACATATGTTATATATTATCTATATAATAGCAAGTATTGAGTGGTTACTATGTTTCCATTGTATTATACTAAGCACCTTTGTATGAATTATCTCATTAATCCCCACCATGGCCTCTAACCTTAGTCTATTATGCTCCCATTTAACAGACAAAGAGACTGAGATTTAGAAAGACTAAGTTGCTTAGGGTTTTTAAAGCCTTCAGGCCCAAATTTTCCAAGATGTTTTCCATTTTTCTTTTTCCTTTTAAACAAACAAATTTAAAAAAAATTTTCTATGTATTACTGCCCTGGAAGAGGCTAGTACCGCTATTTTCTGTGATACAACCAGTGGGGAAAAGAAAAGACAAAGATAACCAGCCTCATGGAGTTTATATAATAAATTATATAGTGTGTCAGAAGATAGATATTATAGAAAAGAGAAAACGCAGAGCGCACACCAGTTACTGCTTAGTGAACAGTCACAAGTTGCCAGCCTGCTGAGCGCTTTACACTCAGATTAATTTCATTTGATCCTCCCAAGGATACTATGAGATTCCCATTTCACAGATGAAGGAACTGAGGCTGGGTGAAGTGATTTGTCAGACGTCATACTATGGTAAGTAGCAGAAGTGTCCTGACCACACCCACGTGGCCTGAGAAAGATGAGAGAGGGCATCATCCTTCTTACCCATCTTCCATCCTTGTCTAAAGGTGGGTTGAAGCGTCTCCCTTTGGGCATTTTCTGCAGGAAGCTGAAGGGGGCTGAGGTTGGCTCTCTTATCCCTCCATCGCCTCATGAGTTCTATACCTGGGAAGCCACTCCTCCTTGCTCCTGACCTTTAATTCTCAGCCTCTACCAGGAGGGGAAGTCCGGGAGTGGTCCCTGTTGTCATAGCATCAGAGCCCACCCATCACAATGGGGGAGGAGAGCGGGTGTTCCAAGCCTCCCAAGGGCTCCTGCCTCGGGTCACTTGCAGCTGCCGCTCCCCAGCGTGTAAGCCTCCAGGTCCCAGGTGAGAAAGCCATACACACAGGTCGCACAGGTGTGGACCAGACAGTCTTGAGATAATGGCGAACTCTGTACCCTCCAAATCCTCTGATGACTTCTGAGTTGAATATCCTCACGGTAACCATCTATTCCAACCTCTTAGTTTTCAGAGAAGTGAGTTGACTCTGCCTTGTCTACACCCAGCCAGGACTCAGGCCTCCCCACGTGCTCCTTTCCCGGCTGCCTGCACGTCCCAGCTCACCCACTGTGACTCCCCTACTGCTCACTGCTGAGGCCATGAGGCCATGAGGAAGCAGCAGTCATGAGTAGTTAGTAAAGAGAGCTGACCTTCCTCTTGGGGCCCGGACACTCAAGTCCTACCTCACTTCTACTCAGTTACGTGATTTCTGCTTTTCTTTCCCCTCCCTCCCTCCCTTCCTTCATTTCTTTCCATCTTTCCTTTTTTTTTTTGCGGTACGCGGGCCTCTCACTGTTGTGGCCTCTCCCGTTGCGGAGCACAGGCTCCGGACGCGCAGGCTCAGCGGCCATGGCTCATGGGCCCAGCCGCTCCGTGCGGCATGTGGGATCTTCCCAGACCGGGGCACGAACCCGTGTCCCCTGCATCGGCAGGCGGACTCTCAACCACTGCGCCACCAGGGAAGCCCCTTCCTTCCTTTTTTAAATTCTGTGTCTTGACAATTCTCTTGGCTACTCCATGTGAAAATAAGAGTAAACATCAATGGGAGAATTTGTCCAACTCTCTGTTTTTTGCTAAGAAATTGTGTCCTCAAGACCCTCTTCCCCTAATCATCGACGAGGGTGTCCTAACAAGAGTTGCCGTGTTAGTGATATGGGACCTCTCCTCTGGCCAGCACCGACGGCCCAGAGAGCTGTGTTCCTGGCTGAGATGCCTGAGGTGGAACACAGACTGAAACTGAGCAGGTGTTAGTAACCATCTCCGCTTACAGATGAGGAAAGGGAGTCTCAGAGAGGTGCAGGGACGCACCCATAGTCACACAGCTCATTTGTAGCAAAGTCCAAACTAGAACCCAGATGTACTGAGGCCGATTTCAATGCCAGCATCAAACAGGATTCGTTTCACTGCACTTCCCTGACCACATTAAATTACTGGGCAGTGAATTTTCTAGGATTGCTTTTAACTCCCTTTCTTTAATCTGCATGAAACTGGGCCTCTTAGCCATGATCCCTCCTCACTGTGAGCTCTGGCAGGCCAGGGGTCAAATGACTGCCATCATGTGCTCCTCCGGTGGGATGGCCCTCCCTCCCCAGTGGATGTCATGCCAGGGAGCTCTGCACAAATGGAGGGGAAGGATGAGTGCCGAATGCTGCTTCTCCCACATCAAGAGACTGGGAGCAAAGCAATAAGGAGGGAGGGAGCTGAAGACTGACACTAAAGACCTAGCAACGGTGCCACTTCCAAACCCTAGTATTTCACAGACATTCCCTTTGTCTCCACCGATGGAGCAGAAAATCCTTTAGATCTAAAATCCCGTTTCTAAATATATTCTTCATCTCCTCTGTATTTAGTCTTATGTTCTATTAAACAAGGTATACAATCACTGGTTAAGGTGTATTCCAATTTTCCCCTGTTGAACGATTGTTTAAAATTCTAAAAGATTTGTCCAAGAAAATCAAAAGCAAATAAAGAAAACCTGGCCAGGAAAAATGAAATTCCAGTTTTTTCCAGCTAGGGTTTCCTAGCTGCAGATCGGGGTGGGGTTGTTCATTGTTGATGTTATTCTTTTCGGAGGTTTGAATTACTGAGCTGAACTTGGAGACCCACTCTGAAAACAAGTCCTGTAGCACTCAGGGCACTAAGATCACTGGGGCCGGGAACACCGGAGGGTGGAGCTCCATCCTGCTTTGGGTCTTTGCAGGAGCTGGGCCCTGCTCAGAATGCAGTGACGCAACACCGCCTGTTAAAGGTAGCTGTGAAGGCAGTGCTGAGACATGGGCACGTTCATTCAACAAATACTGACGGGAAGACCCACTGTGTGCCAGCACTGTGTTCAAACAGTGGTAAGACAATCACCAAAATCAACTTTTCATAAGTAGTAAATCATGGATTTGCCAATACATCAGATGACTAGGACCCCCAATTATTGATTAACCAAAAATTATTTTCAGTGCGTTATCTACAACATTTGTATCTAATTGTTCCACCCAATGTATTTTTTGAAATGACAGCTGTTGTGTACTTTGACTTTCAGATCTTTTACATCCAAAGTGTCAGGGACCTTATGAAAAGCAGCTGTGCCTATCTCTTCCACGTGTTTTCAGGGCACAGTGCCATTCCTCGTTTTAATTAGCAAGTTGCTGTCTTTGGTGGGAAAGTGGTGGAACCACGGGTGTGTTTTCACACACGCATCGGCCACGTGCCCAGGTGTGCTGCCCACACAACTCTCACACCTGCACACACGGGCACGCTGCAGTTCATCATGCCACCAAAAGTTTTACCTCCACCTTCACGTCCACAAATCCCAGACGACTTAACTTGCATATGGGAAAAGCCGAGCCATCTGCATGTAAAATGTTGAGCATCTGAGAAATTCTCAGGCATCTGAATGATAAAACACATTTTCTTTTCACCCTGCGAGGTAAACTATCTGGATACTTTCTGCAAATAGCAACAGAATTGAGGTGACTCAATTGTACGTTTTTCTTATGGTTCATGATTCGTACAGAACTCATGGAAATTACAATGGATGCACAACCCATTTGCACATCATCTTGAAAAGTACTCAGGCACCTGTCACGTGAAGCACATTTTTTGTTTGCTTGTTTTACCCTATGTTGCAAACTATCTGGAAAATCAACTGCATCTCTCTCCCTTCCACTCAAGAAAACAATTCCTGGATCAAGACAAGTAAGACGAATTGAAAGACAAGAAGGAGAACTTGACCAACCTGGAAGTTTGTGCAGTTGAAAGGTAGAAACAGTAACATTTATAAAAACGCTTGACTCTGCTGACACGCGTGAGTCGGTAAGGATGTGAGACATTGCCCAGGTAATGACAATTTTTGATAACCTTGCTGAGACGTGAATCGCTCTAAACTTTTCAAATCGCGTCTAGAGAAGCTTTTGGTTCATTGGTAACTTGGAGAATTGGTCACTCAAAACATTGCTGCCATCTAGCAAATTGTACTGGACACAGTTAAGGTCACAGTAAGTACTGTCGCTGTCCTCACGATGCTGGCTCTCTTGTGGGGAGACAGACATTACCACACAGATAATTGGTTATAGTTATGAGAGGTACTGGGTGCTCAAGACCATGTGACAGTGGGACCTGCACGAATCTGAAGGGGGACCAGGAAGGTGATGAAGAAATGAAGAATGACTTCAATGAACTGAGGGGAGCACGGCCAGGTGGAGGGAGAGCCCGTCAGAGGCCCTGATATTGGGTGGAGCTTGACTCACCCAGGAACCAAAAGGAGGTCAGAGGACCACGCAGGGTGGAGACGATTGAGGAAAAAGCAGAAGGCAGGCCACTCAGGGCCTCCAGGCCATCCAAGAGCTGTGGACCGGCACCTTGCCCTTTGTGACCCTGACCAGCTGGCCAATGTCGGTAACAGAGACGTGAGGAACAGGTAACAACAACACGCCAGTTGAGAACTTTTGCTTTTTTAGAAAAATCACCTTAGAAATAAGACTCACCCTCAGGATGCAGCAGGCGTGCCGAGTTTCTTCTTTCTCCAAATTCTGAAAAAGACAGGTGGAAATATTTAGTTTGATTTCCATTTCTCCACTGGATGCGTTTGTTATTCCTATTTTCACTTCTGTGTTTCCGTGTTTGTTGAGGTTTACGTGAAGACTCGATGCTATCGTTTCCACCCCCTGGAAAGACAGCAGCTTTTGCCCTCTCGCACTTTGAACGGGACAGTCCTCCGAAGACACAGAATAAAAGACAGCAGTAATTACAAGTGTGGTTCAGAACAGAGAGCACTGGAATGGAAAATGCCGGCCTCCACGATCATAAAGCAAAACAGTCAAATAAATATATATTTTTCAGCTGAAGAGGAAATGAAGAGTGTCTCGGAACGTGACGGTCAGTTCATCTCCATCCCACGCGGGGAGGAGAGAGAGGAGGTGAGGTCCCTCAACGAAGAAGAGATCTGTAGGTCTTTTAAGATCCCCTCTCTCCTCTTACCGTGTACCATAAAACATAACGGCGATTTCAGCACCTTGGCAGCAAACTGTGAGCTAATAAAAGAGCCTTGTTACAAAGATAATAAGACAAAGTCATAAATGACAGACGTGGGCTGAGTCCTGACGTTACACCCCAACTTCTCCAGCTCGACCGGGACCCGAGGCTCGTCCATTCAGTAAATTGCGTGGATGGCCACCAATCTGTCCTTGCCTCCTTGCTCTTTCTTCACATTCCAGGCTATTTCTGTCACCGGGGGTGCCTTGAAAAGGCAGATAGGAAATGTACACAGCATCAAGCCTTGCGACGTTGCCTTCGCGAGGTCTTTTTTCCCCTACTTCCTTCTAAGTTGGCTGTGAGGTAAGGAACCTTCCCACCACCAAGGCCTCACTGCTCCAGGTGTGGTCCTTGGACCAGCAACCCAAGCACCACTTGGGAGTTTATTAGAAATGCAGAGTCTCAGGTCCATGCCCAGACCTACTGCATTTTAACAAGACGCCCGGGTGATCTGTGTGCACATGGAGTTTGAGAAGCACGACCCTGGAGAATCTCAAGGCCTTGGTCAGTGCTTGAGACTTTCTCGGTCTTTCTGTGAAAAGACAGAGGATTCAGGGCACCCGTGGGCCCATTTGACCTTGTACCTACAGAGAAGAATTGCAGCCTAATTCCTGGGCAAGGATCACTGTCCTTTTAGACTTTTAAAGATTTGGAAACTCAAGTAGGAGGCTAAAAGAGTTTATATCCTATTTTCCTAGGAGGTCTTCCCTTCGGCGCTTAAAACCGTTCTAGAAGGCATAACACCGACCTCAGCGTGCCTAATACGGAAGTAGGGAAGTAGAGGTTTTCCCCCAGAGGACCCTGAGACACATGCTGTTTCTTTGCACAGTTATATAAACAGGCTGCCGTGTGGTTGTCTTAACGTTTCATTTAGATTCCTACCCCATTGGTTCAACGGTGGCAAATGATAGTAAACCAAATTCATGGTTCCGCCATGCCATGGTCCAGTCGTTTTGACGGTGGCAGAACGACCCCATCGGGGCTGTGCGCCTAATTAAGTACCTAGTCAATAACCCGCTCCCTCGGGACCAAGCCATTTGCTTTCTCCATCGTGGGAACAGGATCAAACTGGGCAGTGAATGTGGGCAGTTCCTGCAGGAAGAACTCATATGAGGTGAGGACGGATTGATTGGAATTAGTTATTTCAGAACCAGCGCTGGAGACGGCAGAAAGCGCTTTCCTTCCTCAGGTGATTCCAATAATCCTTCACAAAGGCGAGACAAGGACCACGTCCAGCTCGCCAGGGGCACACGCACGTGGACCATTTAGAGCAAGCATCCCAATGTGCGGGCGTGTGTGTCTCCAGGGAGGGCTCAGAAATTGGGGAACAGACCATCGTTGGTATGTTGGCATGCACACAGCTCACGGCTGCACGAGGTCTCTAATTGTTTTGCAGTGAGATAAGAGCTCTCCGTTTTATCCGGAGTCTCAGGACAGCTTACTGACTGCACTGTCTGGCTGTACAGCACATAATAGCATTGTTAGGGGAAATGTCAGCACAGGCACTGAAGGGTGGAAAAACATGAAATCAGATTTCTCACATGACGAGGGCTTGGACAGTAGCTGGGCTTTTTTGCTCCCACTGAATGGGGCCGAGGATTCTTTTCAGGCTGATTCAATCAGACACCGCATAGTGTTTGTCCAGCCAACCCAGCGTGCAGTGAACACATTTTAACAAGTCACCTCCTCTTCCTCCTCCCAGAAAGAGGTCTGGGGCGGGCAGACACTTTACCAGTCGCTTCACAGAGAAATCGTTTTCATAACATCCCGAGCCTCTTAAGACTTCACGTTGTATTCTTACATCAGCCATCTGCTAGGGTAGATGCATCCATACGACATCTTCCGCTGGCACAATTAAAAGAGATTCTCTCCGTTCGAACCTTGTGTTACATTTACATTCAAAGTTACGTTGCTCTCTCTTTGCCCTTGCCCTCAAGGAATTGTGGGAATTCAAGTTAATAGGCTTTTAATGGTTCTGTGATAACTGTGATTATAAATTGTGAATCAGATTGCGGGAGCATCGAAGTTCAGCTGCATCTCATGCAAAGACATCACCGTTGCTTTTGATCCTCGGTTGAAATTTGGTTTCCAGTGTTCAGACACCACCACTGTAAAAAAATAAAAAATAAAAGCCACCTCATTTGCTTTACAATTGCTTTGATAACAATTTTAAAGCCTTTAAACACACATTTTCCTTTTGATATATTAGCAGTATTTAGAAACACATCCTGTTGCTAAAAATTAAATTTCAAAGTCTACAATTGTATTTCCTGCTTCCTTTTAGACGCTGGGTTTATTTAAAACACATGCAACATGTTAGACACGTGTGCGCACACACACACACACACACACACACTCACACGTACTCATGCGCTGCCTTCAACATTTCACTGCCAAATATTTAGAAATAAATTTTTACTGAGTTCTCTGAACGTGTAATTACTGCTTTGAGGCTAGTTAATGAAAATATACTTTTCTTTGAAACATGTTGGCTCTACTAAATAAGCCTTTCCTTGTGAGTCCATAGATGAATCGATGGTGAGCCTCCTTGAAAAAAAGAGGCATTCTGATCATTGTTGCCAGATGTCTCAAGCAAGCCTGCCAAGCTGGGGCCAGAAACACAGCCTTAAAATAGTAGGCACGGAACTGCACCATCAGCCAATTAGGGCCCTTAGAGCAAATTAGCTCTCATTTCCCATTGGCCAGAGCAACTGTGACTTGTGCACCGACAGCCCGGGAACATTCCAGTGAGCATCTCCTACTGTGGCCAACTGTTGCTGGCATCCGAAAAGGCCGCAGAGAACAGTCAGACCCCAGTTTTAAAAAACTGCCGTGCTGAAACACCTCAACTCACTTCCCAGGAAGATCCCCACGGCCAATCCTGGAGAGCAGGGCATTGTCTAAGGCAAAATAATCCCTGTGGGTAGAATGGTTCCACACGGCAAAGCCCTCACAAAGTTGGCCTCTAGAGAGAAGGTTGTACTCTCAGGTAAGAGAGCCCTTACCTACAGGCCATCCTTGAGGAGAAATCAATGAGGTTGGTTCAGTGGGAAATCCACAAGAATGGAAGCTGAGTGATCGAGCAACAGACAGTACATGATCTCCAGTTGGAGGTTGCATTCAACATCAATTTTAAAAGAGACATTTGAACAAAAAGCCACGGGAAGCATCGAACCCTTAAAGACCAGTTCATCTGTAAGGAACAAAGGACCACTGAAGCAGAAAGTCGCATCTACAAAGGTCACCTCTTGGTAACACATACCCCACTGGGCAGTCGGGAGCACCTTAGACCCTGTCCAGTGGTGCTGCCAGCACTGACAGCAAAGAGTGATTTTGTTGCAACAGCTCTCCAAAAGCCTTAAAAACATCCATGCTTATGATCCAGTCATTTTACTTCTGAAAATGTACCACAAGAAGATACCCACATGTTTGCACAAAGATGTAGCCCGAAGTGCACTCATTAAACTATTTGCTAGAGAAAAAAAAAATTGAAACATAGAGTCGAACCCAATGCAGTCATGAAAAACATAGAAGAATGACAACAGAAAAGTGTTTACATTGCATTGTACAGTCAAAAAGAAAGGTAAATACTTCTACAGGATGATCCTCTTTTGTAAAAATGTACATACATATTCATGGAAAGTGGAAAGTTACACTAAAATTTTAGAATTAATTGAATTTCTTTTTTTCCTTCATTGAGCTTTTCCAAATTTCCATGATGAGCATGTATTGTTATTGTGGTAGGAAATAAAGCTAAAAGAATTTAAAAAGAAGGTATAGCAAAGCAAGTAATGCATGATCAATGTCTTGCAGTTCAGGCCTGGACAAGGAGAAGGGCATGTAAATTAAGCTATAAAGTATACAGAATCCGTGATGTCTGCTTAGAGCAGAGAGGGCTAGACTGACTATGGTCAAATCATGAATTTACACGTGTTCCAGGAATGTGTTTTACAGGCAATCCTCCACATTGCGTCAGGTGCTGAAGGTACCATGGTCAATTATCAGTGGTTCATACTCTAGAGGGCCCACGGCCTGAATGAGGAATGCGTCCACACTTCCAAAGAAGCATTTCATTCCACCCTGGTGGCAGGCAAAGTTCCCCCGTCAGCTCTAGTGGAATCCACCTTAATAAGCTTTGCCTTATGGAAAGTAAAATCATATAAAGCTTAAAGTCAGCAGCAGCCTGACCCTTGTCCTTAGCCCAGACTTTTAAGAGTAAGGCCTTGAAGTCAAACAGTGAGGAATAATGCAGTTCCAAGTTCCAGCAGTAGCTCTGGAAGCTCTCTAGCTGCTGAGGTCTTTAAGCAGGAATGCTAAGACATGCTCAAACGTCTTCACGGGCTCTTCTGAATACCATCTGGAACTGTCAGTGCTTCATATCCTCAGGAATCAGACCCCAAAACGGTAGATCAGGCCAATTTGGGATACCCCTCCTCTCCACTACTGAAAAGCTTTTGCCATGATTTCTCTGATACAAGTGTTAATTTTTATGGTTAATAGATCACCTGACAGACTTCCACCTGACAGGGGGTTAAGGCAGGCCCCAAGGGCACTGGCCAAGTGATCAAGGCCAAGGCTCAGTCCTAAGGACCAGAGTTGATAACTTCCATATTTAATTCATTCCATTATTAATCAACATCATTTAAAGTAACATACTTCTCTGTTAAACAAAATAGGCATTTTCATCCTGCATCTTTGTTGACCATGTTTTCTGGATTTTAGTGCAGTTGGACTCTTCGGTCTGAAAAAATTGCCAACCTCTGTTCTAACCCAATCCAGTGGAGGAAAACAGAGTTTTTAAAAGCGTATCTTGAATTATCTGTTGTGTGTTCTCTAAGTTGTACAGTGAAGTAAAAGCCACCTGAATGCTAGTACCTCAATATTTCTCAATATTCTCAATATTGCTCTGCAGGACAAAACTTCCAACATTTAGAAATGTATAAGCAGTGGCAAAAACCCTGGGGAATCCCACGCAGGGATGGCGTCTGGAGGCAGTGCTGGCCGGTGGGTGAGAACGCAGCATGGGACGCTTGCAGCCCAGCACCGCCACTTGGTGTGCGACCTCGAGCAAGTTACTTAATCTCTTTGTGCATCAGTTTTACCACCTGTAACATGGAAATAAAAAACGAGTACCTACCGCTTTGGGTTATTGTAAGGATTGAAGCTGTTGATACGGGTCACATGCACACAAAAAAGTGCCTGACACGCAGTTAGGTGGAAATAAACGTTAGCTCTTTTGACCATATGTTACCGGTCCCCCAAAGTGCATGAGTTTTGTCAAGAGGCCCATGGGAACCCAGTGGCGGCGAGGGCAGAAGGAGGAGGGGCCTAGGGAATCAGAGGTGGGCAGGACCAGAGCTAAGGACCCGTTCTGAGGCCTCTCCATAGAGTCGGGGCTTTGGGATGTAAAGGAGGCTGTGGCAGAGGTAGATGCCCTCCGGGCCAACCAGAAAAGCCCACCAAGAAGACATCCTAATTCTCAAAGATGGCTTCTCCAGGATTCCCCCAGGCCCTGACCTTGGATTCTGCCTCTCATTCTCTTCCTGGTTCAGACATGAGACCCCCTGCAGCTGGCATCCGTTCTTCTTATGACTTGGAGGTAGTGGGGTGCAGCCAGGTGGCATGTGAGTGGGTTGAGGGTGAGGAGCAGTGCTGTGCAGAAGGGGCCCCCCAAGCACCACACGGGGAGCCTGTAAGTCTCAAAGGCAAATATGGATTCTGTACAGCTTTGCTAATGGAAAGGCTTGCTTCAGTCTGAATTGAGGTCTTCCAAGCAAAATCACCAGCAGTGACAGGCTCTTCAATATGGGATCTAGCCACAGGCCAAAGATCAAGCTTCACTGAACCAGAGAGAGGGAAAAAATGACAGCCGGACATCTTCTTTTTCCGCACACAGACTGTAATCAGCTCTCCACAAGGTCATCCTGGAACTCCAAGGACAGTCCAGACCCTCCTGGCTCTCCTCAGTAATGGACGGAGGCAATGGTGCAGATAATCCAGCCAAATGGGGGGTAGTCCAAAAGCCATTTCCATTTGGCCTTGGGAGAAGTTTCCGTGCTCATTCTGAGTGTGGGTGTATGCGAGCCTCCCTGCCAGATCTGGGGCGCACGTTGAGGTCTGGGCAGGTCCCAAGCTGAGGTTACCCTCAGAGGGAGGCATCTCCCAGCAGCAGCTGTGTGGACTGTGGCCACTGCAGAGCACGGGCGGCTTTGCTGGCAGTTCAGGATGGGATGTGGGTAGGGGTTCTCCACCTGCCCCCTTCCCTGGTCCATTCTCCATCCTTGTCTGACTTGTCCAGAGGGCTGACCCTGCCAACAGCATCACCTGGGCTCCTTTGCCTTCTGGCTTTCTGGCAGGTTTGAGTGATAGGACGCGGGAGAAGAGAAAGGTGGGAAAACCTGGGATATCTCTTCCCTACTTCCTTCCTGTTCTGGCATAATTTCCCTGGTAACCTCTATTTTCCTTCCACCTCTGCCCTGGTTCCAGTCTTCACTGAGCTCCAGAACACCACTCCCTCCTTTATGCCTTTGGTCCCCTGGTGGTAGGGATGAAGGCTTGTAGTCCCACGTGGGTTCATGAGTGATGCCTTCATTAATACATTTTCACTAAACCGTCTGGAGCGAGCTCTGTTTCCCGCTGAACCCTGGCGGACAGAAGGTGGTACAGGATGGGGCTGAAGTTGGAGCTGGAGCTGAGAGCCTGGGAGGGCTGAAGCAGAGAGGCATCTCAATACCTGCTCAGAGCACAGCCCCTCCCTGCATCTGACTGAAGCCCACTGCCCCTCTTTGTGTAGAGGCCGCTTGGCTCTGCCTAGCCTGCCCCCCCCCATTCCAGACAAGTGGCATCAGGTACAACCCACCTGAATAATTCAGTGTTGGAGGCCAAGCCATCTCTTCCTTGTGGCCATCTGGGATGACCAACTTCCCTCGGAAATGGAGACATCACATTTTAAAAGGAGAGACTTACATGTGGAATCTAGAAAAATGGTACAGATGAACCTATTTTCAGAGCAGGAATAGAGACGCAGATGTAGAGAACGGATGTGTGGACACAGGGCAGAGGAGAAAGGAGGGTGGGATGACTTGGGAAATTGGGATTGACATATATACACTGCCGTGTGTAAAACAAATAGCTAGCGGGAACCTGCTGTATAGCACAGGGAGCTCAGCTGGGTGCTCTGTGATAACCTAGATGAGTGAGATGGGGGGAGGGGGGGAGGCAGGTCCAAGGGGGAGGGGATATATGTATACATATAGCTGATTCACTTCATTGTACAGCAGAAACTAACACAACATTGTAAAGCGACTCTACCCCAATCAAAAAAAATAAAAAGATAAAAGGAGAGACTTACCCAACATCCTTGAATTTTCCTTCTGAGCCCCCTTCTCTAATCCTGTCCTCTAAAAACTGGGATTGGGATTGGTTGAGAGGCTCTTTCATTGATCACCAGTTCTTTGACATTGACCCTGACCCTATCTTCTATAATCACCACCCGCGTTCTTTCTCCTTAGTCTGCTCAACTTTCTGGCTTCCCGTTGGTTGAAGCCATAGTTGCTCCAACTCTGCCTCTGTGACAATCCATTTGCTTGTTCTATTGCTGGACAATTCAGTTGTTTCTGATAGATCTAACATCTAGTTATATTGCAGAGCTTCTGGCCTCTGTGAATGGCACCACCATCCATCCAGTTCCACACACCAAAGGCTTGGGTGTCATCCTCGTACCGTCCTTTCTTCAACTCCCCAAATCCAAGCCATCCCCGAGTCTCGGCATATGTCTCTAATCCACCCACCTCTCTTGAACTCTGCTTCCAACACCCTGCTTTAAGTCACACTACTTCTCAACTGGGTGGCTGCCTCCCTCCAGGAATCCCCACATCCACACCGCCCTCCTCACCAAGCCATCCTGCACCCCGTGGGCTTTGAAAATGTAAATCAAACCATGTCAACTCTTAAAGCCCCTTCAGAGGTCTCCACTACACTGAGCACAAAGACAGTCTTTCCTGGATCCAGAGACCCCTGGCCGCTCTGGCCCCTGCCCTTGCCTCTGGCTGCATCTCGCACCATCTTCCCCTCCCTTTCTGCATTCCCTCCACAGACCTCCACCTGCTCCCATTGACCTTAGTACACTGCTCTGCCCCATGCCCACCTTTACCCCTTCATCTCCCTGACTCCTATTCATCCTCCAGATCTTAAACATCACGTCCTCTAGACCAAGTCGGTTCGCCCAGGTAAGTGTAGAAACCTGAACCTTCCTTCAAAGCTCCCATCACAGTTTGTAATATGTCATGTGTTCTACTAGCTTCATAAACCCAGGAATTACCTTTGGTTTTGCTCTCACCCCCACATCCTGGTACACGGCAGGTGCTTAATACTCCTGATTAAATGACAGGTTTTTTCTACTAAAAATATGCTACAAATTTCTGGGTCAACATGGCCAATTTACCACATGCTTCTATTTCCTCTCCTTCTGGAATCCCTCCAATAAAGGAATTTTTCAAAGTTGTAGACCCACAAGAGCGAAGAGCACTAAGGAAGAGACAATAAGGAAAGAAGGATTCAGCAGATTTTTTTTGGAATATACAAAGCAGGTGGAGAAACAGTAGCGGATGCAGCAAAGAGCAGCAGCTACATCTCAGGTGCCACTAGGAAGTTAGCCAGGTGACACACACAGAACTGGGAGACACAAATAGTGTGGAAAGTGGGGGCAGGGCAAGTCAGGGGCTGAAAACAGAGGATTGGTTGAAAATTTGTAGACAGAAGGGTTAAACCCTCACTCCTTTCCCACCCTCTGTAGCCAAGCAACTATTCCTCCCATCTCCACTCTGACATCACCAGCAGGCGAGCAGAGGCTTATCCTCCAGATAAAATGAACCTGAGAGCCTTCACAGGTGAGACATGAGACAGGGAGGTGAAGGAGCACAGGACTAAAAATGGGCAATTCAGTGAAAGGCTAATAATCACAGTTAATCTGGAGAAAAGCCCTTAGGCACAGGGACGCAGCTTCTGGCAGCCACAAGTTGGCCGGAGCACACTGAATGGTCTCCAGACAGGGGCGGGGCACAGATAGAGTCCATTACAATGAACACGTGTGATGTGACAGCCGCAATTTTATCCTGGATCAGCAAAAGAAGAAAGGCAGCTATAAAGGATGACATGAGACCATTGGGGAATTCAAATACAGACTCTATATTGGATTTTATTTTATGATAATAATATTATGCAAACATAGGTGAATGTCCTTGTTCTGAGAAGAGCTATGCTGAAGTATTTAGGATGGAGGCATCACAATACCTGTACCTTCCAAATATTCAACAAAGGAAATTATACTCACATAGATATATATGTGAATATATGCATAGAGAGAGAGAAATATAAGTGGATGGATGGATGATAGACCAACTGACCAGGAGAGAAAAAGACAAAATCAGAGGAAGCTGATGTGGCAAAATGTTAATAATAATGAGGCTAGGTGTGGAGTATTCAGGTGTTTGTTGTTCTGTTCTTTAGGTTTTTTTAATAGTAGGCTTGAAATTTTTCAAAATAAAACAGAAAAAAAAAAAAAAAAGGAATCCAAGTAGCATAACCACTTCTCAGCAGCAGCACTGAAAGCTAAAACCAATAACAAGGGTGCCTTATTCTGAATGACTTTTCAATTCAGGTTTCTATTCCCAGCCAAACTATCTTCCCAAATAGTAAGGGTAAAACAAATATATTTTTACCACATGCAAGAACTCAACACTTTTATATCCCATGTAAATTTTCTCAGGAAACTATTGAAATATGTGCTTCGAACTACACAGATGGGATGCGGGAAATAGCAGGAGAAAGAAGGGAAGACACAAGATGCAGTGGTGCAAAGAAACATCCACTCCAGACTGGAGCAGGAGGATATTGGGCTTCTGCAAAAAGAAGAAAAACAAAACAAAACAAAAAAGAACCTTATGCCTGCCCCAGTGGAGCTTGTTATCAGTAAACACGTAGCAGGGCATTAAGGAAAATGTAGTGATGATAGTACATAGAAAACTGAGCAAATGTAAAGTTGATGTCACTGTTAACTCCGAAAAAAAAAAAAAGTATTCCGGAAAATAGACAAGGGACTAGAACACGTCTGGCTCAGCAGCTGACAACATTTGTAAAGTTACAACAGAAAAACACTGGCTGTTTATTTAACCAAAACTATGCGAGGGTGGGGGTGGGGAGTGTGTAGAAAAGTAGGGAGTTGTTGTAATTAAGTCCTCACATGTCTGATTTAACATGTCTGGAAATTAAAAGATGTTAAAAAATGATTAATCAAGAAAGAGCCATCCAGGGCTTCCCTGGTGGCGCAGTGGTTGGGAGTCTGCCTGCCGATGCAGGGGACACGGGTTCATGCCCCGGTCCGGGAAGATCCCACATGCCGCAGAGCGGCTGGGCCCGTGAGCCATGGCCGCTGAGCCTGCGCGTCTGGAGCCTGTGCTCCGCAATGGGAGAGGCCACAGCAATGAGAGGCCCGCGTACCGCAAAAAAAAAAAAAAAAGAAAGAAAAGAAAAAGCCATCCCAAACAACGGAGCAGAGGCTCAGACAGATATTTGGATATCCATGTTCATAGCAGCATTTGCAGCAGCCCAAAGGTGGAAACAACCTAAATTCACAGGCAGATGAATGCATAAACAAAATGTGGCATATACGTACAATGGAATATTACTCAACCTTAAGAAGGAAGGAAGCTCTGACACCTGCTGCAACATGGATGAGTTCTGAAGACTTTATGCTCGGTGAGATAAGCCGGTCACAAAAGGACAAATATTGTGGTTCCACTTCTATGAGATACCTAGAATAGGCAAATTCATAGAGACAGAAAATAGAGGTTATGAGGGGCTGAGGGGATGGGGGAGTGGAGAGCTATTGTTTAATGGGCACAGAGTTTCTGTTTGGGAAGGTAAAAAAGCTGTGGAGTTGGATGGTGGTGATGGTCCCACAACATTGTGGATGTGCTTAACGCCACTGAACTGCACACTTAAAAATGGATTAAATGGATTACAAGAAATATTTGTGTAAGAATAATATTTGGAGTTACAGTGGTAACCAACACAAGCAACAGCTGGGAGTTGTGAGCACTTACCTGGAAGCGATATGGGGAGACGGGAGGAACGTGGCCAGAGACTGCTCCTTTTTATTACAGCCCTTTTTGCACTGTTTGACTTTAAAAGGTACAGTGTTCACATTCCTACAGGCCTGCTTTAAATACTTTCTGTACATGCTCATTTAATTCTCATACCACCACAAGGTAGGTGACTGTTCCACATTTTGAAAGGAAGAAAAGAGATCGAGGGAGGTGGAGAGGGCTCCAGCCCAGGCAGGCTGACTCCAGAATCCCTGCTCTTAATCATTCTACTTTGCTGCCTTTAATGCATGTGTATTACCGTGACACAAGTAAAAAATTACTTTTAAAAATATGCTTGTATACATATTTTATGTGCTAGTGTGAGAATATCAGATTCCTGGGAGTGGAACACCCCCAATTTCTACAAAAGATGAAATATGGCATTCAGTTCATCATGTGGGCATAAAAGCTACTGCAATAACACTGATACTGACATTATGCTCATTTTATTATGGAACTGAAGCACAGAAGCAAATGACTTGTCTTTGTATTATAATTTTTTAAAACATCTTTATTGGAGTATAATTGCTTTACAATGGTGTGTTAGTTTCTGCTTTATAACAAAGTGAATCAGCTATACATATACATATATCCCCATATCTCCTCACTCTTGCGTCTCCCTGCCACCCTCCCTATCCCATCCCTCTAGGTGGTCACAAGGCACCAAGCTGACCTCCCTGCGCTATGTGGCTGCTTCCCACTAGCTATCTACTTTATATGTGGTAGTGTATATATGTCCATGCCACTTTCTCACTTTGTCCCAGCTTACCCTTCCCCATCCCTGTGTCCTCAAGTCCACTCTCTACGTCTGCATCTTTATTCCTGTCCTGCACCTAGGTTCTTCAGAACCATTATTTTTTTAGATTCCATATATATGTGGTAGCATACGGTATTTGTTTTTCTCTTTCTGACTTACTTCACTCTGTATGACAGACTCTAGCTCCATTCATCTCACTACAAATAACTCAATTTCGTTTCTTTTTATGGCTGGGTAATATTCCATTGTATATATGTGCCACATCTTCTTTATCCATTCATCTGTCGATTGACACTTAGGTTGCTTCCATGTCCTGGCTATTGTAATTAGAGCTGCAAGGAACAATGTGGTACACGACTCTTTTTGAATAATGGTTTTCTCAGGGTATATGCTCAGTAGTGGGATTGCTGGGTCGTATGGTAGTTCTATTTTTAGTTTTTTAAGGAACCTCCATACTGTTGTTCTCCATAGGGGCTGTATCAATATACATTCCCACCAACAGTGCAAGAGGGTTCCCCTTTCTCAACACCCTCTCCAGCATTTATTCTTTGTAGATTTTTTGATGATGGCCATTCTGACTGGTGTGAAGTGATACCTCATTGTACTTTTCATTTGCATTTCTCTAATGATTAGTGATGTTGAGCATCCTCTCACGTGTTTGTTGACAATCTGTATATCTTCTTTGGAGAAATGTCTATTTAGGTCTTCTGCCCATTTTTGGATTGGGTTGTTTGTTTTTTTGATATTGAGCTGCATGAGCTGCTTGTAAATTTTGGAGATTAATCCTTTGTCAGTTGCTTCATTTGCAAATATTTTCTACCATACTGAGGGTTGTCTTTTCGTCTTGTTTATGGTTTCCTTTGCTATGCAATACCTTTTAAGTTTCATTAGGTCCCATTTGTTTATTTTTGTTTTTATTTCCATTTCTCTAGGAGGTGGGTCAAAAAGGATCTTGCTGCAATTTATGTGATAGAGTGTTCTGCCTATGTTTTCCTCTAAGAGTTTTATAGTGTCTGGTCTTACATTTAGGTCTTTAATCCATTTTGAGTTTATTTTAGTTTATGGTGTTAGGGAGTGTTCTAATTTCATTCTTTTACATGTAGCTGTCCAGTTTTCCCAGCACCACTTATTGAAGAGGCTGTCTTTTCTCCATTGTATATTCTTGCCTCCTTTATCAAAGATAAGGTGACCATATGTGCGTGGGTTTATCTCTGGGCTTTCTATCCTGTTCCACTGATCGATATTTCTGTTTTTGTGCCAGTACCATACTGTCTTGATTACTGTAGCTCTGTAGTATAGTCTGAAGTCGGGAAGCCTGATTCCTCCAGCTCCGTTTTTCTTTCTCAAGACTGCTTTGGCTATTTGGGGTCTTTTGTGTTTCCATATGAATTGTAAATTTTTTTGTTCTAATTCTGTGAAAACTGCCATTGGTAGTTTGATAGGGATTGCATTGAACCTGCAGATTGCTTTGGGTAGTATAGTCACTTTCACAATGTTAATTCTTCCAATCCAAGAATGTGGTATATCTCTCCATCTGTTTGTATCATCTTTAATTTCTTTCATCAGTGTTTTATAGTTTTCTAGGTCTTTTGTCTCCTTAGGTAGGTTTATTCCTAGGTATTTTATTCTTTCTGTTGCCGTGGTAAACAGGAGTGTTTCCCAAATTTCTCTTGTATTATAATTTTTAACAGGTCTCCCTGGTTTTTGCAGCTCCCCCCGCAATTTTCCCTCTCAGCTCCCCTGTCACAGTGATCATCACCATAATGGTACCTGTGGAATAAAACACAAGAAAAATGAGCACGGAGACAGTAACTCAAGCTTCCTTTAGAAATAGAGGAAAACAATTTTTCAGTTAGAAAACATGTTGAAATATTATTTTTACAGTGAAAATAGTTACATCACAATTTTAAATTACATTTCCATTTGAAATGGAGTCGATTTGCACCACCTACTGGATAATACAGATCTATATATTCAGAGGTTTCAAAATTATAATACCACTTTTAAATTTTAGAGTTACATGTCTAGTTATCTTCAAGAGACCAGCCCCTTTGACACGCTGGAAATACCAAATGCTAATTTACTTCAGGGACCATTTTCTAAAACAAACTTTCTTTAAAAGCCAAATTTAATCATCTAGCTAAATTAACAAATTGTACAGCTGCTTATAAAAATGAAATGATTAAGCCAAATACATCAACCAAAGAGATAAAAATGTAAATTAGAAGCAAAACTGAAATCAGTACACATTATCAGTTGCTAACTCACTATTAAAAAAGAGGATTCAAACAGACAAATGGAAAATGGCAGGAAACATAAGCAAACAGGATAATAAACAGAACATAACTCAACATTAATTTAAAAAGAACTCACCCAATGAAAATTTGATAGTGTTTATATCCAAAGTAATAATCATTATCATGGCTTAAATACAGCCAAACATCAACACACAAAGTATTTGTATTTAGGTTTTTTGACATTTTAAAGGAAACATCGACAGAAAATTTCATGTTTCATTACAAAGTACTCCAAGCCATAAATTTCTCAGACAGAATTTCAAGATGGCAGAGGAGATGTAGAGATCACCTTCCTCCCCACAAATACATCAGAAATACATCTACATGTGGAACAACTCCTAAAGAACACCTACTGAATGCTGGCAGAAGACCTCAGACTTCCCAAAAGACAAGAAACTCCCCATGTACCTGGATAGGGCAAAAGAAAAAAGAAAGAGACAAAAGAATAGGGACGGGACCTGCACCTCTGGGAGGGAACCATGAAGGAGGAAAAGTTTCCACACGCTAGGAATGCCCTTCACTGGCAGAGATGGGGGGTGGCAGCGGGGAAGCATTGGAGCCAGAGGACAGCGCAGCAACAGGGGTGCAGAGGGCAAAGTGGAGAGATTCCCGCACAGAGTATTCGTGCCAACCAGCACTCAACAGCCTGAGAGGCTTGTCTGTTCCCCTGTCGGGGCAGGCAGGGGCTGGGAGCTGAGGCTCAGGCTTCGGAGGTCGGATCCCAGGGAGAGGACTGGGGTTGGCGGCGTGAACACAGCCTGAAGGAGGCTAGTGCGCCACAGCTGGCTGGGAGGGAGTCCAGGAAAAAGTCTGGACCTGCCTAAGAGGCAAGAGACCATTGTTTCAGGGTACGCGAGGAGAGGGTAGCAGAGCACCACCTAAACAGGCTCCAGAGAGGGGTGCAAACTGTGGCTATCAGCGCGGACCCCAGAGACGGACACGAAATGCTAAGGCTGCTGCTGCTGCAGCCACCAAGAAGCTTGTGTGCAAGCACAGGGCACTATCCACACCTCCCCTCCGGGGAGCCTGTGCAGCCCGCCACTGCCAGGGTCCCATTACCCAGGGGCAACTTCCCCAGGAGAACATACAGCACGTCTCAGGCTGGTGCAACATCATGCCAGCCTCTGCTGCTGCAGGCTCTCCCTACATTCCATACCCCTCCCTCCCCGCGGCCTGAGTAAGCCAGAGCCCCTGAATCAGGTGCTACTCTAACCCCGTCCTGTCTGAGCGAAGAACAGATGCCCTCAGGCGACCTACACACAGAGGCAGGTCCAAATCCAAAGCTGAACCCCAGGAGCTGTGCGAACAAAGAAAAGAAAGGGAAATCTCTCCCAGCAGCCTCAGGAGGAGTGGATTAAATCTCCACAATCAACTTGATGTACGCTGTATCTGTGGAATACCTGAATAGACAACAAATCATCCCAAACTCGAGGCGGTGGACTTTGGGAGCAACTGTAGACTTGGGGTTTGCTTTCTGCATCTAATTTGTTTCTGGTTTTATGTCTATCTTAGTTTAGTATTTAGAGTTTATTATCATTGGTAGATTTGTTTATTGATTTGGTTGCTCTCTTCCTTTTTTTATATATATAGATATATTTTTTTTTCCTTTTTCTCTTTTTGTGAGTGTGTATGTGTATGCTTCTTTGTGTTATTCTGTCTGTATAGGTTTGCTTATACCATTTGTCCTAGGGTTTTGTCTGTCCGTTTTTTTGTTTGTTTGTTTTTGGTTTTTTTACTATAGTTTTTAGCGCGTGTTATCATTAGTGGATCTGTTTTTTGGTTTGGTTGCTCTCTTCTTTCTTTCTTTTTCTCTTTTAAATTACTTTTAATTCTTTTTATTTTCAATAATTAAAAAATTTTTTTATTTTAGTAACTTAATTTTATTCTTTCTTTCTCTTTCTTTCTTCCTTCCTTCCTTTCTCTCTCTCTCTCTCTCTTTCTGCTTTCTTTCTTCTTTTTTCTTATCTCCCTTTTCTTCTGAGCCATGTGGCTGACAGGGTCTTGCTGCTCCGGCTAGGAGTCAGGCCTGTGTCTCTCAGGTGGGAGACCTGAGTTCAGGACATTGGTCCACTAGAGACCTCCTGGCTCCACATAATATCAAACAGCAAAAGCTCTTCCAGAGATCTCCATCTCAATGCTAAGACCCAGCTCCACTCAACGACCAGCAATCTATAGTGCTGGACACCCTATGACAAACAACTAGAAAGACAGGAATACAACCCCACCCATTAGCAGAGAGGCTGCCTAAAATCATAAGGTCACAGACACCCCAAAACACACCACCAGATGCAGTCCTTCCCACCACAAAGACAAGATCCAGCCTCATCCACCAGAACACAGGCACCAGTCCCCTCCACCAGGAAGCCCTACACAACCCACTGAACCAACCTTAGCCACAGGGGGCAGACACCAAAAACAACAGGAGCTACAAACTTGCAGCCTGGGAAAAGGAGACGCCAAACACAGTAAGTTAAGCAAAATGAGAAAACAGAGAAACACACAGCAGATGAAGGAGCAAGGCAAAAACTCACCAGACCAAACAAATGAAGAGGAAATAGGCAGTCTACCTGAAAAAGAATTCACAGTAATGATAGTAAACATGATCCAAAATCTTGGAAGTAGAATGAAGAAAATACAAGAAACGTTTAACAAGTACCTAGAAGAACTAAAGAGCAAATAAACAATGATGAACAACACAATAAATGAAAATAAAAATTATCTAGAAGGAATCAACAGCAGAATAACTGAGGCAGAAGAACAGATAAGTGATCTGGAAGATAAAATAGTGGAAACAACTACCACAGAGCAGAATAAAGAGAAAAGAATGAAAAGAATTGAGGACAGTCTCAGAGACCTCTGGGACAACATTAAATGCACCAGCATTTGAATTATAGGGGTTCCAGAAGAAGAGAAAAAGAAAGGGTCTGAGAAAATATCTGAAGAGATTATAGTTGAAAACTTCCCTAATATGGGAAAGGAAATAGTCAGTCAAGTCCAGGAAGCATAGACAGTCCCGTACAGGATAAATACAAGGAGAAACATGCCAAGATACATATTAATCAAATTATCAAAAATTAAATACAAAGAAAAAATATTAAAAGCAGCAAGGGAAAAACAACAAATAACATACAAGGGAATCCCCATAAGGTTAACAGCTGACCTTTCAGCAGAAACTCTGCAAGCCAGAAGGGAGTGGCAGGACATATTTAAAGTGATGAAAGGGAAAAACCTACAACCAAGATTACTCTACCCATTAAGGATCTCATTCAGATTTGACAGAGGAATGAAAACCTTTACAGATAAGCAAAAGCTAAGAGAATTCAGCACCACCAAACCAGCTCTACAACAAATGCTAAAGGAACCTCTCTAGACAGGAAACACAAGAGAAGGAAAAGACCTACAATAACAAACCCAAAACAATTAAGAAAATGGGAATAGGAACATACATATCGATAACTACCTTAAATGTAAATGGATTAAATGCTCCAACCAAAAGACATAGACTGGCTGAATGGAAACAAAAACAAGACCCGTATATATGCTGTCTACAAGAGACCCACTTCACACCTAGGGACACATACAGACTGAAAGTGAGGGGATGTAAAAAGATAGTCCATGCAAACGGAAATCAAAAGAAAGCTGGAGTAGCAATTCTCATATAAGACAAAATAGACTTTAAAATAAAAACTCTTACAAGAGACAAAGAAGGAAACTACCTAATGATCAAGGGATCAATCCAAGAAGAAGATATAACAATTGTAAGTAATTATGCACCCAACACAGGAGCACCTCAATACGTAAGGCAAATGCTAACAGCCATAAAAGGGGAAATTGACAGTAACACAATCATAGTAAGGGACTTTAACATCCCACTTTCACCAATGGACAGATCATTCAAAATGAAAATAAATAAGGAAACACAAGCTTTAAATGATGCATTAAATAAGACGGACTTAATTAATATTTATAGGACGTTTCATCCAAAAACAACAGAATACACTTTTTTCTCAAGTGCTCATGGAACATTCTCCAGGATAGATTATATCTTGGGTCACAAATCAAGCCTTGGTAAATTTAAGAAAATTGAAATTGTATCAAGTATCTTTTCTGACCACAACGCTATGAGACTAGATATCAATTACAGGAAAAAATCTGTATAAAATACAAACACATGCAGGCTAAACAATACACTACTAAATAACCAAGAGATCAGTGAAGAAATCAAAGAGGAAATCAAAAAACGCCAAGAAACAAATGACAATGAAAACATGATGATGCAAGACCTATGGGATGTAGCAAAAGCATTTGTAAGAGGGAAGTTTATAGCAATACAATCCTACCTCAAGAAACAAGAAACATCCTAAATAAACAACCTAACCTTACACCTAAAGCAATTAGAGAAAGAAGAACAAAGAAACCCCAAAGTTAGCAGAAGGAAAGAAATCATAAAGATCAGATCAGAAATAAATGAAAAAGAAATGAGGGAAACAAAAGCAAAGATCAATAAAACTAAAAGCGTTTTTTTGAGAAGATAAACAAAATTGATAAACTGTTAGCCAGATTCATCAAGAAAAAAAGGGAGAAGACTCAAATCAATAGAATTAGAGATGAAAAAGGAGAAGTAACAACTGACACTGCAGAAATACAAAGGATCATGAGAGATTGCTACAAGCAACTATATGCCAATAAAATGGCCAACTGGAAGAAATGGACAAATTCTTAGAAAAGCACAACCTCTGAGACTGAACCAGGAAGAAATAGAAAATATAAACAGACCAATCACAAGTAATGAAATTGAGACTATGATTAAAAATCTTCCAACAAACAAAAGCCCAGAACCAGATGGCTTCACAGGCGAATTCTATCAAACATTTAGAGAAGAGCTAACACCTATCCTTCTCAAACTCTTCCTAAATATAGCAGAGGGAGGAACACTCCCAAACACTTTCTACGAGGCCACCATCACCCTGACACCAAAACCAGACAAAGATGTCACAAAGAAATAAAACTACAGGCCGATATCACTGATGAAAATAGATGCAAAAGTCCTCAACAAAATACTAGCAAACAGATTCCAACAGCACATTAAAAGGATCATACACCATGATCAAGCGGGGTTTATCCCAGGAATGCAAGGATTCTTCAATATATGCAAATCAATCAATGTGATACACCATATTAACAAACTGAAGGAGAGAAACCACATGATAATCTCAATAGATGCAGAAAAAGCTTTCAACATAATTCAACACCCACTTACGATAAAAACCCTCCAGAAAGTAGGCATAGAGGGAACTTACCTCAACATAATAAAGGCCATATGTGAGAAACCCACAGCCAATGTCATTCTCAATGGTGAAAAACTGAAACCATTTCCCCTAAGATGAGGAACAAGACAAGGTTGTCCACTCTCACCACTATTATTCAACATAGTTTTGGAAATTTTAGCCATAGCAATCAGAGAAGAAAAAGAAATAAAAGGAATCCAAATTGGAAAAGAAGATGTAAAGCTGTTGCTGTTTGCAGATGACATAATATTATACATAGAGAATCCTAAAGATGCCATCAGAAAACTACTAGAGCTAATAAATGAATTTGGTAAAGTAGCAAGATACAAAATTAATGCACAGAAATCTCTTGCATTCCTATACACTAATGATGAAAAATCTGGAAGAGAAATTAAGGAAACACTCCCATTTACCACTGCAACAAAAGAATAAAATACCTAGGAATAAACCTACCTAAGGAGACAAAAGACCTGTATGCACAAAACTATAAGACACTGATGAAAGAAATTAAAGATGATACCAACAGATGGAGAGATATACCATGTTCTTGGAATGGAAGAATCAACATTGTGAAAATGACTATACTACCCAAGGCAATCTACAGATTCAATGCAATCCCTATCAAACTACCAATGGCATTTTTCACAGAACTGGAACAAAATATTTCACAATTTGTATGGAAACACAAAAGACCCCGAATAGCCAAAGCAATCTTGAGAAAGAAAAACATAGCTGGAGGAATCAGACTCCCTGACTTCATACTATACTACAAAGCTACAGTAATCAAGCCAGTACGGTACTGGCAAAAAAACAGAAACATCGATCAATGGAACAGGATAGAAAGCCCAGAGATAAACCCATGCACATATGGTCACCTTATTTTTGATAAAGGAGGCAAGAATATACAATGGAGAAAAGACAGCCTCTTCAATAAGTGGTGCTGGGAAAACTGGACAGCTACATGTAAAAGAATGAAATTAGAACACTCCCTAGCACCATACACAGAAATAAACTCAAAATGGATTAAAGACCTAAATGTAAGGCCAGACACTATAAAACTCTTAGAGGAAAACATAGGCAGAACACTCTATCACATAAATTGCAGCAAGATCCTTTTTGACCCACCTCCTAGAGAAATGGAAATAAAAACAAAAATAAACAAATGGGACCTAATGAAACTTAAAAGGTATTGCACAGCAAAGGAAACCATAAACAAGATGAAAAGACAACCCTCAGAATGGTAGAAAATATTTGCAAATGAAGCAACTGACAAAGGATTAATCTCCAAAATTTACAAGCAGCTCATGCAGCTCAATATCAAAAAAAGACACAACCCAATCCAAAAATGGGCAGAAGACCAAAACAGAAATTTCTCCAAAGAAGAGATACAGATTACCAACAAACACATGAAAGGATGCTCAACATCACTAATCATTAGAGAAATGCAAATCAAAACTACAATGAGATATCACTTCACACCAGTCAGAATGGCCATCATCAAAAAATCTACAAACAGGGCTTCCCTGGTGGCGCTCTGGTTGGGAGTCCGCCTGCCAATGCAGGGGACACGGGTTCGTGCCCCGGTCCGGGAAGATCCCACATGCTGCGGAGCGGCTGGGCCCATGAGCCATGGCTGCTGGCCTGCACGTCCGGAGCCTGTGCTCCGCAGCGGGAGAGGCCACAACAGTGAGAGGCCCACATACTGCAAAAAAAAAAAAAAATACTCTACAAACAATAAATGCTGGAGAGGGTGTGGAGAAAAGGGAACCCTCTTGCACTGTTGGTGGGAATGTATATTGATACAGCCACTATGGAGAACAGTATGCATGTTCCTCAAAAATGTAAAAATAGAGCTACCGTATGAACCAGCAATCCCACTACTGGTCATATACCCTGAGAAAACCACAATTCAAAAAGAGTCAAGTACCACAGTGTTCATCACAGCTTTATTTACAATAGCCGGGACATGGAAGCAACCTAAGTGTCGATCGACAGATGAATGGATGAAGAAGACATGGCACATATATACAGTGGAAAATTACTCAGCCATAAAAAGAAATGAAGTTGAGTTATTTGTAGTGAGGTGGATGGAGCTAGAGTCTGTCATACAGAGTGAAGTAAGTCAGAAAGAGAAATACAAATACCATATGCTACCACATATATATGGAATCTAAAAAAAAAAAAAGTGGTTCTGAAGAACCTCAGGGCAGGACAGGAATAAAGACGCAGATGCAGAGAATGGACTTGAGGACACCGGGATGGGGAAGGTTAAGCTGGGACGAAGTGAGAGAGTGGCATGGACTTAACATACACTACCAAATGTAAAATAGATAGCTAGTGGGAAGCAGCTGTATAGCACAGGGAGATCAGCTCAGTGTTTTGTGACCACCTAGAAGGGAGGGATAGGGAGGGTGGGAGGGAGACCCAAGAGGGAGGAGATATGGGGATATATGTATACATATAGCTGATTCACTTTGTTATACAGCAGAAACTACCACAACATTGTAAAGCAATTATACTCCAATAAAGATGTTAAAAAAATAAATTTCTGGGTATATAGTAGCCACATTTATTATTGTATAATTGACAGAGGTTCAGGAAAAAATTACATCTACAATATCTATCATTCTAGATGAAATTGCTTTAGAATAGAAGCCTAAATATATTACATTTAAATTTCTTGAAACCTATTATAGCATTCCACTTATTTTATGGGTATTTTGTCTGAAAATTGATTTTATTTTTATATGTCAACTAAATTAGATGTCAACTAAATTAACTGAAGCATAAAATATGCCAGCAAGATATATTTACAAATACACATGGCAAAATGATGTGCAAGTAACAGGAATCTGATTTAAACTCACAAGCACAAAAAGTCCCCATGCAACAGTGACCAACTCATCCCTAATCCTCTTTGTTGTTGCAGGTGATTTGTGCATGACAAGCCTGTTTACAGTGACCAATGTCATGAGCAAGGCTGCTAGAAGGTTTTTGTCATTTTAGTTCACAGTTGGTGTGATTGCACTCTTAAGGTTCTCATCTGCATCAGAAAGCTCGGGTTGTTTAATTTCTATCAGGTGAGTGGACAGTCTCTCCCCAGACATCACATCCGTGGACCCTAATCCTAACCCTAAGGTTAAGGTTGGCTCACCACCTCTGTGGAGATGACTCGCACACCTAAGTCTGCAGCCCTGACCTCCTTTTACTGCTCAAGCGGTATATCCTCCTGCCTGCTGAGGACCGTCCTAGGTGCCCCAAAGGTACCTCAAACCTGTATGTCCCAAAGCCAACTCATGACCTACCCCTCCAACCTCACCTCCTTTCAGTGTTCCCAGATCGTCCACCCCATTTATTTGACCAATTTCCCCTGATATGTATTTCCCACTTGCCCCTAATCCAATCCCCCCGAAGTCCTGGCCATTATACTTTCCAAATCTCCCTGGAGCCTGTCTGCCATTCTCCATCTCCATCACTATCCCACTAGTCCAAAGAACCATTATGTCTAGCCAGGATCAATTCAAGATGGTGTAGCCTTGTTTACCCTGATCCTGTGACCCTTTGCTCAAAGCCTTTCACTGAGGATCCTGAGAAATTCCTTAACAAGGTCACGGAGACCTCCCCTGGTCAGTGCGCACCTGCCTCTCCAGCCCCGCCTCCCATCTCAAGCTCCTGTGGCTCCCATCCCAGCCTTACAACCGTGTTCCCCTGCCTCACAATGGCTGTGCCTCTCTCCGCTGATACCTGGACTTCACCTATGTTTTCCCTCGGCCTGGAATTCTCTTCTCTGCCCTTCTTGCCTAGTTACCTCCTCCCTGACTTTACTGCCTGGGTCAAGTCATAGTTGCAAGTTCACATTTGAGAGGGGGAACTTCCTTGACAGCTTCTGCATATGCCCCCACTAAACTGTTTGCACTCACCTTTGTGTTCCCAGCACCCAGCATACCACCTGTACATGGAAACATGGAATAATTCACTCAAATCAGAGTCAGAGGGGCACCTGCTCTGGCTTTCCTCTGGCCACCCCTGCCCTAACCCCCCTGCAACACACAGGGACACAGGCCCACCTGGAGCTGCTGAGAGCCTGCCCTAATGGCTCCAAGCCTGCTTCGGGGCCCACACAGTGTGCTTCCTAGGCCTGACGCCCAGAGGACCTGGTGTTTGTACCCCTATGCCCAAAGGGTGGCCAGGGGCCACCTGTTAGAAGGGTCAGAGGACAGAACATTTTAATAGTCTCCAAGGGGTGGCTGTGATGAAGGTGTACTAGCCAAGGAAGGAGGATAGGACATGTTTTATTTAATAATTTGTTGGCTTAATATATAACTTATTTAGCCATATGCTCTGCAGACTCCATTTACAGTCTTCCCCAGGCCCTGCAAAAAAAAACCAAACCAAACAAACGAAAAACAAAACAAAAATCAAAAAACAAGCACAGGGCTGGTTTCATGCATATCTGAGAATAAACTTTCTCTCTCATTCAATATCGAGATGATCCCCTGTATTCCATCTGCAATCTGAGCTCAAAGGAGGATTGACTCTTAAAGTCAACAGAGATAGAAATATTAATGCCAACACTCGATAAGCACAATGAATGGGGTGGGGAGGGGGGCAGGGTGAATTACCGAAGTCATTCAGTATCAAAAACATGTTCCCAAATCGGCAGATGACACAAAAACATTAAAAATTATGTTCTTTGGATAGTGGGACGATACATTTTCTTGCCTTTTTGCATTTTGCTACATTTGAATTTTCCAACATAAACGGGCCCACATTTGTAATGAAAACCTTATTCTTTTGAAAAATCAAGTTACTGTTCTGTTTCATTTACAAAACACGAACGTTTTGCCAAAGCTCACCATCTTCTTTGCCCTCCCTTACATGGAAGCAATGCTAGGAATTTTCTGTCCATGTATTTATTTCACTGGCAGAGACAAAAAACCCCATATTTTCTCAGAACTCAGCAGCAAAAAAAAGACTAGTTATACTTACATTTTATGTAGTGAGGAATCACAATAAGCCTCATTTATATGTTTAAAAAATGCATCGCCTGGCTAGTGGAAGCTGGGTCCACTTTATTTCAGGCAGCTACCTGAGTTTTCTTATACCACCCCTGCTGCCTAACTTCCATTAAGCCCACCTTGATTTCTTCCGGTTTCCTAAGTGTGGTCTGCAGTATGTTTTTCATAGCCATGCCCTAAAAATCCAGTTTTGGTTTTCCTTACTTAGAAATAAGTATTATCTAGTTCTTAACCTAGGAAGAACCAATTGCCCTCCTCCCCCCACCACCCCTCCTTCCCCCATTCCTCCCACCAAGCCCCTTGCACCTTGTGTTCCAGCCAACTGGGGCACTCCCACAGCTCCCTCAGCTATTCCCACCTCCACGTTTTGGCAAGTGTTTTTCCTTCACTGTCCCACCCCACACTCAACCCTCCAAGTCCCTCCTCAACACCTCAGGCTCCATGGCCCTTGCTGACCTCCCTGAACCCTCACCCCTCCCAGCCCAGTGTGTCTATCTCAAGCTGGAAGGTCCCCCACACCTGGTCTTTTCCCTTCCTCAGTGGTGACATCCGCCTCCTATTGCTGACTACTTGCTACAGCCCTTGTCCTCTTCCCAGAACTAGATCATATGCCCTTGAGGTTAGGAACCCTGTTCTGCCGACATCCTTAACCCAGCACTGTGCCTAGGACTAGACGCGTGTCTGTCGGGTGGAACTGAATTAAGCCTACGTCGTTTGGCCAGTCTCAACATTTCTCCCTTGAGAAATGTGTCTGCTTAGGGCTCCCTTGAGAAAGGTGTCTTTTCATAGCCAATCCAGGAGACTGACTTAAGACAGTGACTGACAGAAGAAAATGGCCAGAAAAATGCAACAGGGGGCATTAAATTAAAAATAATTAAGGAGGGCTTCCCTGGTGGCCCAGTGGTTAAGACTCTGCCTGCCAATGCAGGGGACACGGGTTCCAGCCCTGGTTGGGGAAGATCCCACATGCCATGGAGCAACTAGGCCTGTGCGCCACGACTACTGAGCCTGTGCTCTAGAGACCACGAGCCACAACTAATGAGCCCACGTGCCACAACTACTGAAGCCTGTGCACCTAGCGCCCATGCTCTGCAACGAGAAGCCACTGCAATGAGAAGTCTGCACACCGCAACGAAGAACAGCTCCGGCTCACCGCAACTAGAGAAATCCCGTGCACGGTAACAAAGACCCAACGTAGCCAAAAATAAACAAATAAATTTATTTTTTTAAAAAAAGTATGAGCTAATTTCAATAATCATCTGAGGAAGGGGAGGGTGTGTGGAAGGAGACTGGATGGCGCTGGTCATTTTTCAAGGTGGATAATGGTGATGGGTACATGGGGGTTCATTTTACTGTTCTCTCTGCTTAGGTATATATTTGAAATTTTTGTGATGAAAAGATTTGAAGAAGGCAAAGGAGGAGGAGAAGCAGCAGCTGATTTGCAGATTCAGAAGGGACCCTGGGCAGAGGAAAAAGAGAAGGGCTTGGCATATGGGTCTCTCCCTTTGGGAACCATCTCTCCTGGTAGCAGCACTCCTACTCTCCAAGCACCTCTCCTGCATCTACACACACCGACCCACCACTCATTTATATGGCCCCCCACGCTCAGACCTTTGACCTGAGTAACATCATCCCAGGCTCTGTCTCTTGGGTAATGCCCCATGTTCTAGAACATTCCCAGAGGGGCATGGGAGCCCCTCCAAGCCAGGCTCTACTTTAACTAATACAGTTGGCAAACCCTCATCCATGTGTGTGATGTCACACACTGAGATCTTCTGGGGCAGAAAGTCCTTGATGCTTCTTAAATCATACCAAGCAGGGACCCTACAAGAAAGGATCTTCCACGGGTCAAAGGAGTCATCATGGTGGAAACTTCTCCACTCCGGAAGCTAGTAGAGAACTGACCACGGTCTGTCCAGAATGGCTCCATTCTAAATGACCCCTCAGAAGCTCTTCCCTATGGCTGTGATTCTCCCATGAGTCACTGAAGTCAGGTAATACACATTCATTGCAGCCAAGATGCACAAAGCACCGTACTGAGTTCATACTCAGGTCTTTCCAAAATAATTCATGACATCCACAGCGACCATGTCCAACCAGTTTTAGGGATAAACAAGTGGGAGACCCTCCAACATGAGAGCTCACTCTTATGCAGTCCCTTTCCTACTTCCAAACCATTAAAGGAGAGATATTTGTAATGTAGATGAGGCCAGTCCTTTTGCACAATGCTGA
Source organism: Phocoena sinus (assembly GCF_008692025.1). Taxonomy (NCBI): domain Eukaryota; kingdom Metazoa; phylum Chordata; class Mammalia; order Artiodactyla; family Phocoenidae; genus Phocoena; species Phocoena sinus. The sequence continues at coordinate 78,689,032 of NC_045778.1, forward strand.
CAGACACGAGGATTCCAGAGAGAAATGCCACAGCAGCAAATGAATATAAATGATGCTTTTTCACTCTGTGCTTATAAAATGCCTTTGTACCTGAATCTCAAAGCGCTCCAGGAAGCATGTCTTTGGCACTTCCACTCAGGGTAACTGTGAATGGTCAGATCTTCTCAAGTCATTTGTGATAAGAAAGAACAAAAGTCCGGACACTTTTAAAATGCAATATTCTTGCCTTCTGGGTAGTAAACAAAAGCGTGCAGATGGATAATGACATCTGTGGATTCTGGCTTCATTTCCTGGAGAGAACAAAATGTAAATAAATATGTAAAAAATTGTCATATGTGGATAACACTCATGGTCCATCCAGTAGTTACCATTCTGTCCAACATGCTCCTGCAGTGGATTCCATTCCTGGGTGCAGCCTTGTGACTGCATTACACTGACAAGGTAAAATAGATCTCTTCAATGCCCACAGGAAGACAAATATAGAAATGTTTAGTAAAAAGGTCCAGTTCTGACACCGGACACTTTTGCACTAAGTGATGCCTTCATTTTGTTCTCTCCACTGGAAACTTCCTTGGAAATGTTTAATGGCTAAATGATTCATTAGGTTCTGCAAAGGCCAAGCCCTTAACTGGAAAGGCAGAGGCCTGCCTGAGGGATTGATTTCAAGGTTCATTTGAGAATTCTTTCCTTCTCACCCTCAGCGTAAGGTGTGTGCCTAGCATGAATCACCACTAGTGCTCCAGCCACCACTGAGGTGCCTGGACAGCAGTCGTTAGTGAGCTTGGAACTTTTGCTAGGATTCGTTTAGGGTAATAATCAGCTTAGGGGGATAAAACTCACAAAGACTCTATCTAAGGACGTTTCTGCTGGGAAAGTAACACCCAGCAGAGACAACCTGCCCCTACGATCATCTGTGTTGGATTCTGAAAGTCAAGGCTAATAGCTTGCAAAAGAATTTGAGTTCATCGTGTATCTAGAAAAGTATCTGCATTGAGTTCAAATGCAGTCGAAATGATTTCCAAACAGTTTCAAGTATTTTGCTTAAATGTTATTAGTCTACAGAACAACAATTAAATAATTATCAAGGATAATTATGTAAGGTATCCTGTAATTGTAACCGAGTGTTCCTTGCTATTACACTGGTAAATGGCACATCAAGGTTTGCATTATCTTATACTCTAAAATTTTTCTACTCTGGTCAAATTAAAGTGTAAAGGGAAATATAGATTATTAATTTACTAACTGTTCTTGACCTAAAGAGTAGCTAGCATGTGGTTTTTGGTTCTAAAAGCAGTGGTCTATAAACTCTTATCATATACTATTATTAGTTGAAAAAAATTCTGAACATGTAGCCCCAATATATGCATCTTAATTTATTTGTAAATAATATACTAGCAGCAATACATTAGCATAAAAATACAAAAGTAGAAAATGTTTAAAGTCTAAAACAATATTTAAAAAATTTTATTTATTGATTGCAAACTAGTTCTGCTCTCGCTAGCATTTTTTTAAAGAGAGTAAAGTGGTCAAATAGGTTTATTTTTGTGACTCTTGGCTGAAAACGCTGTGATATAACAATTTGAAGTGTGCTTCTAAGTTCCGATTATTTTAAAACTTGGTTTTAATGGCTGTCATTGCTTAAAGTATCTCAAAAGATAAGTAAACTAACTAGGAAGAATCACACCGCTTACCAAGTCAAACTGCTCATTTCAATTGTTTCCACAAATCATGCAAAGGTTTTAAATGAAATTTGGCTAAATCTCCATCGTCTCTGAAGTCCACCAATCCTCCTTTTACAAACCAATTAAATGGTGTCAAGGAATAATTCAGAGATGCTTAGCTAGTTGTTTTACATGCAATTCATTTACTTGTACATGAGGAAGAAAGGTCAATTGACTGTTGTCATGGAACACAATTAAAAACAGGATGTATAAAATACAGGAGAGAGGAAAAACCCTGCTGGCAGCTGGGAATAGTGAATCTTACATGCACATTTTGGGGGTAAACAAATCAGTTGGAGGCTGACAAAGAGATCAGTCTGGGCGTTCTGAGTAGGCCAACTAGCAGTATCAAAGAAAACAATTACGATGTGGATCCCAAAACTCTCCATCTGGGAGATCTTTTTAAAGAGGTGAGAAATTTCAGTTTCTAAGTTTTGTGTGGACATTTGCCTTTTTTTTTTTTTAATAAGCGATACATGTCACTTTCAGCAACAAAATCATGTAACACTGGAAAGATATGCAAACCTCTATTTTCAGAAATGCTCTCTCCATAGGATTCAGTTCTTTTGAAAACCAATGAGTTTCTAACTCATTGTTAAAAACATCACCGTTATCGTGAAGGAACAGATTAAGTCTGTTTATTTTTGTGAAACTCTCTCCTACACCATCCTAATGACAGCTACTTGTCATCACAGAAAAGATGAGTAAATGTGGAATACTTTCTGTAAAACAAAATATAGTAACTCATTTTTTAAGCTTGACAGTTCTTTCAAGTGCTTTGTCACAAGATGATCTGTGATCTGTGTGGTACATGAGATTTTCAAGGTCACCCCTCATCTTATTACAAAACTCTGAAAAGATTCTTCTAAAGGTCTTTTTTTTTTAAGTCTTCATTGGATTTGTTACAATATTGCTTCTGTTTTACGTTTTGTTTTTTTTGGCTGTGAGACCCGTGGGATCTTAGCTCCCCAACCACGTATCGAACCCGCACCCCCTGCATTGGAAGGCAAAGTCTTAATCACTGGACCGACAGTGAAGTCCCTAAAGGTCTTGTTTTGTCATATTTTACCCTGTGGATGGCATCCAGCGGCCCATCCAAGCCACCATATGCCGTGGTAGACTGCATAATGGTCCACAGACACCCAATGTCCTTCCTTAGGGGACCATTAGTCTTCACCACCACCTGGATGCTAAGCTTGGCCACGTGTATCATTTTCGCCAAAAAAAGTGAGAGGCAGTGTGTTTGTCACTTCTGAGCCGGAGCTTTAGGAGCTAGTTTATGGTTCACCGATCTGTTTGTTGCCCCACCACCCCTACTAGTTCCAGATGCAGGTTGCTTCATCAAACTGGGTTCTGGAGTAAAAATTACCTGGACCAGTGAAAGTCTGTCCCAAATGTCACATGTGACATACGACTACTAAATATTTGGAAATTCTTACCCCCAATTTTTTCTGTTTATCTTAAATTTATTTATCTTATTTGGCATCCCTAGTTTAAGTCACTGACATCTGGGAATCATTTGTTTTGGCTGCAAAACAAATTGATTGGCTACCCAATCATACTGGACTGATACACCAGCTGACCATGGCCCAAGGAAGGGCACCTGTGTCAACCTGTATGTTAAGCATTAGTAAGGCTTAATTTTGCCTTTACTTTCCAGATTAAAAAAACAAAACAAAACAGAAGCCACAGTTCTTCCTGCACCCCAGGGGATAATCCTTGGAGATCACTGTTCTAAGTTGTGGTCTGCAGGCCAAGGTGGTCAGACACTAGTAACTCACCAAAAACGTAGATTCCCCAGCACTGGCCTAGCAATACTGATTTAGCATCTGGAGGTGGTTAGAGGATGTGCTCGCTTAACAAGTTCCTCAGGTGATTCGGAAGCAAATTAAAGTTCCACTGGCCAGTGTTTGCAATTTGACTGTTTTAAAGACTAAGTGTACTTACTAGTACTCCGGGGCCTGGGTACCAGTCCTGCCTTTGCTATTTAAACTACCTTTGCACGATATTCAACAGGTCAATTCTATCTTCCTTTCTGGACTGCATTGCTCTCATCTAGAGAGGGACAGGATTGGCTCAGATAATCTCAAATCTCTCTTCCAGCTCAAAGTCCAGGACCAGGAATCAGAAAACCAGGGACTTTCAGTGACCAGCAGGCAAAGTACACAGCGAGGCTGAGTAGGTATAAGACACTAGGTCATGGAGGGGATGGTGGCAAACAGACCGAAGGGCCCAAGCCTCAGTCTAAGCACTCCCTGAAGTTTCCTCCTCTGCAGGCGGGGCTGTTCGCGAATTCCAAGGGCCCTAAGCATATCTGTCTTACATGCAACTGTAAAAGTTTTAGAAAAGATTTCTCATTTTGCTTTGGAAAGTACTGTGTGCTACGAGTAACTAAATGAATTTTTGATCGGCGTTTCTCTGAAATCATCTTGGGCTCTGGGAGGATTTTTGTAAGCAGAGAAAATCTAACACACAAATAGCTTTAGCATGGAACAAACTGTGTGAATACTAACTAATAATTAATGACATTGACACTGCAAATTTTGTAGCTACTTCATTAAACATTTTAGCTTTCATCTTGCAAGATTAAAAATATGTATATCTTGGAGCCAACAACATTGTTTTTATGTCTCAAACATTTTGATAAGCATTTTAAAAGCCTGTTGGCACCAGTCATTTTAGCTGCATTAGCCCGAGGGCTAAAACAGTTCTGTGGGCTGGTGCTGCGTTGGCATTGGTGAAACAGATGATTAGACAGATGATTAGCTCTTGAGGAGCTCACAGTCAGCAAGGGAGGTAGATACAAGTACGTAATTTTTCTATAAGGGGGCAAGTGCAGGAAAAAGCTACATACAAGTTTTGGGAACAAAGAAAGGGACCCTATGGGGTAAGGAGAGGGAGGTGTCAGGAGAGACTTTTTAGGGACGATACCTGTGACGGATGAGTCTTTAGGAATGAGCCAGGTGAGGAAGGGAAAGGTATTCTAGGCAAAGGAAAAGCACCAGCAGACACAGGTTATGGGACAACTTGTTGAAGCATCAAACTATAAGCAGTTCATTCATTCAGCAAACAGCTCTTTAGTGGTGATGGCATCAGGCACTGGGAAGACAGGTAAACATGTGAGAGCACTGATTGGTTACAAGATCCAGGATAACTGCCCCTGCAGGGCAGAGCAAGCCACAGATGATGAAGTACACCTTGACGGGGGCTGGGGGCTGGGAGCTGGGGGGCAGGGAAGGAGGGGAAGGCAGACACTGGGAAAATATAAAAATGAACATAAATAAGTGCCTTAAAATGTGAAGTTCTGGAAGTAATGACCCATGTTTTCCCACATTATATTTCAATCACAGACATTAAAAACAATTATATTAACTTAAACCCACAGCACATAAACGTTTCTGAAGAGGGAAAAGAAAAAAATTAATAAGCACTTAGAGCTAGAAGAATGTGTAAACTTTATGTAATTCAGATGTGCTCAGTTTCTCCTGCCATCAGGGATCATCCTCCTTCACTACCTAAATCTCTCTAGTCCTGCCCTATGAGAGGCCCCAGAATATCTGGTCCCTCCTCAGGTTTCCTTTCACAAACTGGGCGTCCCTGGTTCCCCCAGCCCAACGGCCGCTCCCATAGTCCCCTCTGCCGCTGACCTCTCTTTTTCTGTGCTGCGTTCCTGGTTCTTTGTGTTTCACTCTTCTTGCTGCCTTTTCACAGGCTGTTTCCAGCACATTTTCTCCCGAAGCATTATCCACAAGGGTTCAGGCACTTACTTCTCAAGAGGCCTGCAGTATATGTGAGTCCTGAAGAAAGAATCACCGCTACATCAGGAAATCCCTTCTTGCAAACACAGAATTATACAATAAAACAACAGAATTCAAAGATGATTAGAAGCTAAATTATATATGTATAAAAGCTTAATAAAATGACATTTTACTATAAAATAATGCATAATCAGAAAGAAAAATAGGAAAATGAAGCTTTAAAGAATAAATTTTAAATCATTTCATTTTACCCCGTAGAGATATGTTTTTATGGACATTGACACAGAAATAAACATGTTTGTGAAATTAAGATCTTATCACAGGTTTGCTTTACTTTTTTTTTTATCACAACATCGCACACGATCTTACAGTACAGGTACACTTATATTAACATACAAAGTGCAATTTAAACGTTCTTGAATATTCTTTAAAAACAATTTATTGATAATAGTTGCACAAGTTAATGGTATTATGTACCAAAAGTAGACTTAACCATCCTCCTAATGTCCTTAGACCTTTAAGTTGTGTTCAACTTTTTACTATAATGTAAAATAACAATGTGTTACTTGTGAAAAATGAAAAAAGAATTGACTGCAAAATACAAACAGAAAATTATAGATATCAAAACTAATACATGTTGATTTAAGTTCTACAAAATATACTGATATTAAATTCACTGTTAAATATAAATCATAAAAATGTTGTTACAATTGAAAACAATTTGTAAATTGAGTTTGTTAACAGTTACAAGGACTTCTAAATCTGCAGATCAGTGTATTATCAGCACCTGATGTAAATTACAAATTGAGATAGCCAAGTAATTGCAAAGGCAAAACTAATTTTTCAAGAAACTCTCAATATTTTACTGCAAAACAAAACAGTTTTATGAAGGCTGTGGCTGCATGTAACGATACGATACCGGGTTTCGGCTCAGAGGATACGAGAGCCGAGCACCTTCGAAGCTTTAAACGGACCTTGGCTATTTCTCTACCTCTTTGCTACTCAAAGCACTGGCATCATCTCCTGGGGATCTGGTTGAGATGTAGAATCTCAGGCCCCTCTCAGACCAACTGAATCAAAATCTGCATGTCAACTAGATCCCCAGGTGTTTCCTGAGCCCTTTAATGCTCGAGAAGTCCCTAGACCACCGGAATGCCCTTTGCTAGTTCCCTGGGGCCCGACAAATACGGGGCTCTCCGTAGATGCTCCAGGCGTCACTAAACAGCAAACTCTGCACCTCTGGCGGTGCCGTCTCCTCTGAAATCCATCCCTTCAGCAAAGGCGGAGGGCCTCTTCTCCCCGCGGAGCCCCGCCGCTCCTACACTCGGGACCGCGAGGCCCATACACGCACTGCGACGAGCGGACAGTACGCCGAGGCCGGGCTGGCTTGAGTCTGGACGGCCCCTCACCTGGGCATGTCTTTCCCTTCCTGGGCCTGTGAGCCCGACTGCAAACCGAGGGGGCACTGAAAGCTGTGGCGGGAAGAGCGCTGACACTTCACCACTTTACGTAACGGGAGCCGCTGGTTACAACTACGGTCGTTCTTCCCCGCCCACGCAGAGAGGACCTCTGCGACTTTGTCTCCGCCCAAAGCCCAAGTCCCGAGGACTGTTGGCCAACAAAGACCGGCGTGCAAGGGGTGGAGCCTGGGAGTCAGATAACGCGAGAAGTAGTTTCCCGCAGAAACTCTGGCAGACATCAGCGCACGACAGTTCCCGCCCCCGCCGCGAAGCTGGTATCTACCGTGGGAGGCGGTGCCGGGCCTCTGGAGCAAAAGTCGCGAGATTTGAACGTGTTCGCTCCAGTTCTTCCTGTCAGAGGCCGGAAGTGCGGGGCGTATCTGGCGCCTGCTCTGCTGGCCAGCGGCGCCTCTGGGCCCGGCAACTTGTTACGGCTTCTCAGGTCGAGACTCGCGTCGCCTCGCGTCGCCTCACCTGGACCGAGGTGATGGGGGACTCTAAGGAGGCCGGGACCGAGGCTCCGCCGGCCGGGACCGCTGCTCGGGGAGGGCTCAGCCTCTTGTCCCAAGGAGAGTCCGAGGAACCTTCTGCACAGGTGAGTCCGCGGTGGGGCGGGACCTGCAGGGCTCCGTGGGCTGCGGGCCCGCTCGGCCCGGGAGGGATGTCACGGTTCCCGGCGGCTTCTGGCGCCTTCTCCACGCCTCCCCGACGGCCCCCCAAACGGAGTGGAAGTCCGTGTGCCTGTCGGTGTACTCAGGCATTTACTTGCAGATCATTCGTATCAAAAGCAGTCCTGGCTTCCCAGTCGAAGATAACCGCCAGGTGAGTTAGACACGACCTCCGCTCTCAAGAAGCGTACGTGTAAATATGTGGTTCCCAAGTCGGCACAGCCTTGCAGAGCTGAAGGGAGAAGAGAGCAAGCTCACCGAGATGGCACTGAGCTAATTAATGTTAGAAGGGCGCAAAGTGTTTGCCAGGCCGAAGCGGGGCTACGTGAAGGAAGGTTGGAAGAGTTAACTTAGACCCTGAGCCTTCTTGGGGATGTGCAAGTGAAATCTGTGCGCACCCCCCAGGGACTCGCTATGAAGTTAGACATTCAGAGTATTTGTGTCGTAAACTGACTAATCAGTTGCTAAACGCTTACTTAAAAACAAAGAAGGCCCAGATATCTCACCACAAACTACTTTCTAAATGATGTATGTTATTGACATTGAAATACATCTTTGATATTGAACAGAGGTTTTATTAAATTTTGCATTTAGTTGACGTGCTACTCTTGACTCCTTGGTTTCTGCTTTTACACTTTTTTATGAATGTTTTAAAAGATAGTTCGGTTGGCCTGTTTCCTAGCTAATAACCGTACCCATCACACTCCTTGACTCATCTTTTTTTCTTTGAAATTATGTGAAAAAGAGCTAAGTAAGTGATACACATGTACGCTCACATTTATTAACTGCTGTTAGGAACATGTAGTATATGTTCTCGTAAGCCTGATGTGGTAGGGTTTTTATTATTATTAAGGTGGGGTATTTTTATTCCTAGTAGTGTATATTAAAATTTCATTTAATGTTTTAATCAGGGATCAGCTTTATTTCTTGGAGGCAATGAAGTGAAGAGCCGAGCTGTGGTGAAATACTCTTCTGCCCCTCCTCGGACAGCATTTGCACGCCTCCAAGAGAAAACAGACTTGAAACTCCCACCTGCCAACTGGTTACGAGAGAGTGCCAAACTAGGACCAGCAGGAACTACCATTCTTGGCAACAGTAGGAAAAGCAAGCCATTTTCAAGGTAAATATTAACTGATGGCATTTTTACCAGCCCCTCAACCCTCCACCTTAAAACTCTTAATACTCGCTGTTCAGTTTAATTTGTAATGCTCATCAACGTGCCAAGATTTCGCTTTGGTAAAAGATTATATTTGACTTTCAATGCCCTTTATCCCCCTGATAATAGGACTCTGTTAAAATATGAAGATACCAATCGCATATGCTTCTTTCAAGTCTGCATCACGTTATTAACAAAGATGAGTTTTGACCACTAAAATTCCATCAGCTATTTTAATTTTAGCCAATTTACATACCTTTTGAATATGTGAATGCAGAGAATCAGGGTGGCACAGGATGAGGAAACCCCTTAACGCTGCCTAACCTGTCTTGTGGAATTTTTCATTAAATGGTGGTGGATTGTCTGTGCTGAAAAAGCAGTGATGTAGAAACACAGCATGTCGAGTGATGTACACCCTTGACTTTGACACTTGGTGGTGGTATTTGAAGTTGAGAGAGTGGCCTGGGTCTTAGAGAGAAAAATGTAATGATGTCCATATTCTTGTAGACCGTTTTAAATGTATGGGGTTCTCTTTTTTCCTCTCAGCGATTGAACCTAAAATATTTCTGCATAACATATAGCAAGAGCCATAAATACATTAGTACCTTATGTGCCAGTAGTTTGGAAATTATCCTATTGTCTCAGAAAGTAAAAGTTATATTGGTAAAATGTTGCTTGTTTGTAGCACTATTTATACTAGCAAAAAAAAAATTGGAAATAGTCTGCATATCTTCTTTTAGAAGAATGGCTTAATAAATTGTAGGTCAACAGAATTAAATGTTATAAAGTGATTTAAATGATAATTATATTGACTGTGTACAGACACTGTGCTGAGTACTTTATATGTTTATCTCATTTCATTCTCACAACAACCCTTTGAGTTTGGTACCGTTAACTAACTTTCCTGCGGAAAACTGAAGCCTGGAAAGGTTAAGTAACTTGCCTAGACTACATGGTAAATCGTCAGCATGCTCTGAAGTGAGGCAGTCCTAAATAAGTATCTTGACTCTCTGCCTCCTACAAACTGAAAAATGGTGACATCGGCTGCCTTTCAGGCTTGCGGATTATAGATGTGCCTCATGTGGTACCTGGCACAAGTTGGGTGCTCAGTTAGCTGTTTTTTCTGTTTCTGGTTGAATTGGTTTCATGTGCATTTTTTTCTCATATATTTTTTAAAAGGGTAGTAGTGTATATCACTGGGAACATAATCCCAGAGACTAAAATTCTGATAAATGTTTCTGTTGCTCTTTTTCTCATCTCCCCACCTAAAAATAATAATAACTCTGACTGTTTTCTATTGGATATTTTTTAGACTTCATGACTACAAAAATAAAAATAATTGTTAATTGTTTTTATTCTAAATATTTACTATTAATTGCTTCTATTACTATTCTGTTATTACTATCTTTTATCAAATCCAAGATGCCATTGATTTTTAAGTCACCCCATTATTTTAATTTTTTTTAATTTATTTTTTCTTGAACTATAGTTGATTTACAATGTTATGTTAGTTTCTGGTGTACAGCAGAGTGATTCAGTTATACACACACACACACACACACACGTACACACACATATGTACATATTCTTTTTCATTGTGGCTTATCACAGGATATTGATTTAGTTCCTGTGCTCTACAGTAGGATCTTGTTGTTTATCCATTCTATGTATAATAGGTTGCATCTGCTAATCTGAAACTCCCAATCTATTCCTCCCCCACTTCCCTCCGCCATGGGAGCCACAAGTCTGTTTTCTATGTCTGTTAAGTGACCCCATTATTTTATGTACCATTAAGAAGGAAAAACTAGCCAACTGTAATGGTGATAGGCATACTGATTTCGGAGGTGTTAGAATGTGAAAAATGTGTATCCAAGAAGCGATAAAATATAGTATTCTATTATAAACAATACCTGCACCACCCTGAACGTGATTTTTGTGGCCTTTGTTTTCTCCTTCAGCTTTGGGATGGCATACGACTTTATCGATTCAGTGGGAAACGATGTGGATGTTGTCTCTGACTCTGAAGTAAGTGTTCTTATTGCAAATGTAGTTGGGATGTTTGTGCTGGGGATTTATAGCCTGCTTTGTCTGCAGTCTTGAAAAATTAGTGATGAAATAAGCTACAACTATCTTGATTATTGAATACCTTTTTTATTAAAGTAACACTGTTCGCTGCATCTTTCCTCAAAGAGGAGGGAGCAACCCCCCAAATAGTGGCAGTGGTAATTAATATTCGTATTGGTTGTGTTTTAATGATAGCAGTTTTGATGATAGCAATTATAATGTTGGGTTATGTAATGTTACTAGTTGAGAATTAGATGTGATACTTTTGGTAAAATCTGTTGATCCTTGGTTGGCCAAGTTTATCTGAGATGCTAAAAGCCTGGGTCAGTGCAATAGTGTGACCTGTACATACTTTATGAAATTCCATCGTGTACAAATAAATCTTTGACTGTCATTTACATTAACACAGGGTGACTGGTAAAATGTAGGTGATTCTGGTTCTAAAGCTCTGTCTTCTATGTGTATATAGGTAGCTGTTTGTGTAAAATACAGTTTGTATGATCTTAAGGAAATAAGGTTCATTATGCTTTAAAGTTGAGTGAAGTTAAAATTTGAAAGATTCCAGATCACACTACAAAGGTCTTTCTAAATTGTTTTTTCCTCTTGATTTTTTTCAAGAACATAAAAAAGCTTCTGAAGATTCCCTACAGCAAATCGCACGTGAGCATGGCAGTGCACCGCATAGGAAGGACTCTCTTATTAGACGAGTTAGATATTCAAGAACTCTTTATGAGATCATCTCAGGTAATACTTGAAAAATAACAAGAAAAGCACTATTTTAACAACTTAAGGGAACTAGAAATGTGATTTTGTTTCAGAGAAAGGCCGAAGTGGAAATGTGGTTGAGTACTTCAACCAAGAAGTGAAAAGGTTCACTGAAGATAAAAAAGCTTTAATAAAGAAAAAATAGAAAAGAGAATGGTGAAGAAATTTACTTCATTGAAACCAACAGCCAGGATTCTTGCAAGGAAAAGGGTGAAGTGAATGAAGAAAGTTGTGAAAAATCTGAAATTTCAGGGACTGGTTAAATTTTTGAAAAATCCTTTGACGTCTCGTCTCCATTAAAGACATTTTCATGAAACATGGCTGCCAGGAAATGTGAAAAATGTTTAAAAAATTATTCCTATGAATATATAGTTATATTAGAATTAATTGGTTCTCTTAAATTAGAGCTTCTCAAACTGTATGTGGTAAATGACTATTCCCCCCATTATTTTGTGAAGTATAGTAATATAATAATATTGCAGTTTCTGAAAGCTTACTCTGTACTTCTGTATTTACCTTGTCATTATAAATAGTTCATGGTTGCAAATAGTTCATGGTCTTGCCACTCCCATAGTCTACTCTTTAAAGAATATTGCTGCAGTGCTTTGATATAGGAGAATGAGTTACAGTGATTTAAATTGACATTTAAAATAAATGTTTTTCCATTTGAAAAGACCACAGTTCAGTACAGTCTGTATATGTTAGCCACTGGGCAGGATCTTGAGAATCACAGTCCTTGCTTCCTAACAGCTTATAATTTGGGGGTTATAAACACACAGATAATTTTAATGCACTGTGCATAGTGGGACTGATTCCAGGCACTGAAGAACATGCTATAGAGAGAGTCGCCTCTCCTTGTTTGGCTTAAAGAGTGGAGGAAGACAGGGAGATTTCCTAAAAGAGTTGATAGGGACTGAGTCTAGAAAGGTAAATGTTTTACGAGTGTAGGTTTATGAAGTGGAATTAGAAAATAAAAAGTATTTCCTATAAGAGGGCAATAGGTAAGGAATTGTTTTGACTGCAAGCTTGGTTAATTTATCAATTTCTTATGTTTGTTCTATTTATCAATTTCTTACGTTATTCAGACTGGTGATTGGACGTGGTTAAAAGAGTTTTATCAAAGACTTATTGATCAGAAGTGGCAGAGGAAGAAAAAAAGCAAAGAACACTGGTATCAGAAGGCTATTCTTTCGAAGTTTTTATATTACAGGTACTTGGCTACTTGTTTATTTTTATCTTAAGAGGAAAAATGAAATTCTGATCTAAAACCTAATTTGAAGCCAGCAAAAGTAATTTAAGTTTTGCCGCTATTATTGTTGACATTTGCCCTATATTGCTTTTTTAACGAGATTTGTGCTTGATTATAGAATCTGGTTTTTTAAAAACCGGTGGCCTGTTACACAAAGTTAACTTAGTAACAGTGTGGTATTTTTCTTTCTGATTTGGCCAGTATCAATGGTGATGGAGCTGCTCAGCCTGTCCCATCTACTGCAAAACAGCAGAAATCGTCCAGCGCAGATCAGACAAACGATTCGGATGGGGCTTCTTGGCCTGCCCCCTTTGAAATGCCTTCTTCAGTCTCTGAAGACCCCAGTGCTTCCAGTCAGGTTAGTTAGTACTTAGGTGCTAATTCAGCAAACTCATTTAAGGAGACAAAATCAATTATTCTGTTAATAAAAATAGACAAACCGGAGTGAAAAATATTCCATCAATTTATGTCTTCACAGTTACAATAAGTATTTTCTTTAGTTTTTCAATATGGAATTTACAAGGGATATCGTGAATGGCTAGATCTGATGTTTTTTAAGAAATAATTCAAAAACATTTAAAAGTTTTTTACCACATTTAAGATAGCTTATCAATATGTTTATCGATACTGATTATCTCCTTAAAGTCATAAGGAGATACAGTATATTTAAACTGTAGAAATATTAAATACCTATCAGATATTGAGACTCACAGGCCTGTTTGTAATTTAAATACTGATCTTCTACCTTAACTTTTAGTCAGATTGTTAGGCCTGAAATAGCCCTGCAGCTTTTCTAGATGAAGTTGCTAAGACTTAACCTACATTAATGTTATAAAGCTTTTAGAAACGAAGAGAGAGTAGACTGTTACCTCTTTTGTCTCTTATATTCTTGGTTCTTATTGTTCATTTGTTTTTGTCCTTATTGTGTCTATCAAAGAATAAAATAACTCCATAGATGTAAATTGTGCATGTTTATTTTTAGGAAAATATATTGACAAGCTTCAGGAAGGTAAAAATAAGATCTTTAACTTGGTAAATTGTGTTTTTCCTCTTGCTGTGTATTCTCACACGTTGAACATTCAGCATTTGTCCAGATACTATCTGTCCTCACAACTTATAAGGTTATAGGGGACAAATAGCTTTAACTTGATTTTAGTTTTAGTAGGTTTTCAGATAGAGATGCCTCATTAAACTGTAGTGACCTTAAATTTTTTCCAGAGTTGGGAAAACTGTAAGGAAAAGGAAGGGAGTAATTACCATGCAAGTCCATATAGTGATAACTGTAGGAGGTGGGTATGTTACATAAATGAGAAGGGACATGGGTGCTGGGTGCTAGGAGGGTCCCATGTCATGACTTGGGTAGTGGTTACATAGGTAATTTGCTTTCTAACTAGTCACTATACTATATTCTGTATTATTTGTTTTAGGTACTTTCCTATATGTGATTATACTTCACTAAAGGAGTTTCTAAAAAATTACTTAGTATTCCTTGACTTCAAAACACATTATAAAAAGACCACATAATAGAAATACTAGTCTTCTACCACCCATTTCCTCCTTTATGAGTGTTATCATCTGTCCTTTAAGGGTTACTGTGAAAAACCTTGGAGGCTTTTGAGAATATGCAGACCTGCATGTGGAGGAAGTGAACTGGAATCTACTTAATGCCTCTTAGGCCATGTACTTTACTCCACATGTGGCGTATAAATTTGTTTCATCCTTGGAGCTGCATATGTATTGTGTTGATGGTATCATTTTACAAATAAGTAAATAAAGCTCATAAAAAGTAGATGTTTGTCTGTGGCCACAGAGCTGATGAAGTTCCAGCTAGGGTTTAAACCCTGATATTTCTGACTTCAGAGGCCTGTTCTCACAGCATTACTCCAGTGTGCCCATGTATCCCACACATTTAGAAGGGCCCTGTAAGCAGTCAGGTTGTCTTAGCAATGGCATATTCCTAAGTAGAGCTACCCTGCCTAAAAATAATCTTTTACAGAATACTTTTTATAACATATATAAATCTTTAAATTTCAACATTTAGAGATGTATTTTTGTTCGTAAGCTATCACCTCATGAATTCTTGCTCCCAACACTAAAACGGCTAGTTTGAGGCCTGTGTTAAGCATTAATAGAGTTTAAGTAGGTCTCTGTGGTATGGCCGTGAGCCAAACCTTTATTGAGGACATTATAAACTAGAGCCCAAACTCCCACTAAAGCAGCTACCTGGCAAATACAGTTTGGGGGGTTGATAACTTGTCTGTGTAAATAAACAATATAATAAATGTTTGAAATCCTTTAAGGACCCTTTGAAAAGAAGACAAGACATAGCAGAAGCACTGGAGATTCCCCCCCATGCTTGCAGTTGTACGTACTAGCAGGCAGGTGCTAGGCCTGTTAGCACACACATAGGAATAAGCAATGCACACACATGCTCACATGTGCATGCACATATGCATGCTCATCTTGGTTTAAAGTAATATTTCTTAAAGGTTTAAAGTAATGTTTTTTAATGGCAACTGCCCTTATGGTTGGAAAGTTGAGTGGTGGACTTTGTTTACCCATGTCAAAGATTCCTCTTCCTATGTGTTTTCAAAATATATTCCACAGAATCTAATAAAAATAAGAAAGTGTTACGAGATCAAATACATGTGAGAACATTGGATTATACAGAGGCGAAGTAGGTTTTTCCAGTGCAGGACCTCTTAGGGGCTTTTTAATGGTAATAAGAATTGTTACTCTCCAAAAGCAAATCGTTGGTAAGCAGTGTTTTTCAAACCTGACTCCAGAAATTTTTCACCCAGGGACTAGACTTCTGTGGAACACACACTAGGAAATGTGAAACTGGAGGCTGTTCTGATGACCAGTGTCTCAAAAATATGGCTGAGGTTTCTTAGGAATTTTTTAATCCAGTAGGGATGGGGTATGCTGAAAGAGCAGTGCTATTCTGATTTACCCAAAAAAGGAGGAAAAAAAGCTTGGAAAACTTAAAATAATCTTTCATTGTTATTTGAATAAGATCTAAATGTGATTAGCTTATTATAGTAACCGATAATTAGGAGCTCGAGTATGTCACCCAATGATGAGAGTTAATGATTTGTATTAGCCCTGATTTACAAGAGTAGATTTGATGTTTATTCTTTGAATGTTTAGGTGATACTCTTTAACAGTAGGCCATTTTAAAGTAATTACGGCAGCAGAATCACTCCTTATCCTTGCACTTTTCACAGGGAGGTGAGCCTCTTGAACCCTCATACATAGTGGGGCATGTGGCCTCAGCACCTAAAGAACAAAACCTGACTACTTTATTCAATGACGGGGAGAACAGTCAGGTATGCTTTTCGTGGTGTCCAAGGTGAGACACCTAATCCCCAGTCTACTTCGTCATTTAAAAACTAGTCTAAATTGGATTCATAGGGGAAGAAATCCACTTGATCCTGAATCTCTTTCTAAGCATCTCTGTGATCTTATAGCTCTGTGGCTTTAATTTACCTTGTCTCCCTTGTCTTTTCCTTTTTCTAGTCTTTCTGTGGATCATGGGGGGAGATTACTGATCTCCTGTTTATTATATAATCTTTCTATTTGATTTTAAATCACAGGGTCTTAAAAATGATTTTGCTCGGAATATTTTATGGACATTTGAAGACATACATATGCTGGTTGGCTCCAACATGCCTATATTTGGAGGAGGCAGATACCCAGCAGTCAGCCTGCGCCTCAGGTAACCAGGCTCGTGTCCCTTTAGATCAGCCTTCCGTCTGCTTTCGCCTCTCCATTCCAGCATCGTTGCCTTTTCTAGTTGTTTTCACTTCCCTTCTTGCCTCACCAGTTGAAATGGCTGCAGTAAGGAAGGAGTGTTTCAGCAAATGCTGAAAGCCCTCTGGCTGGCTTTTCATTCTAGTCCTCAGTGAGTGGAGTCAGAGATCTGCTGTGCTGACCTAGTCTTAAGTCTGAATCTACAACTTGTGAGAATATAATGTAGTTTATTTAACTAGTCAAGGAGATGGTCTACCAGCTTTCTGTTAACTAATTGTGAGCATTTTTTTAATGTTCCAGGTGTATGTGTTCATGCTAGTCCATGTGAATTCTGACTTGGGCACTATGATGCATGCTGGTCAGTCTTTCACTTCAGGTTGTGTGAAGAGCGTGCAGTAGGCTCCCTGTCATCCGCTGTCATAGTTCCTCCTATTCTTACTGAAAACTCTGATGGACACCCATTAGAAGTCCAAGAAAAGCTTGTGGAAGGATGTTAAGTACAACACACCACATAAGCTACATGTGCGTGTCTCATCAGAAGAGAAAGCATAAATGGCATTCTCCAACTAGGGAGAATAGATTAAAATATTTTAATGGGGGAAATAATAAGGTGATTGATTATGGAACAGCTTAATTAAATCAAATAACACTAGAAATGTGTATTTTTAGGGATAACAACAAACCAATTAATGTGCTAACTGGAATCGACTATTGGTTGGACAACTTGATATGCAATGTACCAGAGCTTGTCATGTGTTTTCATGTAAATGGAATTGTACAGGTAAGATAGATACAGTGTGACTTTTTTTTTTTTTTTTTTTTTAAATTTATTTATTCATTTATTTATTTTTGGCTGTGTTGGGTCTTCGTTTCTGTGCGAGGGCTTTCTCTAGTTGTGGCAAGCGGGGGCCACTCTTCATCGCGGTGCGCGGGCCTCTCACTGTCGCGGCCTCTCTTGCTGCAGAGCACAGGCTCCATACGCGCAGAGCTCAGTATTTGTAGCTCACGGGCCCAGCTGCTCCGTGGCACGTGGGATCTTCCCAGACCAGGGCTTGAACCCATGTCCCCTGCATTGGCAGGCAGACTCTCAACCACTGCGCCACCAGGGAAGCCCCAGTGTGACTTTTAAAATAATCTCTCAAATACAGATTGGAGCAGAAAGTACCTCACTAAAGTTTTTAAGACTGTTAAATACTAAGGTGTATTTTGGCAAGGAAGATAGCTATGGATAAACTCAAATTTGAGTATTTTCACATTTGAGTTGGTGATATCAGAATTCTAGATTTTAAAGGAGTCTAATTTTACAGGTAATTTGTGGGCAGGTCATAATACAGTACTAAAATCTATATTTGTAGCCAGAGAACTGTAATTTTAATGCCAGGAACCCACAGTAATTACCTGAAAGTGTCCTAACAGTAGAGGTGTTCATTCAGTATACAAATACCTACTCAGTTTATGCAAAGTTTTAAGGAAAGGCCCCAGCATTGCATAAAAGTAAATCGTTTATATAGCAAATTGTTATTGAGCATATTCTATTTATGAGGGACTTTGTCCCCATCAGAAATGTTGGAGGAAAAACAATAAGGTTTGGTCACTACTCAGAACGGTTTAACCTAATGGGAAATAAGAATGTGCAAAGAGAAAAATTGGAGACAGTGGGTGAAGGATTCACAGTGTAGTGCACACAGGAGTCTGGATGATCAGAGAAGGGTGAGATCACTTCTGTTTTGATCTGGTCTATTTTCCAACTGATATGTAGTTTCTAGTCTTAGAGTACTTCAGAAAATACGGTAAGTGGCCTTTAGGGAAGTGTAAGCAGAAGACAAGTTAAAGCTACGGAGGCGCTTTAAAAATCTTGATAGTGGTCTTCCCTGGTGGCGCAGTGGTTGAGAGTCCGCCTGCCGATGCAGGGGACAACGGGTTCGTGCCCCGGTCTGGGAAGATCCCACGTGCCGCGGAGCGGCTGGGCCCGTGAGCCATGGCCGCTGAGCCTGCGCGTCCGGAGCCTGTGCTCCGCAATGGGAGAGGCCACAGCAGTGAGAGGCCCGCATACCGAAAAAAAAAAAAAATCGTGATAGTAATAGCCTTGCAGCCTTTACTCTTACTGTTGCCTCCACACGCCATGCTCCATTTCTGTAAAGGAATAGACTCCATAGCTCAAGGGGAAAAGAGGATATACTGGAGACACTGCCCAGATGACTATAGTGTCAGGGGAAAGAAAAAGCCAGAAATACATATTTTGAGAAAGTTTACTGGGCGAAGTCTGCCTTCATTTACCACCTTCCCAGTGGAAAACCATTAGGGTAGAATAGAAGAAAGTGTACAATGTGACTTGTTCCATGGTTAGGACAGAAATGAGATCCTGCCTAAGTGTGTGGTTCAAAATCTGGTGATGACTCCCCCTTGAGAATTATTCCTGTGGTAAACCACCACATTGCTGGCAGGGATGGGTCAGATTTCTTTGGAGTATCAGGGCAGAAAAAAGACCAAAAACCAGTGCCTTAAACTCTCATGCTGCGTAGGTCTCTAGTTGCCGGATTTGTATGTTTGGTCGCTTTTTCATAAGAGAAGTGTTGCTGTGTAGGTTTTCTCTTAAACTATCTTCTATCTGTTTTACAGAAGTATGAAATGATAAAGACAGAAGAGATCCCCAATTTGGAAAACTCTAATTTTTCTACTAAAGTCATAAAAGATATTGCACAGAATATTTTATCATTTTTGAAATCTAATTGTACCAAAGAAGGACATACCTATTGGCTATTTAAAGGTAAGCTAATTCTTGAATGAATAGTAATTGATTTGAGTGGCAACTGTAAAGTGAGGTTTATTTGGTTTTTTGGTTTTTTGTTTTTTTCCCAGCAAGTGGCAGTGATATAGTGAAGCTCTATGATCTCACTACTCTTTGTGAAGAAACTGAAGACAAATACCAAAATCCATTCACAATGCCAGTGGCTATTCTCTTATATAAGTGAGTGCTTTAAGAAGTTAAGATGAAGAATTAGCCTTACTTACAATTTTTAAGTGTATAGGCACATTATCTACGCCAAGGTTTTAAATACCTTTTAGATTTTCATAGTTTAAAAAAAGTGTATGTATGTATATATACACCTATATACTGTTCCAAAATAAATGGGGAAGGGGGAGGGCAGGTATATAAAACACAACATTTAGTTGTTTCTTATGGCCCTTATTCCACTGGAAGGAAAGAAGAGCATGCCTAGACTTGAGTCCTGTAGAGAACGATGAATGGGGAGTAAATTTGATATGAACTTCTTTTAGGGTTGCTTGCAACATGATGATGAAGAAGAATCAAAATAAGAAACACTATGGGACTGTTAGAACCCTGCTTCTGAATTGTGTTAAATTGCTGGACAAAAGCAGGCATCCTCAAGTAAGATTAACATACGCTCTCTAAAAGAATTCTGGCATTCCGATAGAGAATTGTTGCCTAGACATTAAAGCCGCCTAATTCATAGTCTGCAACTGCCCAATGGATCCAGTTTGGTAGCCAGGTACCACGTCTGGCTCTTGAGCACTAAAATGTGCTTCATCTGAATCGAGATGTGCTTTCAATGTAGAATACACACTGAATCTTGAAGAGTGTGTGTGCGCATGTGTGTACACATTACATGATGAAATATTTTGTTTATTGAATCAAGTGTAATATTAAAAATTGATTTCGGGCTTCCCTGGTGGCGCAGTGGTTGAGAGTCCACCTGCTGATGTGGGTTTGTGCCCTGGTCCGGGAAGATCCCACATGCCGTAGAGTGGCTGGGCCTGCACGTCCAGAGCCTGTGCTCCGCAACGGGAGAGGCCACAACAGTGAGGCCCACGTACCGCAAAAAAAAAAAAAAAAAAAGAAAAAATTGATTTCAACCAGATTTTACTTTTCTTTAGTGTAGCCACTAGAAAATTTAAAATTTTGTGTCTGGCTCACATTTCTCTTGGATAGCACTGTTCTATAAATTTACAATTCACACAATTTTAATAAAGTAGTGCTGTTTTTCCTTTGTATTATCACTGTTAAAAGGTGGAAAACTATAGTCTCTTGAAAGATCCATTTACATGAATGTCAGTATGAATAAGGTCCACATCCTGTACCTCAGTATATAAAAGCATCTCTTAAAGCAACCTCAGTTCTGTGCCCATGGTTTACACCACCCTTATTACCCTCAGGTGTCTGAATTTGACAACTGTATGTTTCAGTGTAAGGATAGTTGTGTCCTGTTTAAATCAGAAGAGATACGTAGTATCTGTGATTTTTTTCTTTTTTAAAGATCCAAGTTCCTTTTAATTGTGGCCACCTGCAGTTTGGAGATAAAGATATCCTAGAGACCAAACCAAGATAAACTGTTTTTGAAGAAAAATGGCAAAGCAATTTCTGGCTTAAATGTCTAATTGCTGATTAAGGTGATGGTGGTTAATAAGTTAAAAATAGTGTTAAGACTATTGCATGTCTGAGACTAAAAATTACTTAAACAGTAGAGTAGAATAAATGCTAATATATAAATGCTAATTTTAAGAGAAACCAGATCTTCTGGACTTTTCCCTCATTAAGCTAGTGGAGGTTTTCCCCCTGGAACCATAGGTCATATAGTAAATATTAGTTGCCTATTAAAGATAAACTAATAAGTTCATAGCTTGTAAAGAGAAATTCTGGTTTCTTGGTTGATACGGAGTGATGTGTTGCTAACATTTTAGTTATGACACTTTATACGTGAAAACTTGTCTCCAGTGAAATACATTTGCCACTTTTTCTTTAGAGAGGGCTGGGAATAGAATAGTTTTAGGAAATAAACATATCAACCCATGAGGATTTTACAGAGTACATTCAGAGTATTGGTACTTTGAAACAGGAACATTTCAGTGTGTATTAACAGTCTGTGGTGGAAACAGTCTGTCTGCAGGTCTTTTAAAATTTGTTAGTACAGTAGTAAAATTCCTTCCACTTTAGAATGCTCAATTTTGATGAGTTACTTATATTTTTTTTCTTTTTATAAGATTATTGCTTCAGCCAATTACATGCTTTCAGAACTCTTCCAATTGGATGAACCTAAAAAAAAAAGTTCAGAATCTCCATTAAATGAGAATTCTGATGAAAGTTATAGTGAAGAGGAAGAGGAGATGCCAGACAGCGATGAAAACGGATCCTACAGCACCTGTTCTGATCCATCAGATGATAACAAAGCAGTAGCTATAATTAAGTCTGTTGGAGAATTGTCAGTTCCAGAAAAATACAAATCCATTCATCAAATCAGAGTAAGCATATTGAAATTTGTATTAAAATTTCATCAATGGAAAAACAAACAATTGTTAATTGAATACAGTTAGCATCTCAAAAGATGGCATTACTTCAGTAAATCTTTTATGGTCTAGGGTCTAATAGTCATTAGCTCTATGAATTCTGAAACTTGGTTTTATAGTTGTCCCAGGGTAACTGATCCACATGCAGACCTATGGTGGGCTGATGTGTAAACCACATCAATATGTTAATTTTTATGTGGGAGATTTTCCTTTCCAGTGACCAGTGTGCAGCCCTGGCTGCTCACCATGGTACTTCTTCCCGGTTGCTGTGTTGCTGGGAGACTGAATGTATAGGTTGCTTGGTGCACGTAGAATCAGAGCACGTGGGTGGCTCGTTATTGATCCATATGTGGAGAGATCTGGCACATTGTCCCTGTGCTACAGGATGGTGCTTTTCAGTGACTGTGGCCATGTCAGCTGGATTGGACATGTCTCTTCTCTGGTCACAGCCCGAAAGACCCTAAGAGCTTCCTGCCCTTTTGGTTTCTGTTGGTGTCAGTTGTGTTGACTGTCATACCATCCATCTTTTTCTAGACAGTGTAATTAAATTATAATTAATTTCCTGTCATATTTATAGATAATCTCTTAATTTAAGCTCTGAGTTTAACTTTCAGGTGGAAATTTTATATCCAAATAGGTTTTTAGAGGACACCTCTGTGTCACCCCAAAACATTGCCTGCCCTTCTGACCTTCTCTTCCTTCATTTCTCCTCTCATTTACCTTAGCCCCACTGCCTATTTTTCTGTCTCTCATAAACCGTCTTTCTGAATTTTAGTGCACTTGCAGCTTGAACCCTGCAGTACAGTAAAAAAATGTTTCTGATTATAAACAAAAACATTGATTGTAAAAGGTACCTGTATTTGGGAAACTGCATTGTAACAGAATGTGATGACATTTGGAGAATGGTATGCTTACAGATTTTTTTTTTCTTTTAACAGAGACAGCACTTTCTATCAATATTGAAAGCACTCAGAAATACAGTCATAGTATTCATATAAACATGTCTTTCGTGGTAGCTTTGCCTTATCTCAGTACTTTGAAGTACAGACAGCATGGCTCCAGAGCCCCGGCCCCAGCACTCGCTCACTGAGTGCTTGAACACATTACTTAACATCTGTGTTTACTTCTCTGTATAAGGAGGATGGTAATTCCAGCCTCATAAAATTCCAAATGGAATGCCTCGCAGAAGCTCTTACACATGATGTCACTTAGTAGATGGAGGCTGTTAACTGGTTCTCCTTCTAATTAAGTATATAAATTATACAGTGAGACCACTGGCAATACTTGTTAACTTATTGCTAAATTGATGATATTGTTAACTGTGTGTTACCAAGAACTAGTGCTGATTAGGAGTCAAGCTCACCCATCGGATTAGCTATACATTTATTTAAAACATTACTACTCTCATTCTTGCTTTTTTTGTTGTAATAGAATTTTTTTTGAATTTTAAGTACTTAAAGCAACATGTATGCTGGAAGATCTTTTTAAGCAAGATTTTTGTTGATGCTTATATCAGTTTACTCTGCAATTACACAGTGCATTAGCCTTAAAATGTCAGGTACCTCACTAAGCTGAATATACAGAAAACGTCAAAATTATTGACTTGTAGAGTTTTAGTAATTCCCAGGAGATGGAATTTGTCATATCAGTGCATATTAATAATTTTAAATGTCTGTTTCTGAAGCCCAGTTGTGCATTTCCAGTTTGCCATGACACAGAAGAGCGCTGTAGACTTGTGCTCAGCTACGTTCTGGAGGTAAGTTTCAGTGTAGACTGCACCGTTTCAGTAAAACTTGTACTTGATATGCAAATAGTGTTTGTTTATTGGTGCCTACATGTTATTCTGAATGATATTCTACTGTGATTTTCCCCCCCTTTAAGCATAAGTTGAAAATTAATGTCTCCTAATTTTCAGGTCAAATGTAGTAGTTTTTTAAAGTCTGTTTTCAAAATTTAAATTCTCCTAAACGTATCTAGTAGTCCAGATATTGCCTTATATTTAGTTTCCAGTTGGTGTTCAGTGACACGTATAGTAAATGTTTCTCTTCTTTTAAAGGGTTTAAAATCTGTGGACAGCAGCATCAAAAAAGAAAGTGACCTCCCTGCCGCTGACCCCAGCACCCCAATCCCACTAAAATATGAAGATGAATCCACAAGGGGGGGTCCTGAGGGTCTGGAGAAGCAGATGGCCTTGTTTTTGGACAAAAGTAAGTTGAATTGAAGTGCAAATAAGGCCTTTTCAGCGGAATAATATAGTAGGCCTTTTCAACAGCAGACTTAGGTCAATTAAGGCATTCATTGAAAGGAATTCAGAAAAAGGATATCATGTGAATGGAAAGTAGGGGAAGATATCCTTTCATTTGAAATATAAAATAAAACAGGATAATTTCGATCCTTTATAGATAGTTCTAAGAAGAACATAAGGAACCTGCTTCCTCCTGTTACCTGCTGTGAGGAACTAATGCCTTCAGCGCGGTGGGGTTCTCCTGAGAAAGCCCCACTTCAGTAGATGCAGTCAAGGGTTTAAGCACAAGGACTTAGGAACCAAACCGCACAGCTTCAGATCTCGGCTTCACTAGGCCAGGTTGTTTGACTTTTTTGAGCCTTGTTTTCTCTCAAAGTAGAGACAATAATAGTCCCTACTTTAAAGGGCTCTTACACGGATTCAGTGAGTTAATGTATGTAACGTGCTTAGAACAGTGCACATAATGAGCACCTGAGGAGTGGTAGCCGTTGTCTCCGCACGGCACTTGGAGAAGCTGCAGGAGTCACTTATAAAGGGTCTGATTTGTTCCTCAAGAACATCATCGCTTCATGAGGAACATGTGGACTTTGAAGTCAACGTCCTGAATTTCTCATTTATTTTAATCTAAGTTGTATTTCTTTTTCCAACCATATCCCGCTCCTTTTGTTTTTTAAATGAGTTTCAGTTATTTTAAAAAGTGTTTTGAAAGCCTGTATGTTTAAAATAGTATCAAGTGTTTTCTAAAAGGTCTTTTCTTCCCTTCATGAACATAAGGGGGCGGGGGGCAGCGTGCGTGGCAGGATTCATTTCCCCAGCATTTATGTAGTGCTTCCTATGTGCCAGCCTGAGTCTACCCACAATGAGGAGGACCACACCAGCACTCGAGACCCCTGTCTCTGTGCTTCCTTCATGGTGTTCTCTTCTCTGAAATGCCTTTTCTGTCTCCTCCTTCCTCCCCATCTCAGTTGTTGAAAATCCTGCTCTTGTTTAAGGTCTCCGTCCTCACCTCTATCCCCAGAATTACTTGGTTCCCTCACTACTCTGTCCTGTGAGCACTTAACTGAAGCCTGCCTCAGTCATCATCAGCTGTGTCTAATGGTTTTACACACACACACACACACACACACACACACACATGAACACACTTGTGAGCAAAACTTCATCTTCTTCATTTTTGGTTTTCTCACAATGCCTCGCACATAGAAAATACATAACAGTAGCAGAGGAAAAAGAAATACATGCACAAATAAAACCATAAGAGACTAAGTACTTT